>NC_040907.2:140900860-141210489 GCF_004126475.2 Phyllostomus discolor
TAGGTATTGCAAAGGACTTATTAATGTATTCTACCTTTAAAGTATAGTATTAAAATGTAAATCTGAAGTTATTTTGCCAATCAGATAATAAGTTTTTAGTCCCTCACATTAAAACCAGTCTTGAAATAATTGACCACAGATTTAGAAAGACTAATTTTGGGGGGAGCTCTTGTGGAAAGCCAGGAAATGGGTAATAGGTACACCTTTACCATTTTTCCTTTCCACTGACCATGTCAGGTTCTCACCTCACAGCAGCTGCTCTCCCTTCCTTCTCGGAAGGAAGCTGCAGAGGCAACATTAAACTTGTTTTATGTAACTACTTGTTCTAAGCTTAAATAATTTTTAAAAATATGTGCTATGATGTAATACAAAAAGTTAGATTATTTTATTAAATATGCCCATTAACTTTGCTCACCCTCATATCCCCAATAAAACAACAGTTCTAATAACTTTACTCACAGAATAGCATTTATTATTGATAAAGGATAGACATATAAAAGAAAGGAAACACAAGAACCATCTTATAGGTCTCAGATCCATACTCTATAGTTAAGATTCAAGGGTTTTAATAATAAACAATAGCTCATACTAAATAAATGTGTGTGGCTGAGATGGCAGTTCTGTGGTTTAAACTGATTTCCTTTGGTGATAGAGGTTATTTTTATCTACTTTTTGTTGTTTAAATACATTTTTCCATATTTACCTTTGCTACTCAGAGATTTGTATAGGTCTACTATTATGGTGGAGAGTATTATATTGTAATACCATTGAACACAGTATTTTGAAAAATGAATGGAAAGAAAAACCCTCATCCATAAGTTCTTTAAAAGTAGGTAACAGATTTTATCAACAATGTTGATTTCAGTTTTTGAGTTATTTGATTTCAGATTCTCCTGGTGACTTTCAATCTATTACATTACCAGGGTTTTGATTTCCTACTTGTGAAGGATTTCAATGCATTTAAATAAAAAGTAGCTGAAAGGTGAATTTAATCAGATCCTCTGGCCATTGTGACATTTTCTTAAACTATTTGCCCTTACTAATTAAATATGTGGGAGTATGAATGAATATGTATGTGTGTGTATATATATTCATGGATATATATATATATACATATACATGTGCATACAGAGAGAGAATATATACATATATTCTAAAGAAAAAAAAAAGGAAACCACTATGGTATTATTGAATAAAAAGAAGAGGTAGAAGCAGAGAAGAAAAAGATAGAAGTTGCTGAGTTATAACCAGTTCAGTCCTTCAAAGGGCCCCAAAGAAGAATCAATTCTGTGTTACCCAGGAGAGCTCTGATATTAAAGTATGCACTGTATTTTTTTCAATAAAATTCAGTCCATGGTCATATAAGTGCCAGTTTTTATTTCCCATCTTCTGTCTTTACATTCCTCTTGAACAGCACAAGGAGAACACTCATACACCAATGGAAATATTCAGTGAGTGAAATTATTGCCTTGTATTAAAATACTTTCTAAAAATGTTATAGAAAGTTCTCTGTTATCTTTTGAAATTATCTATATGCATAAAACTTTCCCATTTGTTTGTGATGTTTCCAAGGCTTACATATAGTCTGCCAAACATAATAATGCATTTTCCTTAGTGATGGCACTTACCCTGTCCTGCCTTCCTAAGGTCTATCATAAAATGATGCAGCTAGCCCTAAATCGCTTATGCTTCATCCTGAGCTCTGCATTTTTATTATCTCACATCAATGTGGAGCTGCACTTTACCTGCAATTTGCTCTGAAAAAAATATAATGGCCAGAGAGTGAATGAATTTTATGGAACCACAATAAAAGATCCAAAGAAAAAATGTCTTAAACATCAGAAATTGTTATATTTTCTAAGACATTAAAAAGACTAACTGAAAACTTTTATGGCAAGAATACAAACTGGAAAATGTCTCCTGCTGTCGAACGCGTGATGCCACATTCAGCCTAGTTTCATTATCCTTTATTCTTGTTGTTATTTCTGTTTACATTTGCCTAAAAATATAGAATATATAGTTGAAAAATAAAATTAAATGTTTGCTTTCTTGATTCCTTAATATGCATGAAGATACTGAAATTATACTGATTTACTGAAATTGTACTGAAAAAATAAAATTGTTTTCATGAATTTATTCCTTTAATTATACATGAATTTATTCTTTTAATTATACAAGGTCCTCCAGAAAGAATGGAACCAAAATAAGTAGTACACATAGACTTTTGCATAGGGTATATATAGTAATATTAAGAAAATAATTATATAAACGAGCCCTGGCTAGTGTGGCTCAGTGGACTGAGTGCTGGCCTGTGAACTGAAAGGTCACTGGTTTATTCCTGGTTATGGCACATGCCTGCGTTGCAGACCAGGCCCCCAGTTGGGGGCATGTGAGAGGCAACCAATTGTTTCTCTTGCTCATTGATATTTCTCTCCCTCTCTTTCCCCTTACCTTTCTCTCTTTCTAAAAATAAATAAATAAACTCTTAAAAACAATTACACAAATAGTCCTGGAACTTTTGAAAAGAAATGCATTGAAGTTTAGTATATGTATTTCAAAACAAAATATCCATTCATTTTTCTGAGAGAGGTAGACATGTACTTGAATATAGGTGATATAGATATATCCGAAAAGTAATAATAAAAATATATTTCAAAATTTAAATTTTGTCAGATTTCAGGTTTGTTGTGAATTCTACAGGTCTGGTTACAATTCTAACCCTAAAATATTTCTTAATCTGGCAAAGTTCCCCTTAAGAGTGCTCAGATTTGCAAAGTCCAGCCCCTAGAAATCCATCATGTGGGTCATTTTCCTCATAGTGAGGCATTTAACAGATGGCACCCTTTGCAGGCATGTCCCGCTGACACAAATTGGAGTTCTGTCCTGGACACTGTAGTGCCTTCAACCTGTATTTAGAAGTAGAAAGAAGGGAGGCAAGTGTGGAACGCTGCATTCGTAATTGAGATCTAGCTTGGAGCAGACTCTAAATGCAGTCACGTTTGCTTTTTTAATTCTTATTATAATTTAGCCCAGCATCTGCTGCTTTTGGTTATAGCTAGATGTTGTTGATTTAAAGTTTTAGAGAAAGGCCATCCACTGACCAAAAACCAAAGGTAAGGGGCAGATTACTTTCACAAAGAAATAAACAATGGTATAAAGTTAGTATGGAGATGCATAGTTACCACCCTGTACAGACGGAGGCAGTAGAAATGCCCTGAGGCTTCCGCTTATAGCTCTGGGGTTTCCCACCATAGAACCAGGGAAAAGGGTGAAATGTCCCTCTCAGAAGTGCCCGAGGGAAAATGACTTTGACATCAAAAGGAAACTTCAGTGATTTAAAGGGAAATTGAAGTCAAGGATTTTAATGCTTGCTAAATGCTTTCCCTGGTTGGCAGAATAAAAATATCTTCCAAAAACCACAAAATGATTGTTTTTGTTATTAAAATAATACAAAATTTACAGGAAAACTATGACAAACATCAATGTATCCTTTACTCAGATTTAAAACAAGTTGACAGTTTGCCCTATTTACATCTAAAATTTTTGTTAAATAATGTTAGACTTCTGGTTCCAACAGCATATACGATAGATACCCTGAAGAACCAGGGTGTTAGAAACAACTGCATACACCAAATAAAATATTTAAAAATATCTTTTTAAATGTATGATGAGCTGGCAAGAAACAAAGTGATACTGTAACATGGAAAGACGAGAAAACCAGAAGGTAGAGAGGCAAGCAAGCACTGGGGTGGTTGATGTGTTGAACACTAGTGTCCATAAATTTCTATTTCAGTGGCTTAATTGGGACCACAAAAGTGCTACAATTTCAGTGTCACGTAGAGTATAAGCACCCCTGAGAGGTTATTTTATAGGCTCAAATGCTTAGATGAGGCAGAGTCCATCCATTCATTTATCATATTAACCAATCAAAGAAGAAAAATAATATTTTTTAAAATGTAGACCCAAAGTCCAATAAATTCAGCATATGTTTGTGTATCTACCATAATACCTAAAGAAAAAAAAAAAACATCTTAGAGAGAAACATTGAAAGCTTTCCCTTTGAGAGTAGAAAAGTAACTAAGATGCCCACTATCAACACTTTTCTATTCAACATTATAATGCATGTCCTTGTCATCAGAATAAAAACAAAAAACAAAGGAGGCAAAGAGAGGGAGTAGGGGCAGAGTGAAAACATCATTATTCCCAGCTGATACGATCATCTATAGAGAAAATCCAAAAGAATTCATCAATAAACTTTTAGAATCTAATAAAAAGTAACTGAATACCCAACAAAGTAGCAGACATCAAATGAATTAGCAAAAATCAGTTGTCTCTATATCTTGCAGCACAACTAGAAATTAGAAATTGTGCTAGAAATAAATTAAACAAAAGACTTATAGAATCTCTAAGAAAACCATAAAACATTCCAGAACACCTAAACAAATGGAGAGAGATAACATATTCAGGAAACAGAAACCTCAACATTGTAAAAATGTCAACTCTACCCAAATCATGCTATACATTTACAATAATTACAAAATCTCATCAGTTTTTTATTTTTGGTTTCAAGCTGATTTTGAAATGATATAGAAGGTCAAGATATAAGGACTAACTAAAAAACTCCTGAAGAACAAGATCTGGTACTTATTTAACAGATACCCAAAGTTATTGTAGAACTGTAATTACCAAGAGAGTATGATATTTGCAAGATACAGACAAATAGCCTAAATACAACAGAATAGAAATCATTAAATACATATGTTTATATGTATTTAATGCTCTCTGAGCTTCCTGGACTTCCTGGAAGTCTATTCCCTTTGCCAGATTGGGGAAGTTCTCTTTTATTATTTGTTCAAATAAGTTTTCCACTAGTTGGTCTTCCTCTTCTCCTTCTGGTACCCCTATAATTTGGATGTTGGATCGTTTAAAGATGTCCTGGAGGTTCCTAAGCCTCTCCTCATTTTTTTGAATTCTTATTTCTTCATTCTTTTCTAGTTGTTTGGTTTTTTTCTTCCTTCTGGTCCACTCCATTGATGTGAGTCCCAGTTTTCTACCCATCACTATTGGTCCACTGTGCATTTTCCTTCATTTCACTTACTGTAGCCTTCATTTGTTCATCTAATTTGCGACCAAAATCAACCAGTTCTGTGAGCATCCTGATCACCAGTGCTTTGAACTGTGCATCTGATAGGTTGGCTATCTCTCTGTCACTTAAAAAAAACTGGCTCTGGGGCTTTCAAATCTGTTTGAGCCATCTTTTTTCCCTCCCCTTTGGTCTGGTCACACCTGATTATGAGGGGGGGCAGAGCCTTAGGTGTTCAACAGGGAGGGGCACCCTAGTTGCTAGGTTGTGACGTTGTATGTTGGAGAGGGGTCCGAGAGAGAACAATGTTGCTTGCTCTGCTCTTTGTTGGACTTCAGTCCCTTCTGCTGCTTCCCCCGAGCAAACTGGGCCCCTCTGGTGCCAATTCCCATGTGGGTGGGCTTGTGCACACTGTGGGACTCTCCAAGGACCTCTCCTGAGAGGCTGGGAGTCCCTCCTGCTCCTCAACCCCCACAGGTGTCCTCAATCAGTGTCCCAAGGCTCTATTTCCCAGCACTGGGATCCTGGGTTGCAGGCAGTGCCTTGCTTCACAATCGCCACCTCACTGAGTCTGGCAGTGGCCACCCCTCGGCTGGGGTCTGCCAGCTGCTGCTTGTGCGTTCAGGGTCCGCCCACTGTGGTCTTGTGCACCCCAGATGCCTCACGCGCCCGTTTCCAATGCTCTCTGCTCTCCGCTCTCTGCTCTGTGACCTGTGCCAGGCTGCCAGACTCCGCCCCTCCTACCAGTCTGGAAGAACGTGTCTATTTTCTTGGTTGTCCGACTTCCATTCAGATCAATTTTCTGTCAGTTTTGGTTGTTATTCTGTTTCTAAGTTGTTATCATCTCTATCTTGGTTGTGTGAGGAGGCACAGTGTGTCTACCTATGCCTCCATCTTGGCTGGAAGTCCAATTTTATGTATTTTAAAGTTACATATTTTGTCATTATTTTTTCATCTGCAATTGGCTTTTTCAATTATGTTTTTGAAATTGATTAATTCACATAGACCTCATTCACTTTATTTGCTGTCTCTTTGATATTTATCTTTCCATTTATGTACAAATAAACATTTAGATTCTTCCCAATCCTCAGCATTACATAATAAAGAATTTAACATGTCTTCATGTGCATTGTATAAGAATTTATCTTTATTTGAAATTGTTTTTTCCTTGGTATGCATACCTTCAAATTTACTATATATTAATTCATTTCAAAGTGGTGATATCAAATTATAACCTAATCGAAAAGGTGTGTTTTCCATTTCTCCAAGTCTGTAGCAATAATTATCAAATTTTTAAAATTTTGCCACAATGATGGGTGTGAATTGATACCTCTATTTCTTTCTACGTTTACTGGCCATTCAACTTGCTCTTTTGTTAACTATGATTTAATATCATTGATTTTCCCATTGAATTTCCTTTCTTTTTCTTATTAACTTTGAAAGTCCTTTATACATTCTGGATAGTCTAGTAAATATCTTCTCCCTATCTAAAGCTTCTCTTTCAATGTTGTTCATAATGCCTTTTATCATGCAAAATACTTTAACATAAATATACTAAAAATCTCTCCAATCTTTTCTTTCATGTTTCTATATGCACTCAACATATATTAATTATCTCAATAAGCCTCACATCAGCACTGCAAGCTAGGTACTATTATCTCAATTTTACAGAAAAGGAACTGATCTAAAAGGTTATACAATTTTCCAAGTCACATACTGTTGGAGCCTGCTTCAAGGTCAGGTTCCCACGATTCCAAAGGTGACGCTCAGTTTACCCCTCCCCTAACCCCCAATCTCCTTTACAGAGGCAGTGTGTCCAAGTGGTGATGACAAAATGGTGGATATTATTATCATTCATTGAAAATGCCTAACAGTTTCAAGACAAAGTCAACATAACTACAAGATCTTATGTGATATGGCCCTATCTAGAACTCATTCACTATTAAAACAGGCATCTTTCTTATCAAAGCACCTACCATGAACAATTCATTAATGATAACATTTTTTCCAAAATGTTCCAGTGGTCTCAAAGTTATACAAACAGTTTGCTGTCAGTACAAGACAGAGTAAAAAGCAAATCAGCTTTGGAGCCAATGGAAATCGCTTTGAATCAGTGCTCTGCTTCTTACTATTTATATGATCATAAGCAAATGATTTAACCTCTCTGAATCTAGTTTCTATAAACATTAAGTGAAGATGATAGCAACTACCTTTCAGTGTTACTAAAGATTTAACAAGCTGATATATGTAATGCACCCAATGTGTATATTAAGGGTTCATAAAAATGATGGTGAGAGTGACTGGGAAGATAGAATCATCAGTTTTCCTTTCGCTCACAGTGTTGCAGACTGTTTACGACCTTTCTCTGTCAAGATGATAGAAGAAGTGCCTTTCTTTCAAGTTCAGGGAGCACATCACCTGCTCCACCTGTCAAATAAGAGCATTTCTTCCCTATATTAAAAAAAGCTCAGCAGGCACATAGTCAATACATGAAGAAGCAATGGCAGAGTCTCACCTCCTGATGGCTGTGAAAAATGCACACAGTTCTAGGCAGAAAACGATACTGGAAGAAGTGAAAACACCGTGGACCTCAGGATTAAGACTCCTCAGGGATCTCTCAGTCTTTTTCAGTCAGAAAATCTATGCTTTCATACCTGGGCTGACAGCAGAGCTTGGGAATTGACTAGTTCTATAAATGAAATATAGCCAAAGAAAATCCCTCTCTCCTGTGAAGATATACCCAAAGATGATCTTGGATAGGCAGCATACTAGCAATAATAGTATCTACTTGGGAGGTCTCCAGCAATATAGACTGCCTCTTTGAGATAATTGGGACACCTTTTGTCTAACCTACAAGAGGACATCTTTCATCCATGACATAGGGCCACATGGAGAAATGGATCATCATGGTTTTCTTGGAGGTGCTGTCTGAAGGACAAGGAGGGAGACAGAAAGACTTACTCTCTAACATAAGTCAAGGTGAGTGAATTACACTTACCTTGGAAATACACAGCCCTGGATCATTGAGACTTCCGGCAAGATGGAGGAATAGGTGGACGCACCGTACCTCCTCGTACAACCAAGATTAGAAAACCAATAATTTACAACAATGATTTACTATCAGAATAACACCCAGATCCGGCAGAGGATTTATCTGAATAGAAGTCGGGCAGCCAAGAAGTTGAAGTAGACGCGTTCATCCAGACTGGTAGGAGAAGACAAGCCAGGCGGGCGCGGGGCTGGCAGCGCGCGGAGGTCAGGGAAAGGTTTGGCGCGAAATCGGTGCAAAAGCCATCCGGAGCGCAAGAAGGCAGCGGTGATCCCTGAGTACGCAAGCTGCGGCTGGCAGACCCAGAGGGGTAGCGATTGTGGACCAGGGCAGAACTCGCGGCCCAGAAGCCCAGACAAGGTTCTGGGTCCAGGGGAACGGAACTACCGCCATTGTTTTCTCCCGCCCCGCTCCTGCCCCGCCCCCACTTATAACGTCACAATCTAGTAACTGGGGTGCCCAGCCGCGGTGAGCACCTAAGGCTCCGCCCCCCACTGTAACAAGAGCAACCAGACCGGAAAAAAAAAGGAGAGACAGGGAAAAAAAATATGTTTTCAACAGAGCAGATCAGTCCCCCAGGACTCATCCTTTTGAGCGACCAAGAATTAGCCAATCTATCAGATGCACAGTTCAAAACACTGGTGATCAGAAAGCTCATGGAACTGATTGATTTGGGATGAAATTTAGATGAAAGAATGCAGATTACCATAAAACAGATGCAGGAAGACACGCGGAGGAGAGCCAATAGTGAAAGGAAGGAATATGAGTCTCAAAACAATACAGTGGACCAGAAGGAAGATAGAATCAACCAAGCAGGAAAGCATGATGAAATAAGAATTCAAAAAATTGAGGAAAAGATTAAGAGCATCCAAGACACCTTTAAACGTTCCAATATCCGAATTATAGGGGTACCAGAATCGGACGGGGAAAAGCAACAGATTGAGCACGTATTTGAACAAATAATAAAGGAGAACTTCCCCAATCTGGCAAAGGGAACAGTCTTCCAAGAAATCCAAGAAGCTCAGAGAGCCCCAAAGAAGTTGGACCCAAGAAGAAACACACAAAGGCACATCATAATTACATTAGCCAAAGTAAAAACGAAGGAGAGAATCCTAGAAGCAGCAAGAGGTAAGGGGACAGTAACCTACAAAGGAGTTCCCATCAGACTGTCAGCTGATTTCTCAAAAGAGACCTTACAGGCAAGAAGGGGCTGGAAAGAAATATTCCAAGGCATGAAAGACAAGGACCTACATCCCAGATTGCTCTATCCAGCAAAGCTCTCATTTAGAATGGAAGGGCAGATAAAGTGCTTCTCAGATAAGGTCAAGTTAAAGGAGTTCATCATCACCAAGCCCTTATTTTATGAAATGCTAAAAGGACTTATCTAAGAAAAGAAGATAAAGAAAAGACATGTATAGTAAAAGGACAGCAAACTCACAAATATTAACAACCACACCTAAAGCAAAACCAAAAGAAACTAAGTAAACAATTAGAACAGGAACAGAACCACAGAAATGGAGGGCACATGGAGGGTTAGCAGCAGGGGGGTGGGAGGAGGAGAGAGGGGGAAAAGGTATAGAAAATAAGTAGCATAGAATGTAGGTTGAAAATAGATAGGGGGAGGGCAAGAATAGTACGGGAAATGTAGAAACTAAAGAACTCATAAGTATGACACATGGACATGAACTAAAGGGGGAAATGTGGGTGGGAGGGGGGTACAGGGTGGAGGGGAGAGAAGGGGGAAATGGGACAAATGTAATAGCATAATCAATAAAATATATTAAAAAAAAAAAAAAGAAATACACAGCCCTGGATGAGAAGAAAGAAGAAAGTAGACCCAGTACCTCTGGCCTGTCTCTAGGAGGAAAATCAGAGCAGCAGGCCGCAGGTTGGCAGTGGAGAGGGGCCTGAGGGTTGTGTGGCCTACTCAGAGAGAAAAGAAACGCTGATCTTCACAAGTGACTGATTCCCTGGTGTTAGAACCAGGCTTTGGACAGCATTAAGTCCTGTGCAGTTTCCTTGCAGACAACATCCTTAGTTCAGGCCACCAAACAAGGGAGAGACACCATCTCTCAGAGCAGCAGGTTATCCTAGTCAGAAAGTGCCTAAGAACAGCTCAGTGGTGACATGTATTGAACTGGGGAGAGTCCTAAAGGTGGGGTTAGAGTTGCATTATTTGTTTCACAATAACAAGGAAGAAAAAATTTCAGGACAAATGGAAGGCTTTAAGTCAACCTCACAATTGTCCTGTGAATAAAAACACTAAGGATGAGTAGAAAGCCACCTGGATGAAAAGCTATTGTGTAAGGGAGCATAGGGTACTGAGCAGGAACAGTTGCTGTTGGAGGAGCTTCTGTAGTCGCTGCCCCTCCTCCTTCACTTCCTCCCATCCCCAGAATGACTGATGTTGCCATGTGCCTGGCTGTGGGCTGAGTCCCTGTATCTGCTCATTAAATCCTCAGTATAGCCCTGCCAGGGTTGGAATCCTGGTTAGCAATGTCAACGAAAGCTAGTTTTCCAAATTCTCTTAGCCTTAGTCTCATCATGTATTACACACAGATGATAATAATCCTACTCACCAGGTTATAATAATTACTACACGAAATAAGCACAAGAGCTCAATAAATGGAAACTTATATTAATTATCTGACTAGTTTTGTTCCTCTGGTCCAAGTTTCTTGTTCAAAATTCCTATTCCTTTTGTTAGTTGTACATGGCTTCGAAGACAGACATTTAGCCTGTATTTTTTTTAATGAGAAAATTTATCAAGACACAATATAGATTATTACTGCCTGTCACACTGAGCTAGGCCTATTTAAGATGAAATAAAGAGCCAGGGATAATGAGGGAAGAAAAATCTTACAAAATTGTGCTGAACCTACTATCTCAGACCTTCATGCGTATAAGCTAGATAATGAGGAAGTAAGTTTATAAACCACTCAGTAGTAGTTTCTTCTCATAAAAACTAATTACAAAAAAAACAACTTTTTGAATTATATTTTAGGCCTCATTCAAATGGTAACTAAAAAGAAGGCTTTCAATTTGATTCTCCTCTTCAGCAGATAAAAAGAAAGCACTAGGCAGAAATCTCAGCTTCAGTTTTACACTTACCAAGCCAGCAACAGATTTTTTAATCAAACTGGCAAGATCAATTTAAAATAAACTCATCATTCTAGACACCTATGTCCTTTTACTACTGAAATTCATGCAAGATATGAAAATAATTACCTGTTAAGTCCAAGTTAAAAAATTATTTTTCAAATTCAGTTGAGACATTTCAGAAGATTTATATATATATATATATATACACACACATAGTATATATTGTGTATATACATGCATATATACAGATTTATATTCACACACACATATGTACATACAGAGAAACAAATATTACGTACAATTTTAGACCTGAAGGTTTGATTAATCCAGAAGAGAAGCCCACAGAGTTCTAGGCTGCTGGGGGTGACCTAGAGGTCACCTCAGAGGTAGAAAGCCCAGACCAACAGTAGTGAGAATAGAAAAAAATAACATCATAGTTCTTATGGAATCCCTGCCAGTGCCTTTTCAGTTATCGTCATAAGCAAATAAAAGTAACCTCTCCTTCCTCCATACTTTTAAAGTATTTCCAAAGAAAAAGGAAACTGAAAATGCTACAGAAACAGGAGCTCTTTCATTAAGGAAGGGGAGACGATGCCCCTTTTCTGTGCGCACACTGCCCACACTCACATCTGCTCACAGAATCAGCACGGAGCCCCGGTGGGTTCACAGATCTCAGGCTGAAAACCTCGGCTCCCCAGGGAAGAACACAACCCGAATTTATCACATACTCCATAATTTATTAATAGACTTAAATTGCATAGAGAATGGACACAAAATTTTGGTCTCTAGATTAAGACAGATAGGAAGCTTCCACTACATTAAAAAGTTATAACATTTCTCAAGTTAGATATAAAATTTAAAAATTTTCTACTTTTTTCAGTATTTGGAACTTGGAATATATGTTTCTCAGTAGGAAAATTGCTTAAATAGTATTTTAACTCCCAAACTCACCCACTCAATCCAATTTTACCCATTTAATAGTCTAAACCTGAATGTTGTTAAAACCATCAAAATACCACATTAAGGAAAATAACGATTGAATTACACAAAAATAAAGAATGGAGGAGAGAAGAGTGAAATACAAAACAGAAAAGGATGCAGAAAAAGCTATTTTCCTACATTTGGAGTAAAAAATACTTTTTTTTGCAGGCAACTACATAAAGTACAGAATTTCATCTCCTTTTATCTCTTGAGAACTAGGATCTCAAGCTGACTTAACACTCACACACCAGATATATTCATGTAAATTTGTCTCAATCCATAATCCCTCCAAAGTGGCTTCTCTTTCCTTTCTGTCAGTAAAAACTGCCTTTTCCTCTACCGCAGATAATGTCAGCCCGAAATCTGATTAAAGATGTTCACAGTGACGTGTGAATGATTAAGTGTCCAGACTCTGTCATATTTGTGTTGTTAAGCAGTTTGTTCATCCTGTGAATATGTTAGAAAGTCAAGTCCCCAAAATGACATGCTGGAGAGACAGGAGACATGCTCTGGTCCGTGGGAGAAGAGCACAAGGACAGGCCATCGTTGCTGTGAAAAGGTCACTCTTTAAAGCTGGGCCTGGCTTTTGGCAGGTGATTGTCTTCCCTGCTGACCTTACAGATTCCCTTGACTGCTCCCATGCTTGTGATGGCCACGCTGCTCAGTGAACTACAGAACATTTCCCCAAAGTAAGGATGGGTCCTGGGTGAAATGTTCCATTCAGTATTTATAAGTGTCCTTGGATCATCATTAGCTTTTATGGAGGAAATAGCCAGAGCTATTGATTGACACTACAGGAAATCTGATTGCCTTCTTGTTTTAATTTTTTTTTAAGATTTTATTTATTTATTTTTAGAGAGGGGAGGGAGGGAGAAAGAGAGAGAGAGAGAGAGAGAGAGAGAGAGAGAAACATCCATGTGCAGTTGCTGGGGGTCATGGCCTGCAACCCAGGAATGTACCCTGACTGGGAATCGAACCTGCAACACTTTGGTTCGCAGCCTGCGCTCAATCCACTGAGCTATGCCAGCCAGGGCCCCTTCTTGTTTTATCTTGACCTTAAACTTTTCTCCAGCTGTGGAGATGGGTAATATAGGGATTGTCCTCACATCAGTCTCAGTCACCAGCAACTCAACATTAAATTGTTATATATGCTATCTATTTTGTTCTGCCTCATCCTGCCCCCTTCCAATCTATTTTTCCATTATGGAGAATGATTTTTTAAAACACATATCTGATGGTGCTACTCTCCACTAACACCCTGTGATTGCCTCCTACTAATTTCAATACAAAGACTAATTCCTTAAATCAGGGGTGTCAAACTCATTTTCACCAGGGGCCACATCAGCCTTGTGCAGTTGCCTTCAAAGGGCCAAAGGTAGAGCTCCTTGCCCCTGGTTAAGGAGTAGTTATATTTATACAGTCCTAAAATTACATTTGACCCTTTGAA
Organism: Phyllostomus discolor; assembly: GCF_004126475.2. Lineage (NCBI taxonomy): Eukaryota > Metazoa > Chordata > Mammalia > Chiroptera > Phyllostomidae > Phyllostomus > Phyllostomus discolor. The sequence continues at coordinate 140,914,523 of NC_040907.2, forward strand.
GGCAACCCTGAGGCTGATGTGGCCTCTGATGAAAATGAGTTTGACACCCACACCTGCCTTAGATGAATTCAAGGTTTTGTGTGATGAGCTCCAACTAGCTTCACCTATTTTTTCTTCCTTAAGTCCCTCCCCTTTTATCCATCCAGTAATACCTCGTATAATTTGCCTTAGATAGTTTTTTCACTTATTTTAATTTTCACTGACCATGTTTCTCTCACATCTGAATTTTTCCCCCATGCTAATGCTGTTACCACAGCCTACACACCCTTTTGCCATTCTTTACTTCAGCTGTCTGATTATAAAGAAAGATGACAGGGTATAAAGTAATCTGAGGAATACAGGAAAAGTTAAAAATTCTGGAAGCTAAGTTTTAGAAGAAGGTACAGAACAAATTTATGACATCTAAAGAGTGAAAGACTTCTTAAACAAGACAAAAAAGGTCAAACCATACAATAAAAGATAGACATTTTAGTTAAAATGTAAAGCTATATTGAAATTAACATTTAAATATTAGCATAGAAAGAATTATTTTAAAGTGAGAAGACATGCTATAGAGAGGGGAAGAAGCAAAAAATTGATGTCTAAAATATATAAGGGATTCTTACCAATCAAAAAGAAAAAAGACACCCACCCAACAAAAATGGAACATAAAAAGGTATAAAGAACATGCTGGCAATTCACAGATAGCTTTCCTTTTCTGAACATCATTCACATCAAGGCATCATAAAACTTACACATTTATACTAACCTCAAATTTAAATGTCAAACACAATCTTTAGTTATTTTATATTTAACCTATAGTATAATCTATAATTTCCAAATAGGACACTTTTTGTTTTTATTCTTAATTCTAGTTATAGATATAATGCATATGCATTTACCAATGGAAAAAATATATATGTATATACATATACATACACACGTGTGTGTGTGTATACAGGAAAAATATTGCATCTAAGTGTTTTTTAGTCATTTCCATGGGAACTTTTTTTAATTTTAAAAATCACCAATGATCATCGCAATAGCAGAGTACTGAAGAAATAATTTTGAGACTTCTCTGTATTTCTTAAGAGCTCTTGCATTAGCAAAATGTGTCTACTTAAAATAGAATTGTATTTTATCTGTTCTTTCCATGCAAGAATGTCCGCAATGCCAGCTGTTCTGAAAGAGGCATCTTATTCTCCATGGGAACAAGCAAGTTCTAGCTTCTCTTAAGTGCCCTAAGCTGGATGCGTGTGAGACACTACTACAGCTGCGCTTTCACTTCTAATCCTGTACATCTGTTACCATAGTGGAGGCTGATCTGAAGAGTTAAGTAACACAAGTCTAGGGACCAAAGTTCACTGTGAGCAGGTGTTTTCACAGGGTGCGGTTCACTATGACTTTGTCTCTGGCAGCTGGTGCTCAGCATCTCAGCATAACTATGGTTTCTGCAGAACTTGGTACTCATGGCCCACATCATCTAAAATTCTCCTAGACTGCCCAAATCTCTGAGAAAATGCCCAAAATTACAGTGTTTTCACTTCACTTCTTTCTTCATTTACACTTGGAAAATATCTCCTTTGAAGTGGCTGTCTTCTTTGCTTTATGTGATTAACTTCAAATAAACTCTTCTGGACACTACAGTTTTGGTGAGTGCATTGTTTGAAAAAGTAGGTATTGGAGTCACTCGAACAAAATTAAAAGTGGTGAGTGCTCAATCCCTAGTTCAAAAACTTTATTTGTTGTAGTTTTTAGACCTCTTCTCTCTAAATATATACACAAGGTAAAAAGGCCATAGAAAATTAGGCAAATTATCCCTTAATATAGACTAACCCTTACTTATACTGCCAATAAATTTTACATTTAAAACATGACACAATCAATGTTTTAAATAGCAACAGCCTATAAATAGAGAGGAAATGGTTATAAAAAGTATTACTTAAATGCAAACTTTTGTAACTTCTCCAGGCTCACAATCAAAATTGAGGGAATGATGAGGTTTTCTTTCCCCCAGGCTGATGTGCTAAGAGCTGACGGAGAAATCTTAAAAAAAAGAACAATTGGTAAAATTCTTACATTTTCTCCATGAGCTTACATTTTTAGCACTTCGAAGTATTTCGGCAATCACAGACATTTAAATAAAGGGATGAATACCACTTTTCAACACTGATATCAATAACATATACCTAACAGTATGGACACACAAGGGTTTTGCTCTCTTTGAGAGTCTCTGAATTTTGTGCAGCTAATCAACACTAACTGTGCTTTCCCTCTGTCAGTCACTTGAAATAAATATGAACTATTTCCTCCAAATAGTCCATGAGCACTTCTGCTCATGGGCAAAAATCTCATTTCTTGTCACTTTCTAATAAGGGTTTGACTAATTTAGCATGAACCAAAAAAAAAGAGAGAGGTAAGTTTAAAATAAGGCATGAAATCAAAATCCAGAAAGTACTTCATAAGTGACCAATTATTTGATACTGTTATAATTCAAAATGAACTACTGCTTAAATGCACATGCTGTGCAATTGATGAAAAGCTAGGAGAGAGAAACGACTGCTTTGGTTGGTATGTCTTCCAACACAGGACTTTCCTTCTCTTCAGACACATGCTCTTCACTGAAGCACAAATGACACTCACAGGGGAAATAGCATCATTCAGGAACAAAATTTGACCTACTGTCATGCTCCAGTCTTATAACTGAAAGCACCAGGCCTCTTGATACATTTTTTTTTCCTTTTAAATTTTTAAAATCTGGATTTCAGGGAGTTAAGGTCATTCAGAATGATTAGGACTTTGTCCCAAGTCAGTTAGCCAAGCCACCTTCAGCTTTGACTTGACCTAAACCATTTTTATAGGCACTCCAATGACTCTTACATTACCAGAAGCTGCACTTCAGCACTCTGGAGTTGGATGCCTGAAGACTGGCAACTACAGTACTTGCTAACAGTTCTTTGAATTACATTTAGTGATGTTGCATCTATAGGTGTTATAAAGGTCTCATAGGATTATCTCTACTCCCTGTTCTGCTTGGAAAAATCCTATATTGCAGTCACAATGTAGCTAATTATAATTCTATAAAAGTTAATACACTACCATATAAAAATTACTAAAATATAACTTTACATGCAAAATTTAAAATGATCCACATCTACCAAAAGAAAATATTTGTTAATAATTACATCATTTTAAAGATTCAGAAGTAAATAATAAACTCTGTTGACACTATTTATAACCAACTGTGACTTCCTCATCTTCCCCTAGCACTAAATACATGGCCAATCACATTGCAAGAAGGTATTCCTAATTCTAGGCAACTTTATCATTTAGATGTATTGCTTTTATTAATGTTCATTCTCTGGAAATGTTGCATATGTACAAAAAATGACTGAACTTGATTGCTGCTTTGAATATAATCATAAATCATAAACAAGTGACTAGAAATATAAGTCCAGAATGTCATTAAACATATAAATTTAGTTTGCCCTAATGAATTGTATATCAAACAAGTGAGTTTTAAAAATTACCTCTACTGAGATATAATTCATATACCACAGAATTCAGCATTGTAAACTTTAAAGTTCAGTGGGTTTGAATATATTCAAAGAGTTGTACAAACATCGACACAATCACCTTTATGTGAATGTTTTCATCACACCGAACAGAAGTTTTGCATCAATTAGTAGCTATCCTCCATTCTCAACACACTCCTGTTACCCCAGTCTTTAGTAACAACTCTTCTTCTTTCCCTAATTTGTACAATTTATATACATGGAACCATATAATGTGTGGTTTCTTTTACATTGCATATTATTTTCAAGGTCTATCCAGTTTATAGCATATGTAAGTACTTCATTCCTTTTCATGCCTGAGTAATAATCCATTATATGAATATAACACATCTTGTTTATCCATTCATCCATCAATAGATTTGGGTAATTTCTACTTTTTGGCTATTATCAATAATGCTGTATAGGCATCTATATAACAGTGTTTCTTCATTTCTCTTGAATATACCTAGGAATGGAATTGTTGAGTCATATGGTAAATCAACATTTGATATTTGAAGAATTGCCAAGTTGTTCTCCAAAGTGGCTGCAAACTTTCACATTTCCATCACTATTGCATGAAAAGTCTCCATTTCCCCACATCCTCCCTAACAGTATGTATCTCTGTCTTTTTGATTATAGCCAAAACCATGAGTGTGAAGTGGTACTTCTGTGCTTTTTAATTTGCATTTTCCTACTGGCTAGTGGGGTTGAGCATCTTTTCATGTGCTTTTTGAAGTTTTGTGCTTCTTCTTTGGAAAAAAAAAGATGTCCATTCAATCTTTTGCCCAGTTTTTAAATGGGTTGTCTTTTTATTGAGTTGTAAGAGTTATATATTCTAAATGCAAGTTTTTTTTCAGATAGACAACTTATAAATGTTTCTTCTAAAAGGTCTTTTTTCACTTTATTTTATATCATTAAAAGCATAAAGTATATTAATTTTGATAACATCAGTTTATATCTTTTTTCCAGCTGTACTTTTGGTGTCATACTAAGAAACCATTGGCCAACCTAAGGTCACAAAGTAAATGTGTATTCTTCTGAGGGTTTTATACTTTTATTATAGATGGAAAACACATACATTAATGCTTTCACAATTTCATCAAGACCACATACTTGTAAGCATACATATTTTTGCACAACAAGGATGTATAAGGCAAAATGTTCTAAATTTATTTAAGAACGGCATGTTTATAAGCTTGAAAAGTATGCTTTTATAATAATTACAACCAGCATAACATAATGGAACTTGTTTTTGCATTTTGCATATGGGTTTTAATTACTGTTTTAATTGTGACACACAGCCTATTTTCCCCTTATGTTTCCTTAATTAGTAGTGACATAAAAAAGAATTAGTCTTGTAACCACCCATAACAGACAACGTGAAGGCTACTGACTTTTTCTAAGGTGATGGAAAGACCCAGTCGAAACTAGAAACTCAAACAGACTTGGGTTCTATTTGAAACCCTACTACTTGTGTGTTCCTGGGCAAAGTTCCTATTATCTCAGAACCTATTTCTTCAACTAAAAAGTAAACCAATGAAACCTATTTTCTGATGGTTAATTATAAGCACTAAAAGAGATAACATATATAATATACTCAGCAACCTGTAATTAGATATTCTATATTACATCAGTCTTTCCACCAAATCCCAATAAAAACAATCAATACATTTTCCTATTTCTGCTATTCTAAAATGAAAACCTTTTGTCTGGCTGTCAAGGCTATCTATAACTGGGTGCTGATTTCTAAAATACCCACATTTTTCAGTATCTTTTATCAGGTATAAGCTATTGATCTGGGTTTAAAAATGTCCTCAACTTCAAGGGCCTTGTAGTATTACAGAAAAGTCTTAGAAAAATTACTTAAAAACAGTAACAAAAAGAAAAAAAAGAAGAAGGGCATAGTGTTGCCCTGGCAGGGTGGTCCAGTTGGCTAGAGTGTTATTCGTACACTAAAAGGCTGTGGAGTTTGATTCCTAGTTAGGGCACATACTTGAGTTACAGGTTTGCTCCCTGGTCAAGGTACATATGGGAGGCAACGAATCAATGTTTCTCTCTCACATCAATTTCTCACTTCCCTCCCTCTCCTCTCTCTCTCCCTCTGTCTCCTTCCTTTTCTCTCTCCCTCTCCCACTTTTAAGTATTTTATTTATTTATTTTTAGACAGAGGGGAAGGGAAGGAGAAAGAGAGGGAGAGAAACATCAACATGTGGTTGCTTCCCATTTGCCCCCTATTGGGACCTGGCCCACAACAGAGGCATGTGTCCTCACTGGGAATCGAACCAGGGACCCTTTGTTTCTCAGGCTAGTGCTCAATCCACTGAGCCACACCAGTCAGGCCTCTCTCCCTCTCCTATTCCTCCTTTTTCCTCTCTCTCTCGCTGCCCCCCCTTCCACTCTCTCTAAAATCAATTAAAACATATCCTCAGGTAAGGATTTTATAAAAGGCATAATGTTATCTTTGTCATCATGACTGCAAACAAATTACTTTGGGATTCAAGAAATGATGCGGTTATAAAGATGGGAAATTGAAGAAAAATTCCTAGAAGACCAGTTAAGGTGAAACTTAAAAAAACTTAGGATTCAGATAGCATTAAAGAAAGAACTAGCATACCAATATGAATATATGAAAGAAGCAGTCATACTTGCAGATTCCTGATATGTCTGAAGTATAAGGTGTACGGAGAAGTAAGATGGATCTAGAACACAGAGGGCACTGAATGGCAGAGTGAGTTTGACCTTTATCTGACAGGTGATGAGGGGCTAAGCAGAAAAATAGCATGTTAAGAAGCCTATGCTAGAAAAGTCATTCTTCCATCAATACACAAAATAGCTCAGGTGGGAAGAGCAGAAGCAGACCAGCAATAGAGAAACAAGCTAGCTACAGAAATATTCCCAATAAGACCAATGCTGTCATGTGCCTTCCGTTAGTCATTATCACCCCAGGTTTCTGCTAACAGAACACTGATTTTGTTGTAGAATTATGCAGGCAGCACCTACTCAGGGAAAGTGGCTCCTTCCCAAAGAAATAAAAGAAGAGTGATCTATGCCAGGGTGAGTAAATTTTTTTTGTAAATGGCCAGAGAGCAAGTATTTTAGGCTTTGTGGGCCACGTGGTTTCAATCACAACTGCTCAACTCAACTGTTGTGTCGGGGGAAAAAAAAAAGACAGTATGTAAATGAGTTAATATAACCATGTTCTAATTAAACTTTATTTATGGACACTGAAATCTGAATTTCACATAATTTTTGTGGGTCATTAAATATTATTCTTTTGATGTTTTTCATCCACTTAAAAATGTAAAAACCACTCTTGGCTCCTGGCCCACAGAAAACCCACAGCTAGCTGCATTTGGTCCATGGGCCACAGCTTGTCAATCAACCCCTGAACCAATCATAGTTGCTCTGAATTCTCACCAGGTATAATTTAGGAAGCAGTGGGGTGTATGATGTGGTTCTGATCAATGAGATATAAGGGAAAGTGTGTTGGAGGGTTTCTAGGAAAGACTTTCCTATCCAATGAGAACAAATGTGCCAGAAAAATTAAGACTTTGAAAATAAATTTAGTGTTGTGTGACCTATTTTTGCATCTGTGAGAGGAAGTCCAGAGATCTGCAGAGGACCATCCTGACTGATACAGCAAGTGAAAGACATTAGTAGGACTAAAGCAGAATGTGCTCAGGGCAATGGGGCAGAGAATAGTTGCTTGAAGAACAAGTGTTGTGGTGGAATTGGTGTTCTAGTGGCTTCTGGGTTAGGGCACAGGAAACGGGACAGCATTTTTAGGCTTGGGGTTGAATTCTACATTTTTATGTAGTAAAAATAAGATAAAAAAAAGTCAGAAAAAAATAGAACTACCATATGATCCTGCAATCCCACTTCTGATTATCCTAAAGAGCTGAACTTGGGATCTCAAATAGATGTTAGCATTTCCATGTTCACTGTAGCACGACTCAAAATAGACAGGAGGTGGAATAAACTTAAATGTCCATCCACAGAAGAATGAATAAAGAAACTTTGGAATATACATACAGTGGACTGCTAGTTTCTTTTTTTTTTTTAAAGAAGGAAATCCTGCGATATGAGACCACATGGCTGAACCTTGAAAACATCATGCTCCATGAAATAAGCCAGTCACAAAAGACAAATAGTAATGATTCTACTTGTATGAAGTATCTTTACTAGTCAAATTCACAGAATCAAAGCCTAATGGTGGATGCCTGGGGATGGAAGAAAGAGAACGTGGGAATTAATTGAAACTGAAATTTCAGTTAAGCAAGATGAATGAGCTCGTGAGAGCTGCTGTATAACATCATTCCTAAAATTAACAATATTTTGTACACTTTAAAATGTGTTAAGAGAGATCTCATGCTAATTCTTTCAACAATAAAATAAAATGACATAACAGAATTATACATAAGGTAAATTCATTCACTATCTGTTTTAATAATAAGGAGTACCTCACAACTGAAGGTTGAATGTCTAATAAAACCACCTCCAATAGGAGGGCATGAAGGAAAATAAGAACTCCCATCTACTGCTGGCAAGAGAGTACATTAGTACATAACCTTGGAGAGCCAGTTGGGAAGATTTGGTAAAAGAATGATCTGGATTTTCTTTTTTTTTTTTAAAGATTTTATTTATTTATTTTTAGAGAGGGAAGGGAGGGAGAAAGAGAGAGAGAGAAACATCAATGTGCAGTTGCTGGGAGTTATGGCCTGCAACCCAGGCAGATACCCTGACTGGGAATCAAACCTGTGACACTTTGGTTCACAGCCTGAGCTCAATCCACTGAGCTATGTCAGCCAGGGCTATGATCTGGATTTTCTATGACACAGCCTAGCAACCTCACCTTTAGGCATATACCCAGAAACACTGCAGTAGTACAATGTGAGTGAAGACCCCATCCAGGGCCAGCTTCTGTAGCATTGTTACAATAGTACACAATGTAACAACAGATATTACAGGAATGGATCAATTAATTATGTCATAGTCATTAAATAGAATACTAAAATTAAATGTGTGTGCAAAAAAGTATGCAAGTATGCAAAAGGATAGACAAATATATAATCATTTGTGTAACATTTTTAAACACATGAAGCATATTGTTAAACATGTACACATATGTCATAAGAGAATAAAAACATATCTATAAAACTGTGCTCTGACTTCAGGAGAGTTGTACTTGGGAGGGAGGGAAAAAGAGAGGAAGAGGTTATAAGGGATGGGATGGGGCAGCAGAAGCTTTCAAAGAATCTGTATTTTAAATTTCATTTAATGAAAAACAAAGACCTGCAGCAAACGTAGCAAAATCCCTAAAATGTGTTGCATCTGGATGGTGGATTCATGGATGCCTACAAAACTATATTATTGCTTGTATGAAATGTCATGTAATTTTTAAGGCAGAGTTCATTCTAATGTCAAATATTTTTTCAAGGCAGAACATTCAATTACCAACTCTCTGGCAAAATTGAATATATTCTTACTGCACATAATAAGAAACTGTAATAAAAAATGAAGTGTAGGTTAGAATGAAGTATTTCTCTGAGATCATAAAAGAGATAAAGAACCAGTCAGTTCTCTGTATGACACAAGCAACTTGATGCATTAGTAGAAGACAAGCGACACATCAATGTTTTCACAAACAGTAATTATTCTTACACAGCTTGGAAAGTGGTGAGGGAAAAAACCCTCAACTCTCATACCCTTGCATTCATATATATATTGTAGTATTCAAAATATTTTGATAGTTAGAAAAAAGAAACTGGCTGAATGCAAAGTCTAATAAGTGTTATTACCTCATCACTTTAAATCCATTTTTTGGATTTCGTACATTTTAAAGCAACAGCATTTTAATCATTTAACAAGATAAAGTAAAATGTTGTTTCTAATATTTTATCATTTGAAACATCATCTTTATACTAAACAGATATATTAAGGAATATAAAATAAACCATATAAATTTTAAACAGTAATTTGTATTGAATTACATTGGACATAGAGAAGAACACAAATAATTATATAGCTCTATGAATTTTCACAACATGGACTCACAAATGCAAGCACACCCCACATCAAGAAACAGAGTATTACCAGCATGCTAGATTTCTCTGCCAGAGTTGCTCCCACACCACCTTCCCTCCCCAAAGTAACCACTATCCTCACTTCTAACACCACAAATTCATTTTGCCTGTCTTTAATCAAAATCATCTGTTCAAACTCCTTTGCTCAGCTTTATTTTTGGAAAATTCATCAGTGTTTGCTGGTAGCATTAGTTTATTCATTTCCATTGCTTCTACTACCCCATTGTATTACTACAGCACAAAGTACCTATGTGTTCTAATAATGAAGAACATTCAGATTGCTCCCAGGTTGTGGCATTTATCATTAAAGCTGCTATAAACGCATTAGTCTATGGCTTTTTAGGTATATAAATAGGCATTTCTGTTGCATACACACAAATATGGTGACTAATCATGTATGCAGAATGTTCTGATTTAAATTTTTCAAAAATAGCTGTATTAATGAGAAACATAAATGAAATAACAATGACAAAAAGTTAATGATAGTTGGAAGCTGAACCATTGTTACATGGGGTATAGTGTACTGTTTTATTTACTTTTCATATATGTTTAAATCTTTGATAAAAGATTTTTTAACTGGTTATAATGACCCTCCATTTTATAAAAAAGAGATCTGTATTCTTTAATACACTTGAAAACTTTATGATCCTATTAACCAGTGTCATCTCAATAAGTTTAATAAAAATAAAATTAATAAAATGTCCTGAAAGACATAGAAAGACTGTGAAAATGTTAGGTTAAAGGAGGCCAAAGAAACATGACAACTAAATATAATACCTGATCCTAGACTGGATCTTGAACTAAAAGAAAAAAAGGGGACTCTAATGGGCATTACTAGTTCAGTTGATAAAGTTGAAAAGTAAATGGTAGCTTAAATGAAAGTTTTGTATCAATGTTAAAATTTATTGAATTGATAATGGCAGTGTGGTTATGCAAGAAAATATTTTGCCCGTGACTGGTGTAGCTCAGTGGATTTGGCACTGGCCTGCAAACTGAGAGGTTGCCAGTTCAATTCCCAGCCAGGACACATGCCTGGGTTTCTGGCCAGGTCCTCAGAGGAGGGGTGTGTGAGAGGCAACTGGTTGATGCTTCTCCCCCTTTATTTCTCCCTTCTGCCTTCCTCTCTCTATAAAAATAAACAATTTTTAAAAAGATTTTATTTATTTATTTTTAGAAAGGGAAGGGAGGGAAGGAGGGAGGGAGAGAGAGAGAGAGAGAGAGAGAGAGGGAGAGAACCATCAATGTGCGGTTGCTGGGGGTTATGGCCTGCAACTGAGGCATGTACCTTGACTAGGAATTGAACCTGTGATGCTTTGGTTCGAAGCCCACGTTCAATCCACTGAGATACGCCAGCCAGGGCAATGTTTTCTTTTAAAAAAAAAAATTGTTTATTTTTAAGCCCTGGTTGGCGTAGCTCAGTAGATTCAGCTCGGGCTGTGAACCAAAGTGTCACAGGTTCGATTCCCAGTCAGGGCACATGCCTGCCTGGGTTGCAGGCCATGGCTCCCAGCAACCACACATTGATGTTTCTCTCTCTCTCTTTCTCCCTCCCTTCCCTCTCTAAAAATAAATAAATAAAATCTTAAAAAGAAAAAGAAAATATCTTTACTGTTAGGAACATACATTGTAGTATTTTGGGTCAAGGACCCAATGTAAGTGGGTTACCCTCAAATCATTCAAGAAAAAAAATCAATAAACATGTGTGTATGTGTAAAGATTATGAGCAATAATAAAGCAAATCAAAGAGTAAAATTGTTGGGAACTGCCCTGCCTGGTATCAGAAGCTGTAAACCCCACCAAGGCTAAGGCTGAGGGAGTGGCCTTGCACCATAAGCCAGCAAGGAGACAAAAGCTTATCTCCCTGGCAGGAGCGCTGCTTCTGCTGCTTCATTCATAATTGAACCCAAAAGCTTGGTTGGTTAGCCAATGATGGGTGAGATTCCCCAAGGGGGGAATGACCTAATACAGGCACAATCACGTGGGAGCCCCCCAGGGAAGGACTTTGGGGGCTACAGCAGAAGGAGGTGATGGACCCTCGCTCCTTGGCTTTGACATAGCCTGAGTCCTCATCCTCTGGGAGAAAATCTCCTTATCTCTTGGTTGCCTTAGTTCCCTTGCTCCACCTAAGCCTGAAACAATGACAGGGTGGTGCAGCTCTGTGCTGGAAAGGGTGGGTTCCCCAGGTGATCAGGCCTAAGAAAGAATATGTAAAATCCTGTAAAGCTTGCTTGGTTTAGAATGCTCTCAGTTGAATGATAGGGGTCCAAGGAAGAAGTAAGTTTACTCTTTCAAGTTTTACAGCTGTTTGACCCTGACTCAGAATAGGCCCTCAGACTTCCTTGTTACCTATTGTTTGATCCTTACTTCCTAGCAATGAGTAATGAGCTTTTACCTGAATTCTTATTCAAACGAAACCAATAAGAAGCCTCTCCAGAGGGATAACGAGGTGTGACATGCTCCCCGCGTGAGGAGTGGCCATGGCACCCTCCAGGAGAGAGGGTGGCCAAAGCAGGGCCCTCCAGGAGAGAGGGTGGCCAAAGCAGGGCCCTCCAGGAGAGAGGGTGGCCAAGGCGCTCCCCACGTGAGGAGTGGCCCTGCTGTTCCTATTCCCCCACAGGACCTGATTGTCTGTGTGTATGTTTTTTTCATGTTTTGACGAGCATCCGCAGCCGAGCACATAAAATTTTAACAAATAATAATCTGTGTAATAAGCATGTAGGTATTCTTCATACTATTTTTATTTTTTCACCTCTTCTGTAAATTTCAAATTTACAGTAGGTGATCAAAGATTACAAACTTCTAGTTATAAGATAAATAAGTCCTGGTGATATAATGTACAGCCTGATTACTATAATTAACCACACTGTGTTGTATACTTAAAAGTTTCTGAGAGAATAGATCTTAAAAGTCCCCATCATTAGGAAAAAAACTTTGTAACCTAGTGTGGTGATAGATGTTAACAAAACTTGTTGTAGTAATTATTTCACAATATATACATAAATCATGTTAAACACCTAAAATAATATAATGTTATATGTTAATTATATTTCAAAAAAAAATAATAATTATAGCTGCAGGAGGAATTCCTAGGAGAGACTGATTCAAATTAAATGTGCCAGGAAAAGGAAAAAAGAGTGTTTGTACAAGAATGGCAAATGAGAGGAAATGATAATAAATTAAGGAGTACAAAAGATGAGGGGCATGATGGGAACTGCAACCACACAGGCCATAGTAAGGAGATTCGATTTTATCCTGAATTCATGGAGACCAAAAATCTTATGAGCACAAAAAAATCATATTTACTTCTTAGAAAATCACTCCTAGAATGACATAAGACTAGAGTTAGAGAGAAAAATTTGCCAGAAGTTCAGGTGTGAGATAATAAAGACAAAATTCAACAAAATATTGAAGATGTGGAAAAGCTAGGACTTGGTGATCTGCTACGTGCAGAGAAAAGCATAGAGAAAGAATACCACCCAGACTGCTAAACTAGCCTTCTTAAGTATGTTTTTTTTTTTTTATGTACTCCTTTTTTTCTGTTGAGAACTGTAGGAATACATGGTACCTGACATTGCCTCTTACTCTCAATTAAATTCACAATAGTCTTGGAGGAAGTCAAGAATGACAATTTATACAGCCTGTCTGAAATCCCACATAAAACACCCACTCATCTCTACATTGTTGGGGGTAAAAAATTAATTTCGTCTTCCTTTAAGAATAATTAATAATGGTTTTCTGGCAGCATAATGCGTTTCAGTGCATACATTTCACCAGGTAGAAGCACAAAGGTAGTTTCTGTTGGGTTTTGTGCACCAGCAACATTCAACAAGGAGCAGTTTTTCAGGCACGCTGCATTTCCATCTTGATCTCTGATGTCAGGGATGTACCCTCACCCTCTGCCACCCTCTACCAGTTCTTCAAAATCATTGCAGATCTAATTCCAAGAAGTCTTCCCTAATACACTGAAATCAATAAAAATGAGATTATTTCCAAACAGAAGTTTTTTTTTTTTAATGCTGTACCAATTTATATCCTATCAGCAGGGTTATAAGAGTTTCTGCTGTTCGAGACCAGTCATTGACTGGTTGTAAATCTCTATAGTTTGGCCACTCTGGTGGGAATGCAGTTGTATTTCCTTGTGGCTTCAATTTGCATTTGCATTTCTGAAAACTTAGGTTGTCAAGCTCTACTTTGTATGTTATTTGGCTCAGTGGATACTCTCTTCTTATGAAATAACAGTTTGAGTCTTCTCCCCATTTTTCTATTGAATTGTCTGTCTTTTCTGGGTGATTTGTAAAAGTTCTTTCACATGAGTTCATAAAAATTTTAAAGAAAAAAGTAGTTTCAAAGACATACCTAAATTATAGAAAAAGAAGCTTCAGCTTTATCCTCAGTCTCTGAGGAGTAGCTCTTGTAGAAGTTTTAGAAGCTCCACTTCAGACCAATGCGTAGAAATTTTATTTACAGCTGAAAGGGTTTTTTTACATCTCACTTGAACAAGTGACTCCAGAGTAATCACAGTTGTGTTCTTTCTTCCTCACAGAGGCACGGCCATAATGACATGAAAGGATTTCCAGGCAGCAGTGAGAGCAGAGTTGACCTCAGATGCCAGAAATTAAGTAGGCTTAGCCTGGTTTTATATCTGCTACAGCAAAGTTGTCATGGCCCAGCACACACAAATATAACTCAAAAAAAAATCCAAACCAATGTTTACCTTTACTCTGATATTTTCTATACATATTATTTTATGCTATTTCATTTGGTTGCTATTTTTAGCACAAGCTCTAACCCACTAAACTGATTTGACATGACAGCTCTTAGAAAAACATTGCTGTAGAACATTATTTCTCAAGTTTTAATATGTATGTCAATTACCTAAAATTCTCACTGAAATACAGATTAGGTTTTGATAAGTGGAGACAAACCATTATTATTCATAATACTATTATCAATACCATCATGATCAAAATCACTCAGCACAGACATACATTGCAAGCCATATGTGGATAATTTGGGGTAACTAATAAAACTATCAATCCCACAGTCTCTTTGTCTACACATCTTCTGCCATTTTCCACCCACACATGGCATTCCCAATAGTCTGCTATTCCGTGATATACCCACAGCTCCCAGAACCAACCAGTTCCCCGTAGTTTGTCTGGCTTGCCAGAGAAAAGACAAAGAGCACTGTTGCCCTCAGTTCCCTGGTGCCTCGGAGCAGTGCTTCTTGAGTCACAGGTCTGGGGTGAAGCCTGAGATTCTAAATCTCTAACAAGTTCCCTGATGATTCTGGGGCTGCTGGTCCACAGCTGTCCTTTGGAGGAACAAAGCTCCAGAAAACAAAAAAAGCAGAGATTTAAGACTTTGGATTCGGGTATTAGTAAGAACACGATGGCTAAGCAAATGATAAAGTTCCAAAATCTGTGTAAGGCCCAACAGAGAAAGATTCCCGAGGAGGAAGTGCACTGAAGCCCTGAAAGGGGTGATGGCATTCTGATTACAAGGGGAGGAGAACCAGGCCTGAAGCAGTGTCTGGACTGATAACAAGGACCAAAGCATCCAGGCCCTAAGCCAGATGGCAGGCAGATTTTGTAACGGGTAAACGTGACTGTGGTCACACAAGCAATGTAAAACCCATGATGTTCCAGTAAGAACCTTCTGAGTAATCTGGAGTTGAGGAAGTAAAAAGGCTTTGGAATCAACACTACTAAAATCACAAAGAAAAAGGTCAAGGCCAAGAGCCAAGGGTTGAGGCCATTGGGGATACAGAGAACTTTTCTGGAGTTTGGAAAACAATCTTGGCAAGGATCAGTCAGGAACGGCTCATCTAAAGAGAGGGCAGAGGTTTCCAACAGACAGTGAAAGTGGTGCAGCAGGGTGCTCCTGGCCTGTATGACGCTTTCACATACCTAGGTGAACAGAGCCACAATGGATTTTAGCGTGACCTTGTTCCCTCATTCACAAACCTGTGGCTGTACACAGCACACACCCACAGCCTAGGTGTGGGCAAAGCCAGCCCCTCCTCCCAGCAGGAGTTCAAGGAACTGGTAGAAAGTATAGTATCTGTTGCATAATGCTTTCAAAGAAATGGGATAGACAGGAAATGCCAGGTAATGTAAGGAAATAGGAAAATAAATAGCATTGATAGGAAAAGCCACTTAGGGAAAAGAAAGGAATTTATGGAATAGATTATAAATAAAATAATCACAAACAATAATATTAGCCTTATATGTAATTGAAAGTGTTCCAGGCCACAGAGGAGGGGATTAATAAAGGTCATATGGCTCAGGACGTCTGTCACTAAGCTGCTTATGGTAATAATAACAGATTACAATGAGCCAGGCACAGTGCTAAGAGCTTTGTGTATAGGATTACAGTATAATTGATCAACCAGGCCCACCATGTTTGGAGAGTGAAAGAGCTTACTAAATTCATTAATCATATAAAATCACAAATAGTTATTTTCTGATCAAGTTACTGATACATATTAATATATTACACCTATGAAATAGTTGCATTAAAAACAGTTTTCTGTAATGAAAATAAACAGAATATATCAGTATGGATAAAAGCAAAATTAAAAGAAAAATGTCTATATTGATTATTTCAAGGCTAAACATAAAAATACATAGCTATATATTAAAGCAAAAGTTAAAAGAGATCTTTATATTATTTTAATATTAAAAATCTCACATTAATTACTATGATTAAAAATAAAAATCACACAGTAATAACGATCCCTGGTACATAACTGTATACCTGTATCCACATTTATATCTGTCTATAACACATGCTGGTGGTATTTTTCTAAAAATGTACTTTTCTAAATGATATTTCTCCCCCAAATTTTCTGGATACCTCTCTCAGTGCCACTGAGATCAGAAGGAGCCAGCTGTCCCTAGCCCACATTCCTCTGGAC
Organism: Phyllostomus discolor; assembly: GCF_004126475.2. Classification (NCBI taxonomy): domain Eukaryota; kingdom Metazoa; phylum Chordata; class Mammalia; order Chiroptera; family Phyllostomidae; genus Phyllostomus; species Phyllostomus discolor. The sequence goes on from NC_040907.2 coordinate 140,931,058, forward strand.
ACTTTGTTTTACTGGCCAACCCATACATGCTGTCCTTGAAAGGTAGAAATTAACTTACATCTGGAGAGGGTCACAAAAAGAGACCTGGATTGTTCTTGAGCATCTGCAAGGTGAACTACTGTCAACACTAGGGAGACCATGGCCGAAGCTGTGAGTACAAAGTGGTCTATCAAATGCATCACGGCATATGTGATACCTCATTTTTTAAAAAAGATCTGGAGAAAAACTAGATATTTAGGACTTATAATCATTCCTATTTGTATTTAATATCTTGTTGAATTCACAGAAGAACCATATTCCATCAGGCCTATCCACCTTTGGGTAACAGCTGTAGCTGGCGGAAACAAGACTTGACCCCACACCATCCAGCCCTAGGATTCGTGTTCCTAATCATGCTGAGCCTGCAGCTCTTAGGAATCCCTTTTCCTGGGCCCTTTCCTAGGCCTTGTCTCCCAAACGAGTGTCCTCCAGGTTGTGGTCTGTTCTCAGCTTTGAAGCCTTTGACTTGCATTATCTCAGTGAATGAATTTTTGGCTTTTGTCCACATGGCCCTCCCGTCAAAATCAATTCGACTTGCTTTCATGTGACATTTGTGGTACTCTTCTTTCAAATTTTATTTATTTAAAATTTTCCTTTAAAAATTGGGGGACAATTTCACCTTCCCAGACATGGACACCACAGATTCAGTCTTCTTGGCTTAAGTGGGATTGCCACCTTTACTCTAAATAACTTGGATTGTTAGAGCAACATTAATAACTGCCTACCTCCAAAAATGATCAGATATCAATTACACAAGAAATAACTCAAAAGTGAGCAAAACTGACTAGAAATACATTCTGTCATATAAAAATCTGGTGAAGTTCAGATTGAAAAAGAGAAGAATCTCACTAAACCTTTTCATTCAAAGCAAATTAAAAAATATCATGAACATGTGATCTAGTATTTTTATTCAAATAGTGTTGCATGTTCAGAAAAAGGAATTAAGTCTCATTGATTTCTCTGCTTCATTACACTCATCTTTAGTCTGTCTTTCCACATGTGCACATGTCACTGTGTGTATGCCTGAACATCAGCAAGGGAAAAGATACCGATATTTGTTAAATTTACTAATGTTCCAAAGATCCAATCATTCCTCCTTCCAACGGCCTGTATTACCCCTTACTTTATATTTAGCATTATGTGTGCTCTACAGAGAGACCATCCTTCCCTAGAGACGCTCATAATTTAATTGACTACTCTTATGAAACTAACTTTTTTCAAATTAAATCTATTGAGTGAAATGAATGCCTTTGTTGGCACTTAATAACATGATGACTCTGGCTGAGTTTCCCGAATGAGTTCAACGCTTCAGCCTGGTGTTTTTCTAAAAAACCGTAATCACACTGGAGCAGCAAGACACATCAGCAGTCGATGCCCCAATATGTGGGAACAGGGAAATTCCTCAAATCCCTAGGCAGTTTCACTGCCCCCTCCTTTTGGCGGAGGCAATAACTGAGGAAGTAGGTTGTTATCATGCTTTTCTGCAGCCTGTTTGGATCCCCACTAAATAACAAAGCTGAGCATCCCCGCATGGATCACGCGATTCATTTCCTATTTTAGTTGGATCCCAGTCAGATTCTGCTTTCTAACAGCTGCCTGCGAAATGCAAGGAAGATTTCTACAGAGAAATTCACAGAATCAATTTCAGGTTATAGAAAACTGGCTATTTCATCATTGCTTCATTTTACCAATAGATGGCACTGTGGGTAGTGAAATGAAATAAAAGAGCCACGACATTACTTTTTTTAATTTAAGTTTTTTGGAGACTGGGGGCAGGGCAGAGGGAGGTGGACAGAAAAAATAACCCAACCTATTTTCAAGTGTTTTACTCTCAATGATATTTTTACAGTTTTATAAATGTTTCTACCTTAATTATTATTTTTCCCTCCTCTGACCTTGCTTCACCAAAGACTATTAGGCAAAACATTTAACCCAGTTTCACATCTATTAAGTGAGAAGGTTAGATTAGCTCAGGGGTGGAAAATTGAAATGCTTGCTAGAGCCAGACAGCTTATTTATATGAGTTCAGAGGGTCTGGTGGGACAGGATAAGGAGGCTAAGCACAGTCTATCCAAAATAATTCAATCTTAAATGTTTTTGTTTGCTTTCTGGTTAGTTTTGTCTTCTGAAAAAAAACAATAAACCAAAATAAAAGTCTTTAGGAACAAATTGTTATCTAATTGAATAGATGATGCCTAGAAGCTCCTCTAATTACAAAACGCTAAAATGTGTTCTAAACTCTACTAGAGGAATATCTATACAAAACCACACCTGTATTTCTAATCATGTATATATGTTAACAGGCATCATTCGAATATCTTCAAGCTCTGATATATCTGTTTAAGCCTAATATGAAACAAAGTACAAAGATACTATTTCCCTTCCATTAAAATACAAGACAACGTGAAAGAAACTTAGAGCCTATAAGATTCTCTTAAATTCCAACTTTTTCCATCTTAGCCTCACCATCAACTGAGTCTTTGTAGATAGAAATATGAGGGTCATCTGTTATGCATCTCTTTCACGTTTAGCATATCATCAATCATTGATCCGAGCCAATGTTACCTCTGAACTCTCTCTCCATACCATTCCTAATTTTTAATCCTTGTGACTACTGCCCTAATTCACAAACTCATTGGCTAGATCTCACTCAACAGGCTGAATAAACCAGCTAGAGCAATGAGCACCCGTGGGACAGCGGAAAAGTATGACCGATTCAGGAGGCATCCAGGTTGAACCTACACGGGGAACATGTGAGTACACAAATTTGGCCCATACTTACCTTTCCAGCCTCTTCCCTTGCATTCTACCTCAAACATACTTTACATTTCCATTTTCAGTTGCACAGAACTACTCACTATTATTAGAACAAACCATGTGCCACACTTTGACAGGTTCCACAGTCTATATATAATACATTTGACCACCTAGCGAATTCCTAGATGTCTTTCAAAATCCAGCTCAACTACTTGTCCCCCACAAAGTTGTTTCTAATTCTTCCAAATGAAAATAACGACTTCTTACTTTATGACTGCATGTATTTGTGCTCATTTTTCACATAACACTGTCATCATGTTGAGTTTATGTTCTACCATAGACTTTAATCACCCATCTTTCATTAATTACTGAGTTGTATCTGAAACATATGTCTCCGAAATCCTCCTGCCTGGGTGTGAATCCTAGGTCTATCACTAAGCAACCATGAGGTTTTGAGCATGTTACCTTTCCATACCTCATCCATTTATTACTAATAAGAGACGCCATAGGACTGCTGTGAGGACCATATGTGAAAATGTATGTAAAGTGCTTACACAGTGTTAGACACGTGTGACTGACTTCCCTTTTTAAGCTTTCATATACTTCTCTGCAGAATATTAGGCTTGGCCTAGAAGACCCTTGTGATCCCTTGTAACTCTAAAATTGTTTGACTTTGTGTCCTGATGAGCATGGATATGTTGACAGAGTTAAACAAATAGCTCCATGCACACCTGAGAATGGCAGTCAGTCTCAATAAGTCATTGCCCCTGAGTCTCAGTCAGATGGTTTCAGTGAAATTCGGGTGTTAAGAACTATACTTTAACTTACTAAAACAATAACATACATGTATTATAATATATATACATGTATATATATTAACATATATATTGTTAATTGATGTCCCTCTTGACAGAGGCTTTCTGCCTCCATTTCCCTTCCAACATTCACATGAACACATACTCATTTCCAGCAAGATTTATTCTAGAGACAACCAACTGATGAACAGAACTGCTTACTCATTACTTAAAATATTTGAAGATTATCATGGGCTCAGAGGACCAAGTCATCCCAGAAAACTCTGGCAAAGTTTAAAACGTCTACAATCCCTGCACCCATCCTAACATATATATATGCTCACACATGCGCACACACCAGCTTCCTTCAGATGCCACAGATTTTTGTATTTTTCCCCTTTGTGGTTTCTATAAGTCCAAATTCTCTAGAAGTTGTAAGCTCTTTTTGTTTGATTTAGTTTTGCATAAGAACTCCTGAGATGGAGGCTCAGGAAGCTTGAGTGATGGGAGAAAAGAATTCATGTATGAAGTATATATGCCCACAAATGCTACATGTGGTAAAACTATTTCTACTGTGCTCACAAGTATACATGTTCATTCATGGGAACACGTGCTCTGATTAAAGCTCTTTTTGAAGATAAAATTGGTAAAATGCTACCATTTTATTCAAATTTAAGAGTGCTTATATGAAACATTCTAATGTAAAAGCTATGAATGATAATTTGAGAATTTTACTCTCTACATTTTTACTCATTCAAAAAACATCATTCAGCTAAGCGTCTATGGGCCTGATACTTAAATGCCAAGATTAATAAATAAAATCTGGTCCCAGACTTCAGGTAGTTTATAGACTATTAGAAATGTAGAAGTGGGAACAATTTGTGGCCCACACTATTACAAAGGAAGTTACAAATTTATTTCATTGAATGAAGAGAAATGATTTTACCAGATCCATAAAGCCCTAAGCAGAGGAAAATTGAACAAATACTTGGTAAACATAAAAGTAAAAAGAGACTGTCTTAGTCTGAAAAGAAGGCAGTATCATTATTCAAAGTGAAGAAGTTCAGATTCATGTGACTGGATCATAACTTACAGTTTTAAAATCTTTTTCTTACCCTCAAGTCTCAAAGTGTTTCTGCATTTTCACATTTCAGGATTATTAATGTGTAGATGTGTGGATATGCTATGCAGATAAAGAATTAGTTGGTATACAGTGAGCAGGAGTAGAAAAATTTATGATTTTATTGTGCATATACAAAAAAGAAAAAAGAAGTTTTAATTTCAGAATGTAAAATAGTTCATTGATTTGCAAATTAATTATATAAGATTTATAGCTACAAAGAGAAAAGTGCCAACTCAATAAAGTTGCAAATCTGGATTACTTTGATGTTTAACACTTTAAAGCTATAGAGTAATTAAAATATTGTCTTTTCCTTCAAATTTAGGCTAAACAATGCACAAAAGATAGATAGCAAAATCTTGGGAAACTACCCTAAGTGTTTTCTTGAAGTATAAATATCAATTGGGCAAACTCACATTTTGCTATTTCAAAAATCTTGATTAGTGTTGCTCAAAAATATTAAATAATGCAGACACTCGTGTTATATGCCATATATTTATTCCTGAGACATGTACCCAACATAATCACACAAAGAATAACCCTTATGGGAAAGATAGAGCACTCAAAACATATAGAAAAATATAACCAAAATAGCAACAAAAATTACAGTCCTAATAAAAAAAAATCCCTGCATGGTCAAATCTTAACTAGTATTTGCCCCAAGAATACGCTGTCAGCCCATCCTGTGCAGTCCTAGGTCATGGTGATCATACTTCAACATGTAGCTCCCTGAGGAAATTTACTTCTAATTAGAGACCAATTTCATCAAAATTAAAAATGTAATCCCCAGGTAGCCTTCTTTGCCAATCTATTTTCCACTCAACTACAGAATAAATGCCTTTTTATCTTCTCTATCTGTACCTGCAGCTTCCCCAGAAGCTTGGCATAGCAAACCCAGGGAAATGGCAGCTTTTAAAGCCTCAGACTCAGCACTTCCTGCACGGAAAGGAGGCATTTGCTCTGACCATCTCTTCAAGTATTTAAAAAAAAAAGGCTTGCTTCCTGCAACTTCAAAACATTCAAATGTGGTAAAAGTTACATATAAACTTCAACAAATTCCATGTTATACTGATCATTCCCTATTTTACTAACTATGGGTGCACTAGTTATCAAGAGAACGTAGGTTATATAGAATACAGTGTGCTGGATGGGTCATCTCCAGACATAAGAGGTTTTTACACATAAAATGGATATGGATTAGACAACTTTAAAAGGCTATTCATCATAACAGCAAAGTCAAATAGCATCTTGCTTACAAGATCTTCATCTGAGTGCTACCCAATATGCTGAAGCTTACAAAATAGTTAATGGATGAATATGGTAGAAAATGGATTTTTAGAAGTATTGATCCTTCAAATAGCTTAAAAATAGGTACACTTTTTTTAATGTGGTACTTGTGAAAAATGCTTAATTTATTTGGGGATTTCAATATGCCATAGTAACCTATGACACGATAGATCTATTCCTTCCAAAAGGAAACCATGGTATTGAGTGTGTGCTGCTGTCAGACCTTGGACTAAAAGGGCTACTATGTGTCAGTAAATGGGACAGTTTTTCTGATTCTGCTGCTCTGGAAAGGGGGTCCCCAACAGAGACAACTTCCCACCAATAAGCTGATATTTATAGAGACCAGTTCACGGTCGGGTCCCTGGTAAAAATCTGGGTATCACTTTTCAAAGGTCCTTCAACAGATACTGTCCCTCAGGCAAAACAAGTAATCTTAAAATCTAATCACAAGTTATATTATTTTAAAAATATAATAATAAAGGCCTCAAAAATGAAAGGTCCATACTAAAGTATGAGGCTGTTGAAATGACATATCAGGATTATTTTAAAATACTTCATTAAAAAGAAATATGAAAAGCAGAAAGGAGGACAAGAGACTACCAAAATGTTGATAATCACTAAAATGAGTGATAGGTTCATGGGGGGGTGATGCATTTATTCTATTTTTGTGTATTTGAAAATTTGTCTCCAGATGGAAAAGAAAAACCAACCATGAGATATTGATCAGCAATATAAAGTCTACTCTGTTCCACAAAGTGAATAACATAGTTACAAAACTAAAAATAAAATTCTCTGGTCATTTATTGAGTTTACTAAATTCCTATGGTTTACAAATTTATTGCCAGGATATATACATATGACTTCTCCCAAAATCAGGTCCTGAGAAAACATGGGTCTATGTTCAGGGAATTTCTCTAAGCTAAAGTATCATGTATTACCTAAATATTTTTTCAAATGCATGCAAATAAATACAAAACACTTTGAGTATAGTTAACAAAAATGTGTGTAGCAACCACTGTGTGGGAACTATAGTCATCATCAGAGAGTTTAAAACTCTTTATTAAGCAGTCATCTCTAGAAGCACTTGGATTTTTTTATCTAACTCTAGTAATTTCAGTAAAGCTTTATCTCAGGAATACTGGCCTAAAAATGAATATTATTAATATAATTTTTTGTTACTAAGCAAAATCAGAAAAGCAAAGACTATTCTCATCTCTATTTTGGGTTCATTTTATACGTAGGCAAAAGACCTAGTCTTTCTGTACCTACAATCCAGTAAACTGAGCCCATCATTTTCAGTGGGCTAATATAAAATTGTTTTAGGAAACATTTCTAAAAATTTGGAGAGTGTCCTGATTTTTATGTTTTTTCAAGCATACCTGGAATCCTTTTACATGCAATTACGACTCCCACTGGAATAAAATGAACAGACTGCTTGATAAAAATATGATCTGATAGTGATAATGGTTTATTTAATCAGCAGTTTTCAACCTTTTTATCTCATGGCACACATACATTAATTACTAATATTCTACAACACAACAAAAATATATATTTTGCTGATCTGACAAAAATAGGTATAATTTTGATTAATTTACAAAAATAAATCATAATAGTGATTACCTACCCTTTTTGCTGCAAAATGACTTCTTGTAAAAAAATGGGTGCCTATTTGTATATATAACAATTTCTGTTACTAAGAATTAACCAATCAGACACAACATTATTATGCAATATGGCCAATAAAATGCAAGTCTATTACATGACATATATATGGTTCAAGGCAAGGCATTTGTACCAGATGGCTACTGTTGTATTGGCTACTGTCATTTTTTAATTTGATAACCCAAGGGAAAAGAAGTCAGTGCCCATGACTAAATAGTCAGGTATTACATGTTTTAAAAAGTCAGAACACTGGTTAAAAAATGCTATATTAGATTATTAATAACGTAAGAGAAAATACTTTATCCCAACCTTAAGCAATAGATTTAGAAGGGCACATGCTTACATTTGCTCAGTAGGAATCCATATCAGACACAAAAACAGGGGCAATTCCCTTATTACAAAGTCACAGACTTACTGATTATTAATAAAAGTCTAGTGTTCCCATGGAGAATGTTCATTTAACATTCTTCCTCTGTGCTAGGCACTGTACTAGACACTGGAGGCACATCAGTGTACCTACCTCTTAAACTGCTTCATCATGGATAAGTCAATCAGTAGCCTTAGCGTGAAGAGAGGGTTGTGGGAGGACAGGGGTGAGGACAGAATGGAGCAAAGGAACTTGTGGAAAAGGAACCTCTGATGACAATAGGCCACTCCTACAAATTGGTAGTTTTTGAAAAACTGAGTGCATGCTGGAAGAAACTGACTTTGTTTCTCACATTTTTAAGTCTATGCATGTCAATTGCATGCTACATTTAAATTTCTGCCTGGAACTGAGTTTGAGTGGTTGTGGGATTTGTAGGGGTGAGAAAAATCACTTCCATGTATTTTTCTCTTTTTAAACTTCCTACAACTTGATCAACACCAGTGCAAACTTGTAATTTTTCATTGGTAACATCTCTGCCTTTCTCACAGCAATCATTTCTGATCTCACCACCAGGATTCTGACTCCAGTGGGAAAACAAGCAGCAGGAGAAATGAACTCTTAATTGAAAACATATTTTTTGCTTAAACAGACAGAAAAGGCTAGAGAAATTTAGAAAATGCATGCATTTGTGCAAAGAGCATTTTGAAGGGGGAAAAAAAATAAGGATTGAAGTAGAAAATAGTCCTCTGCTCCAATAGATTCCACTGGATACAATATACATGCATTTATCAGACTGTGCCAGGCCCTGTACCACACACTGGAACAGAGTAGCTAATGGTTATAGTGCTGCTTCTTGTAATTTTCGGAGTTTTAGAAACAGGTACCAGATGCATAGTTATTTTTATTGCCATTTTACAAATGAAACAAGTGAGTCCCAGTAAGGCTAAGTGGTTTAATGTTACAAAGCCAATAAAGGACAGAATTGGAACCCATATTCATGTCTTTTGACACTAATGACAGTGTTCTTTCTTACCCTGATGCCACTAATAAAACTACTGCTAATGACACTTATAGTAAAAACAAGGACATCTAATTTTTATTAAGCACTCACTTTGTGCTAGCACTGTATGACCACTATAATCTAAATATTTTACCTAGTTAAATCATCACAACAGCCTGATGTGGTTACTTGTCATTCCTGTCATCACCCCTGTAAATTCAATGAGACTTACACAGTTTAGTATATCATGTTGTACATGAGACCAAGATGCCCCAGCCAGAAAAAAATAACTGAGCTCAGACTCATACCCTGCGCGTCTGTCTACAGTCTGTGTCCATGGCCGGCACCAGTGATTCCCACACTTGCCTGATGGCAGCGCACATTTGGGAACTTACAAAGAACAAACACAAATTGCCAGAGGTTTGGGTTCTAATTTCACAAGTTGGGTATGAAGCCCAAGATAAAAATTTTTAACAAGCATTGGATAAATAGGCAAGTAAAGGGAACACATGCTATATATTCTTTTTTTTTTTTTTTTTTTTTTTTAATTTCAGCTTCTCTAACTTACCCTCTTGCTAAGAGGTTGGGAAGCTTTCTCTGTAAAGGGCAAGACAGCCAACATGTCAGACTCTGGGGGCCATACAGTGTTTGTCGCAAATACGTGTCTCTGCTGCTGTAGTTGGAAGGCAGCCATAGACGGTATGTTACCAAATGGATGTGGCTGTGTTCTGATAAAACATTATTTACAAACACTTAGATTTGAATTTCATATAATATTCATGTGTCATAAAATGTTATTCTTCTTTTAATTTTGCAACCACTTAGAAAACTATTCATAGGTAACAAGCCATACAAAACCGGTGGACTGGGTTTAACTTGCAGAGTGGGTCGTGTTTTTCCCCCCACACCTGCTCTAGCCCTCTCTCTTAGAAGTTTGTTTCAGACAGAACAGTAATTCATAGAAAGTTCTTTACCTGACTTTCTCTTACTGACATTTCCAGTAATGCCCTATTTTTTTTTTTCCTTTCTGTCTCCTATCTTCCTACCCTGATGTCTGGATACTATCTCATTTTAAATTCGGAAATACAAGAGTATTCTTGTAGCAATTCCGTAACAGTGCTCTTAAGTCTATGGGGGAATAAACTAATAAACCAAAACATATTTACTATAAATAAATGTATTATAAGGAATAAGGAGTTCTTGAAAACTATTTAGGTCATATCCACGGGATGATAAGTGGATTTTATCATTTTAGTGAATCATTACCAACAAACATTAAGCTTAAGAATGATAAGAGAGGGTTTTTTCAGGCAACCATCTAAGTTCATGACACTCAGATTGGCTGTGCATCTCCAGATGTCAGAAAACCTTTGTCTGATAGTTTTAACCAATGTATAATCACATCCTTTTAGCTTCACACTTCAGTAAATTCTTGTTTAATGGGACACTTATGACAAATTTTTCTCTTCCAAAAAGACTCTCCTCTGATTCTCTGTAATTGAAGACAAACATTAGAGGGACACCCCTAAAATCGGAATTATCTTCTGGAGAGTGAGCCACTTGTAGTTCAGGCTTCCCCCACTAAGTGAGTGTTCAAGGAACCCATCTGTATCTGTGCACCAGCTGGCATTGTTGTGAGAGGCTGCATTCGCAGTGAATTTGTTTTAAAGACTCTTGCAAAGCATTTGCCCATGTAATGATGGTGATTTATGAGTGCACCTGCCCACAGTGCAGCTCTGCATGTTCAGCAGTTTTTGACCAAAAATGGCATGACCCTATGCCCCATACTCACCATCTCACCCAGAGTGATTTTTTTTTATTTCCCTGGATGAAAAAAGCTCTCAAAGGGAAATATTTTGCTGATGTGGAAGAGGCGAAACAAAAACCAGATGGCAGAAGCACCAAAAGGCATTAACGTCAACAAATCCCAAAACTATTTGGAGCAGTGGAAAAAACATCTTGATAGGTGTGTTGCATCAAATGGAGATTTGAAAGTAACTGAAGTTTAAACACGTAAGAATAAATACACATTTTTAATAAATAAATTCCATTTAGGGGGAGTCCTCCCTCATACCGCAAGTAACGAACAATATCATTTCATGCAAAATTGTTTCATTATAATGTTGATGAGATGCCATAGGAACTTAATACTTATTTATATCAATTAGCCTATAGTAAAACTGGTTTTATTACACATCATTTCACTTAAAGTCACAGAACTTATCAGTGACATTAAATGAGGACTTACTATAATTTTAAACAGGTCAATAAATGCTTTATTCACTATGCACTTGACACTTTTTAGATAGCCACTTGTTTTTTCTAGTTTATATCAATTATTTTTTAAGATACATACACTTTACTTGCTAAGAAAAAATATTTTGCAAGGTTCTTAATTATACATTAAGAGAAAAGCCACATGCACAATTGAAGCACATGAGTGTATTCCAAGACCATGCCATAATTTTATGAGTAAAAGGCAATGTGGCATTTGGAAAACTTGGGACTTTCATAGTCTTTCACAGATGTGAGGGATCTGGGAATTATCTAGTTCAACTTTTCCTTCATTTTGTGCTTGACTCAAAACCTTCTTCTATAGATCACTGACAACTGCTTAAACACCTTCAGTGACAGAGGTCAGTAATAACTGCAGCAACTGTCACCATCTTTAACCAGTCCCGTTAGTTCTTCCTCATTTTTAGCTGGAACTCCCTCCTTGTAACTTTGACCCAATTGTTCTTTGGTCAAAAAAATGTTCCATTATAAGTTAATGACAACACATAATAATGTACTAAGAAATGCTTGTGGTACATGTATATATGTATTACTATATATTCTATTGTAAAAATAAAGTGTTTCAGCTAAACAAATAAATTGGCAGGGGGAGCCAATAGTGATTACCTGCTCTGCCTCACATGAGTTCTTTGGTTTGCAACTGCCTAAACTAGATGTCACAGGTTGAGACAGGTGAGGAGATATCTGGTTTGAGTCAAACAGAGCTCAGAAAAAATGTCATTTGATAAAGAAGCCAGCTTTATTCCTGCCTGGTTTACAACTCCAGTATCTGACACCTCATACCAAGCATGTAGAATTTTCCTAATGGTCAAATTCAAAGCAGGGGCTAGAAGCTAACTTTGAAGTGGCATGCAGAGGTTGAAAACAGGAAAGGCAAGAGTACTAAGCTCACCTTTCTTGGCCATATAAAATAAGATAAAAATGGAGTACCCTGAAAATTTTCCTTGACAACTTCTCTAGGAATCTAAGTTGAGTAGACTAAGCAGCTGAGAAAAGGACACCTTATGACATTCTAAGACTGCTCTGATTTACATATTCATTCCTGCTTGGCCATGGAAATAACCGGGACTCCAGCTAATAGGACAAATCATCTAGAAAACGTACATACAAATGCAAGACCCTGTAGTGGTTGAAGGCTACTGATTCAGCCATATAATAAGATGTATACCGTGGTGCTATTTTCTGTACCTCAGTTTATTTATATGCAAAATGATAACGACAATAGCACCTACTATATGCTTGCTCTGAAGGTTAAATATGTTAATACAGGAAAAGTGCATGGAATAGTATTCAGCACAGAGTTAGCACTGTAAATTAATGTTACTTAATATTAATATAACATAGCTCTATCCTAATACTTACCAAACTGCAATGCAATTGCAGATTTTATTATAAGCTCTTCAATAGTGTAATATCTTCCATACCTGAAGCTTTGTGTTAGATACTGGCCTAGTAACCTGCATGAGGCCTGGGATACAGCATGGTCTTCAATAACTGTTTATGGAAGGAATGGACTAAATAAGTTGTTTTCCCATCCATTTGGTTGGTAACTTGCTCCTTAGGTAACTTAATTTGTATAAATACTTTAATATACCAAAGTTACAATAGTTTGGGATTTCATAATAAATCTAGTAAGCTATGAAATCTAAAATGTTTGCTTTAATCAAGGAGAATAGAACACAGTAGTTCCCCCTTATTTGTGGTTTCACTTTCCATGGTTTCAGTTACCTGCGGTCAACTGTGGTTCAAAAGCATTAAATGGAAAATTTCAGAAAGAAACAATTCTTAGGTTTTAAGTTGCACACCATTTTGAGCAGCGTGGTGATATTCCACAGTCCCACTCCATCTCATCCAGGATGTGAATTGTTCCTTTGTCTTGTGTATCCATAATGCATAAGCTACTCATCTATTAGTCACTTAGTAGCGGTTTTGGTTGTCAGATCAGTTATCAGAGAGAGAGAAAGAGATGAGACCGCATTTATATAACTTTTATCACACTATATTGTTATGATTGTTCTATTTTATTAGTAGTTATTATTGTTAAATCTCCTGTTGTGCCTAATTCATAAGTTAAACTTTACCATAGGTATGTATGTATAGGAAAACATTCACTACTATCCACAGTTTCAGGCACCCACTGGAGGTCTTGGAACACATCCTTCTTGGATAAAAGAAGACTATTGTACACCAAATTATGTAAATTGCCTGTAAAAATCTCTCTTTCAGTACCTAAATTAAAAGTCTTACATTCATAACTGCAAATAGGACAGTAAGCATTAGTAAGTCTAGAAACGGACATGCTGTTTTGATCCTGCAACAGCAATCTCTTTCAATTAATGAATCTCCAGGACAATTTCTTCAGTAATCTGCATAAGAATTCTACATTTCATTTATATCTTGGATGGTTAAACAGAGGGTATTTTACAAATGTATCCAAACTTGCTCCTATCCAGGGACTGCCAAACGAAGCTTGGCCAGACAACAAAAATGTATGCAAAAGTATGTAAACACCGTGGTCTTGGGGAATGAGACTCCAATATCCTGGTGGTTGTTTGGGTCTCCATGTAACTCATTGCTAAATTTAAAGATCGAGTTTGAGGTAGGACTGAATTTGTGTAACAGTGACCATGTTAATAACAGGGCCCTACTCACTGTGCACAATTCCTCAGAATTGGCTAAATCAAAACCTCAAGTTTAAAATTAGGCAATGTCAAGTTGTTTGCCACTTGCATGGTAGAGAACTCAGAGCACTCTGTGGGTGCCATCCGGGTCCCAGAGAAGCCTTTTCATATTCAGAGTGTTGGTGATTTTGCAAACTGGATAGGCAGCTTAAACAAATGTTTACTTACATGCAAGCTGAAGAACTCCATAGCAGAAAACAGTGTACGGGAAGAGGCACAAATAGCAAAATCTAGCATCAGAACCTTAATTATCAATGGAAACTAGAAGTGCTGGTGGTTATGTGAACCTGTGCCAGGGAGATTAATTAGATCTTAAAACTCAGCAATGAGTGCTGCAAATTAAGACCTAATGAGCAATTTTATAAAAGAGTTTGTGACACCTGGTCTTGCTTCAAAGAACAGGAAACAAATGCTGACATGGTGGAAAACAAGGGAATCTTCTTATTTTTGCATGATCAGAGTCGCGTTCTGATGCAGTGAGGTCTGAATGAAACACTATGACTCTCTGGGGACCCAGCAGATAGCAATCTAGCAGTTAAGTCATGCTCCAACAGACAGTGACCAGCTGCCTCTCACTAGCACTTTGTGGGCAAAGAACATCCACTAAAAAAAAAAGAAAATTTGAGAATGCACTCCCTGAAATGCTGAGGATATGCAGCAGCAAAATATGGGTTTGTATGTAAAATGTAAATAAGACTTCAGGTATGTCTGCTGATAAATAGAATCTGGGGACTTTGGAGTTAAGCAAGAGATATCATGAGAATTATTTGATGAAGCCTAGGACTATATTGGCTATAATATGTATGCTTTAACTTGTCTTTGTGGGCTCTATTTATCAAATTGAGCTCCTCTCAAAAAGAGAGGAGCATCATTTATTCAAAGATGCTTCACTCTTCATTTACTGTGTCTAAAATTAGATGTGTCTTAGAATGAAGGATAGCTAAATCTCAATGAAACAGGGTGCTTTTTTGGTATAGATACAATCACTATAATAAGTTAATACTTTTCCCTATCTAGCTTTGATTGGTTTACCCAAACTTGGAGTCTGAGAAGTAAAATCATTCTGCCTTTCAATTTCATCACATAGAAAACCGTGATAACAATGCTTACTGTGACCTGATAGGATTTTTTTCTTTTGAAGACTATGTTATTCATTCTGGGATAGCAGATGGGTATGGACTTGGGTGCTTTGGCAGGAGGAAGAGAAAGAGAAGAGGAATCTTGAGGAAAGTAACAGGAATGTCAAAGATGAAGAAAAGTGGTGCTTTGGGGTCCCAGTAAACACCTGCCCACCACTCTCCAGGAACGAAACGGCACGGCAGGACCTGCATGTCTGAATGACTCTAAGAAGCCATGTCTGGAACCCAAGCCATCTTTGGTCAGCATACCCCTGGCTGACACTAAATGAGAGGAGGGGTCCATTCTTCCTTGAACTTAGAGAAGACAGTACAGACATGGTAGTTATCTAAGCTAGTACCAATGGCAACTGTAAATAGAGGTACAGTCCCACCCCCATTTTCTCATATCACATTAACAAGGATTCTCTCTTGCTCACGGTGAAGGACTTGTTCAGGAGCAGCCAGGCCTGATCTTCAGAGAATAGTACATGACCTGGGGACACCCTATGATTATCACTATAAGGCTGATCCCCCAAATAAGAGAAGGGCTTCCTTGAAATAAACTAGTTGGAATTCAAGATATTTAAAATAAAACATAAGGAACATTGGTTATACCCATCTTTCCTGGAATAAACAGATATCATGGGGAACAGAGCTGAATTAATGACATCAGTGAATAACTAATTACCTATCTCTTTAAAAAGGAGAAGTATAGAACCCTAGGAACTCTGTCAATTTTAGTTTTAATTCAAGGAAAATAAATAGCAAATCAATCAGTATGTAAAAGTCTCCCATTCACTGTTGATTTCAGCTTTCCTAGAAATTCAGCAGTCCCAACTTTTTTCAATAAGTTGTACTTAGGAATACCTATGATAACATGAACTTACAAACAAACTAAATAAATGAGCTCATTCATCAACATACACCCTCACAGCAAATCACATTTTAGTAGCTTTGAGAGGAAATTTGAGATGGTTCTTCTTCAGCCATGCAATACTTTTATATTTATCTATTATATTTGTATTATTCCCACTGATAAATTCAAATGTTGTTTCATGGCCAGACAACATATTTAGGAATTCACCTCCCAAAAGTACTTACCAGAGGCCCACAAAGAGGAGTTAAAGCATAGTATGGCCAAGATACCACTGTCCCTCAAAGCCAAGTAGAACACCTTTAATTTCTTTCCAGATTTATTGAGATAGAATTGGCTTTGGCACTGTGCAAGTTTATGTACATAGCATGACAATCTGGCTCACATATATTGTGAAAAGTTTACCACAAGTTTAGTTAATATCCATCATCTCATGTAGACACACACACACAAGAAAAAAAAGAAAAAGGTTTTCCTTTGTGATAAGAAGTTTTAGAATCTACTCTCTTTAACAGCTTTAAACCATACCATACAGCAGTGTTAACTGTCGTCATCATGTTGTATGTTACATCCCTAGGAGCAATTTATCTTATAACTGGCAGTTTGTGTCTTTTGACCATCTTCATTCAATTCCTACTTTCCCCACACCCTGCCTCTGGTAGCCACAAACCCGTTCTCTTTTTATGTATTTTTTTCTTTTCAGATTACACACATAAGTTAAATCATACAGTATTCATCTTTCTCTGACTTATTTCACTTAGCATAATACCCTCAAGATCCATCCTTGTTGTCACAAATGGCAGAGATTCCTTTTTATGGCTGAATGCTATTTCGTTGTGAGTGTGTTGTGTGTGCATGTATCACAGCTTCGTTATCCATTACCGATTCATCTGTCTGTGGGCACTCAGGTTGTTTCCGTGTCTTGGCTATGGCAAACAATGATGCTGTGAATGAACATGGGAGTCCAGACAGCTCTTTGACAGTGCTTTGTTTCCTTTGGCTGTATTCTCTGACATGGAATTGCTGAATCCATCCTTAATTTCTAACTACACATTTACAAACCCATCAAGAAAGAAGAAATGTGGGAATGGAATCAGAGTTTACTCTTAATTTTTATCTATTTGTTAAGCCTAAGCTCTACTTCCATATACGAGGGGGGACCCCCCAAAAAGGAATTTATTTACAAACAAAATTGTGTATTTATTCTTACATGTTTACACCGCAGTCACCTTCAAAGTGCTCTGAATTTGATGCAACACACCTATCATTTTTTCCACTGCTCAAAACAGTTTTTGAACTTGTCAATTTTGATGTCTTTTAGTGCTTCTGCCAATTCTTTGTTTGTTTGTTTTGCTTTGTTTTACCTCTTCCACATTGGCAAAACATTTCCCTTTGAGGACTTTTTCACGGGGGAAAACAAAAAAAATATTGCTTGGGATGAGATTGGGTGAATAGGGAGTGTGGGGCACAGGGGTCATGCCATTTTTCATCAAAAACTGCTGAACACTCAGTGCAGTGCAGGTAGGTGTGCTTGTAAATCACCCATCATGAAATGGGCAAATGCATTGAAAGAATCTTCAAAAAAAATTCACTGAAGCTGAACACAGCCACTCACAACGCCAGCTGGTGCACTGATACAGATGGATTCCTAGAACACTCACCTAGTGGGGGAAGCCTACAAGGGGCCTGCCCTCTAGAAGATAATTTCATTTTTTTAGCACCTCCCTTCTTTGTATCATTTGGAATTTGTGTGCGTCTGTGTTTATTCAGGCTTATAATGGATTGTGAATTTTTTTAAATTAATAATGATTGAAAAGTTAAGAAAACAAAACAAGAACCAGTGCAATCCCAACAGAGCAAAGGAGTCTCAGTTTGGCTGTGTATAATATGTATTCTTTAACTTTAATCTTTATTGTATTTTTCCCACTACCATTTAGACCGCTTATATCTCCTCCCTCCAGCAATCATCACACCATTGTCCATGTCCACGAGTACTGTTTTCCTTTTTGTTCAATCCCTGTGCCCCCTAACACCTCCACCAAAAAATTGTGAGGGTCCTCTGCTATAGTTATTGAAGCAAACTAAACAGGTTTAGATTCTAAAAATAACGTAATACAAGATAATATTCAAATCCAGTCATTGATGATAACTGAAGAATGCCAAGAGAGCATCAAAAGGGGTAATAACCAGAATGGTTGAAATAAGCTAGACTTATCTGATTCATGGGATGAGCTGATGCAAACTCCACCAAGCACTAGCACATAACCAAAAGAATTATTAGATATTTTTAAGTGATTGTACAGGATCACATACAACAAAATTCATCCTATCTGATGAGTCTACCCACAAACTCTATCCCTTCTTGTATCCCACTTAAAAATGACTATATAAAATAATATTAATAATATATTTCTTTTAATCTTCCCCAAACACACTGGAGTATATACAATTGTATTACTCCCATTTTATTTGATGCGAAAAAAAAAAGGCTTAGGAGGTTAAACCCTTGCCCAAAGTCATACATTGGGAGGGGAAGTAGCAGAACAGGGAGTCAGACATAGATACTCTGACTTCAAGGAAGTGCTCCACCGTACCACCTCACTGCAGTGTGAATAGGGACTGTCAATGCCACGAAATCCTTGAAACACATCACATTCCAGTGTGACTCCTCAATAGAAGAAAAGGTAAACAAGAAGGAAGGAGAAGGGGTGAAAATACCATTATGTCTTAGAATCATAAAGTGAACAGAAAGGAATGTTTGAGAATGTAGTTTTAAAAGGAGGATAATATTAATGCACCTAAAGAGGAACACAAGTGTCTTTCACCCTTGATGTAAACCACATTTCAGTTCAGATTCAAGAGGAGATTATTAGTATGAATCCTTGGATTTGGGCTAAAATAAACAATCCTGGGTAGAGGTTATCATCAGCATGTTGACCAGAAGTCTCTATTTTTAGTTACCATAAAAATGAAAGCAACACTCTTTTTAAGAAACTGAATAAACTACAATGCAATTAAACAGTCAATAATCAAGGAATTCAGTCTTTAATGCAGATGGTATGTAGGACTCTTGGATTAAATTTCCAAAGTCAGGCTGAAACAAAGGAATTCAGGCTAATCAAGGATTGAGTTCTCATACTTCTGCCAAGATTTACAAACCATGGCCCATTTCAATATGCTCTCTCTGAGAACACATAATAACTAAAACCCCCTGAAAACATTAAATCAGGTTAACCATTCAAAACAGGCAATATTGGAGGAGAATCAGATGCATATTAATGTATTCTTTATTTCATGGGTTTATTTAATACCGTTCCTTTTACAAGCTCATGGTACACGAAACACAGCCACAATAAAGTTGTGTGAAATATACAGCTCTCTGAGCCTGCATCTGAAGACCTACTTTATCTTGTAAATGAAATCCTATCAAGTGGCCAGGAGAGTTGAGAAATGACATTATGAATATTATATCCATCACTTAGCCAGTACTTATAGTACCATATTTTCATTTCTACAATTTCAGAAAAGTCTTTTCCAACTCTAAGCTAAGAAGTGAAATTTTAAGAGAAGGCACTCAAGCTAACTGGACAGCAAAATGATTATTTCTTTTTGAATTTCTGTGAATCATTATGGATGGAAATCTTCCCACAAATCGCTTATACTTCCTCTTCTGAGATCCCCAGAGAAAACCCAAAAACAAAATAAGAGCTCTCATTTAAAATTTTTCTAACAATTCAGACAAAATGTGTTATTTCTAAGATGAATGTCATAAGCTTATATACTAGGAATAAGCAATTCCCATATAATTAGAAGATCTTTTAAGAATTATGAATGCTTTTGACCCTTTCCTTTGATTTTGCCTGTCTGTTTACACAAGCAAAAAATCTATTTTTAAACTGATATTATAACAATTACATTTTGCTTTTTTAAAAAAAGCCACTATAATTCTAGCTTTACTCACTTTTTCTCCTATATTAAGTGGAAGAGTATATTGTTAAAGATGAGACAACAGCTTGGTATTAGCTGTGTTTGCATCACATCGTTGCTGAAACCGTTTCGAAATTGTGATTCTGGCCCATCTCTTCTTTACTGCTGTGCTGGTAGCAATGTGAAATATTGTTATTATGGCTGAAGCAGATAAACATTACTAAGCAGCTAAAATTTTATGCCAGATATATTCTAATTATCTTATTTAATCCTCACAGTAACCCAGTATCATCAGAATGATTATTCTCTGTAACAGAAAACATACAGTGCACACAGGTTGTGTAACTTGCTGAACATCACACTGAATGTAAATTTAAAGTCAGGCAGGTTAGTTCTGCAGAGCTGTAGTTTCAGCTTAGACAGTTACATGCTGTGACCGTGTGTGCCTCAGTTTCCTCACCTGAAAGACAGGAATGATATGTGCTCCACATATATTACAGCTTTTCTGGATGGCTTAATAGCAGAATCACAATCAAAGTGTTTTAAAAATTAGTATATGCTCATATGGAAATCTATACTGAAGATTTATTTCCTTTGATAAGCTCACTACGAAGTTACTTTTGTTTTTTTGTTTTTTTTTAAAGACCCAACTCTTTGATAAAATTTAAGAGCTAGAATTAGGAGATTTTACATAAATATATGCATTTTTTAAGCTATTAAACATCAGAATAGGTGCAATGTTAGCCCTTTATGTCTGCACAGAAAGATCTGGCAGAGCAGGAGAGCAGCTGCCCATCTGAGACTGGGCATGTGCCCTGCACTCTGCCACACCTCCTCCCCAGCTAGCCTCACTCACTTATGCTCAGAAGTATCTGTATTTGCTTCCCCTTGCAGTAAAGTGCAAAATACTGAGTCAAGGTAGGATAGGATTGTATGAGGAGACACCACACTAGTCCAGGCATGCCCCTTTGCTTTGAAAACATGACCATCATCACACTGGAACCTATTACCTGAACCCACTGGGTAACACCTGTAGGTCTAGACTGGAGCTTTAAAAAAAGAAGAAAAGAAAATAGGCATGTTTCCCAGAACAATTTCTGATGAGAATATCAACTATTCCAGAAAAAACTTCAGGGATTAATTATGAAAAGAATATCTATTTTTTGCTCTCTTTGCTTCTGACCTCTCACCTGACCTCCTTTTCCCAGCACAAAGGAAGCATCATCATCAAATTTATTGGCAGCAGTTAATACATGTATTTAAAAGCTTCTTATTGAAAAAAATTTTTTTCAAAGATTAGAGAACGTTTCCCACCATTCAATGTTTCATAAGCAGCTAGCATCACCACCTTTAGCTCTGCCCTGGCCACATGCCCTGCCATAGTCCCTGCTGGGGCTGAACCTTGTCAAATCTGTACAACTAAGGCCCAGCTGGTCCATAGTAAAGCCTCTCCTCTGCCCGTCCACAAAGAGATCAGGGCAAGAGCATGGAAATTAAAGATCTGGCCTTGGGTATACAATGGACCTAGTCCAAATCCTCCATGTTCCACCTTCTTAGCTAGATATTCTTGGCTAAGTTTTTTTTATCTATTAAACAGTCTTAATACCCCTCATTCATAGGCCTTCCTAAGGATTCAACAAATGAACCTAAGTAAAGCCCTTGCTGTCCAACACATTATGAATATTTAATAAATGGCAGCTATTGTTATGATTAAAGGACAAATATCTGAGGCAATAGTGAGCTATTTTCTCAAATATTGTTCTTTTATTGCCTTTTATGACAGTATAGTATATTCTGGGTGTTTTTAGAGTTATAGAAACAATTTCATTGAAATGAGTTAAAGGAAAACATTATCCTCAATTTAAAAAATCAACACAAAACCAATTCAAGAAAGATGCTATTCAATATTTTAAATGAGAAATTTCGAAGGTGAAGAATGCAATCAAATATTTATTTTGAAAAGTGAATTATAATGTTACATTAACAAAAATTATCCTTTCTAATGAGGAGCACTCAGGTTAAATTTCTCCATTACTTAACAGAGAAAATTGCTTGCTACAGAGAAAAATGAAAAATAACACTGGGATTTTCAAACATATCAACCATGTGCAGTAGTAATACTTCCTCCTTTCTGAATACAAAGTTTGAAAACAGGTTTATATATTATCTGAATTGAAAATGTATATGAGATTATCTTATACATATTTAAATAAGAAAAAGTTTGAAGAGTACATTTCCTGAACGTGAATTCGCTATTTCACTATCACTCTCCTTACAAGCACTTATCTACTGCGGTTGGCCACCTAACAGAATGGAATGAGCAACACAGAGCCCTCGGTTCTTCCCGAACCTCCTCATGGGTGACTGTTATTTTACAACGAAAGACTTCTCTTTCCTACAAGAAATAATGGAAATACTTCTAATTGAGTAGAGCCTTGCTTCCTCATTTGTAACCTGAAAGGGTTGATCTAGATCATTTCCAGGCCCTCTCCTTTATCTAGCATTTTACCTTTATTATCTTATAACTTTCCTATTAGAAAGGTTATTGTAAGTTTGAGATGTTACTTTGATCCCTGGTTCATCTGTTTTAGGGTAACAGCACTGTGACATAAGGTTCAGTTCAGGACAATTAGTTCTATGTCAGACAGATGTGCCAGAGATACCACAAATAAATATTCAGTTTCATAACAGGCCAGTGAACTCCACAGAGGGCAAACCTACTTAACAGTCACAATATTATTGGACTTCAGCGCACACATATATGCTGATGTTAGGAAGGGACTACAGAAAAACGTTTGTAAGAAGAGGAGCAGCTAGCTCAATAAATCTCATACTTGCTACTGGCTGGAGGGTGGGGGTGACATGAGGGAAGAAACTTCAAAATATATTAACTCTTATACTGAGGCTAGTTACTGAGGCTAGTAGCTCAGTAACATTTTTATAACTATATAAAAACAACTTGTGGAACAGCATATTCTCAAGCAAGATTATCTGAAAACAAATCAAAACTAAATTAAAACTATGCCCTTCATTTTTTAAATAAAAGACAGCTCATTTAAACATTGAAAAATCAATATCATAATAGAAGACATTCTTTTAAATTAAATGTTGGTATCAAAAACATTATATTGGTTTTACTTATATTATCATAGACTCATAATGAGCCAACAGTGGTTACATGCATTTAAAACCACTTTGTTTATAACATATTTTATAAACATATATAACCAATATTAAAAGTCAGGAATGCATCATTATTTCCATACCCAAAATGATGAGTTCCAATTTACTTATAGAGGATTTGTGTAATCTGAAAATAAATTTAGGAAATGTACACGTGGATGAAAATGGAACTATAATAAATCCAACCAAAAGTAAGCTCACAGGGTGATCTGACCGTCAATCTCTAACTGGGAAGGTTACTTACCGTGGGCAGACTCTCCCCAAGCATATAACTTTTTTTAGTAAAACATTTGTTTTTGCCTTAAGCAAGCCCTGTCTGTTGTTTTCTTGTGTTAATACACCTTTGAAATGCCAAAGTAATCCTCTTTTTTAAGAACCCTGGGAGGCATAACCACCTCAAGGGAGCATTTGAGATTTTGCTGCCTAGCCATTGTCATCAGTTTGGCTCAAATAAACTCATAAAAATTCTCTACAGCTTTGGACATTCTTACATCAACATACAGAAATGTCATCCAACAGATAACTAGACAAAAATATCTTTACTCATTAAAAACAAACAAATGAATACGTGGTCTCTCAGAGCTTGGTTGCTGAGGCAGGGAGGCAGAACACGCAGCTGGGGCTCACATGTCATCTTCCCTGCTCCCCAGAGTGTGCCCACTGCACACACCACACTAAACTCTGGGCCTCTGGAGATGCTGGTACCGGGACCTCAGCAGTTCCTTCTCCTCCAGTGCTCCTGCTGCTCGGCTGCAGCAATCACATTTTCCCACAACCCTAGGCTGCTCCAGCCAACTTTGCTATAAGAAGCTTTGTGCCTAGACCAGCATCTCTCCCAGTCTGTTACATGTTTTCTGTGGAATGTGCATGGGTGAAAGGAAAAATTACATGTCCCAAAAATGCCCCTGGATTAAGTTTGGGAAATGATGCAGCAAAATTCAAAAGATATTATGAGGTTTTGGTGCATTAGCGTTTTTCAAGAGGAGGATGCAGAATGGCCATTTATTTCTCATAAGCATATTTTACTTGGGAAATAGTTTTATAGACTCTAATTCGTTCTATTTCCATGCTTATTTCAGAGTTTGGTTCTCAGCCAGGTAATGCTGGGAAATAGATTATATAATTGGCGTGGAAAGAGATCCTTTCTTTTCAATATCTTTCCAGTTAGAAACAAATTAAAGTCATGTTATGCCTGAGGATTTTGCCTTATGGTTACTGATACAGCACATTCTTGATTCATTGATAAATGTTTAGCAATTGGTGGGCAAGTCATATTTAACTTCTTTTGTTAGTCTTTTTGATTTATACACTACAATTACAACTATTTTATTATTTTTATCTGGTTTTGAGTGTATTTATCACTGGGTTTGGCATGCACAGTTTAATTACTCTCCTTGAATATCACATTAAAGTAAAAGATGAATGACCTAGGGCAATACTCCTCTCTGCAATTTCAAAATAGTAGATCAAATATGTTAATAGTGAAGCATGCATTCTGGAGTACAACATACAATTGTGCAGGCCAGTTCTAAGAAATAGACTTACTATTTGAAAAATGTTAAAACCCTATCTCCACGGACTCTCTCTTATTCCAGGTCAGTAGCAATGATGACAGCAGTGTCTCTGAGTGTTTTCAACCAGTGATATTAGCAGTGTGAAAATTCAGGGGGGAAGTCACATTGCAGAGGACAAGGTCCACAATGTGTGACCTCAAATGCTTTGGAACAAATCAGATGACCCTTTAAATCAGTTAAAAAGCAAAATGAATGCAGGGGTCTCTCTCCAGGATTCTTTTAGCTGGTGATTCCAAATTATCAACACATTAAACAGTCACCAGGTCCTCCTCTTAATAGCTACTTTGTTCTTACAAAATAGCACTTTTTTTTCCTAGAGCAGGGAGTGGTAATTAGAATTTCATAGCTTGGTACAGCCGGCGCTAGCATTGTGGCTTTTGGTGCTGAGGATTAATAACAGTAGTCATAATGATAACAGAAAACGGTAACAGTTCTAATTACTGGTATTCATCTTAGGGTGGTGAGCAGCTGTTAAGAAATTTCTTCAGAAGTGAGAGTTCAGTCACATATCTTTTTCACCAAATAGGAACAGCTTTAATGCTAATTGGGAAGGAAGATTACAAATTCAAATGTCAGGCAGAGTGCACCCTGATTGTTCTTTATGAACTTTGTTTTCTCTCATACCTTAAGCTTTCTGGCCCTTAAGTTTTTTAAAAAGTTGACACTAAGTTTAATGACAGGAGCACCAGGAGGCCTCCATGTTTCCATGTAAAACAACCCCTTCCAGTTCAGTAAGGGAAGTTTCTCAACTCTTTGCACTTGAACAAGGAGATCTGCTTCCTCAAAGTTGTCAGGAACTTGTATGCCACTGTCTACTAGTCATTGTGGTAAGGCACCTGATATAATGACCAGAAAGGAGTACCAGAGAACTGTCTTGTCCATTGCTTCAAAATCAGCTGCAAACACCTTTAGCAAATGACTTAACCTCTTAGCAAATTAAGTCCATCATTTCATCTACGAAATAACAAAGTTGGAACTGGCAGGTGTTTCCTAAATTCTCCAGACCATGTTAATCACTCAGGGTGTCGGTGGGGGCACAGTTTGTGGGTGGGTTGTGGCTATGGTTTGCCGCACTCAGAATCAGAACCTCCAGGCCAGAAAATATACCATCAGATTGGGGCTATATGTAGGAAACTGTTTCCAGAACCCTGGACAGCAGCAAGAAGGGCTTTCAGGACCACCTGGAACTGACTCCGCTTACTGCCAGGTAAGGATGCACCTTCTTGATGCTGCATTTGCTTTACAAATCAGGAGACCACAATACCTGTCAACATTCCCTTAAATCAGGAGTTGTGAAATGCTTTCTGTAACAGCCTACAGAGTGAATATACCAGGCTTTTAGGCCACAGGGTCTCTATTGTGACAACTTAGCTCTCACTGCAGCAAAAAAAGCAGTCTTAGACAACAACTAAAGAAGTGAGTGTGGCTGGATTTCAGTAAAACTTACATTTAATACCATAATTTTCATGTCATATTAAGTGTTATTCCTCTTCTGATGCTTTTCAAGCAAAGGGACATGAATAGAGCATTCATGGGCATTGACAATGCCGGGGGATCTACTGTAGGAGTAGGAGGTGGGGTAGGGGTGAGCAATGGGGAACAAGGCAAAACAATGGTAACTGAACAACAATAAAAATTTTTTAAAAATACAAAAACTAGTCTTAGCTTATGGGCCATACAAAAATAGGTCGTAGGAAGTTTGCTGATCCCTGTCTTCAGTGGAAATGCTAAAATTGTAAGGTAACATCTTCTCAAATTATAACAGAAGCCAGATTGTACAGGGACAGGAACATAAGCATGTGTCATCTTTTCACTTTAGCAGGTTCTCAGCTGTCTCAAGTGTCACTAGCAGTCGTGTGTCTGTAGGAGGAGGGGACATGTGAAAGGCTGCAGTGATAGGCTGTCTGTTCCTGCTGGATTTAGCCATCCCAATTCCCTGAGGTTCTGTTCCCTTAACTAAATAACTTGGGAATCCAGAGCATGTGAATGAATGTGTGTGCACCTGTGTGCATGACCGCGCATGTGTATGCATGCGTATGTTGTCTCTGCTGCTGGTCTGTGACCTGGCCTGCAGTCGTACAGTTTCTATTTAAAATACAGGTTTCCACAGTCACCTAGTGAGTGGAATGTTTCCCCAAGTTCTGCGAGTTGCTCTAGCAAATTAATAGAACCTGAGAAGAGACTTGAGGGAAACTCTGATTTATAGCCAGTCAGAAGTACAAGTAACAACCTGAACTTGAGATTGAAATCTGAAGTCCAAGTAGGGGGTTGTGGGAATCTCCAGGTATAGCTAGTTAGTCAGAAGCACAAGTGACAACCTGGGATTTTGACTGGCATCTGAAGTGGGTGGGGACACAGTGTGGAGTGGGCTGTTCAATAAGATTGAACCCTTAACCTCTGGGATCTGATGCTATCTCCAGGTTCATAGTGTCAGAATTGATCTAGTTGGAGTCTCAAGAACTGGTGCCATGGGAAACCCCCTCCACATGAATTGGATTGGGCCCAGGAACCCAAAAGAAATGAATAAATAAAATATGGTATATCACAGACAGGAACATTATTCAGCCATAAAATGGAACAAAATTCTGATACACCCAGCTACAAAAGGGCAGGAAATTCAGACATATGCTACAACATGGATGAATCTTGATGATTTTATACTAAGTAAAATAAGCCAGTCACAAAAATAGAAATATTGTGTGATTATACTTATATAAGGTAACTAGACAAAGAAAACTCATAGAGAAAATAGAATAAAAGTTACCAGAGGCTGAGGGAAGAATGGAATGGGTGTTATTGTTTAACTGGCATAAAGTTCCCATTTGAGGTCATGAAACAGTTCTGAAAATGAATAGTGCTGATGGTTGGAAAACAATATGAATATATTTGATGCTACTGAATTGTATGTTTAAAACTGGATAGAATGGGAGGTTCTGGCCAAGATGGAGACATAGATAGATACTCTTAGCTCCCTCACAATCAAAAGATGGATAACAACCAATTTAAAAACAAAAAACAACCAGAACTACCAGAAAATCAAATTGTATGGAAGTTCAACAACCAGGGGGTTGCATTCATCCACACTGCTGGAGGAGCAGAGACAGGGAGCTGAAATGTAGAGGACACACACTGGTGTACCACGGAGGACAAGGGGGTGTCTGGCAGACAGGGCAGTCCCATATTTGCATGTGGGCAAACCAGGAGAAACAACTAGGGAGCTAGATAGACCACGCAACCCAGGGTTCCAACACAGAAAACTGAAACCTCACAACTTCTGTCTGTAAAAATCTGTGGAGGTTGCAGCAGTAGGAGAAACTCCCAACTTCACAGGAGAGTCCACTGGAGAGGCCCACGGGGTCCTAGAATGTACACAAAACCACCCATCTGGGAAACAGCACCTGAAAGAGCACAATCTGCTTATGGGAAGTGAAGGAAGTGACTGAAAGTGGGGCGAGAGCTGAGCAAAAGAGCAAGCCGAATTGTTCCCTCTCAGACCCCTCCCCCACATATAGCACCACAACACATGCAGGAGGGTTGCCCCATCCCAGCAAATACCTAAAGCTCCACCCCTTATAACATACCAGGTATGCTGAGACAAAGAAATATAGACCAAATGAAAGAACAGATCAAAACTCCAGAAAAAGAACTAAACAATAAGGAGTAGACAACCTATCTGATACAGAGTTCTAAACACTGGTAATCAGGATGCTCACAGAAATGATTGAGTATGGTCACAAAATAAAGGAAGAAATGAAGGTGATACAAAGTGAAATAAAGGAAAATATACAGGGATCCAACAGTGAAGGGAAGGAAACTGGGACTCAAATCAATGATTTGGAACAAGAGGAAGAAATAAACATCCAACCAGAACAGAATGAAGAAACAAGAATTCCAAAAAATGAGGAGAACTTGAGGAACCTTGGAGACAATTTTAATGATTCCAACATCCAAATAATAGGGGTGCCAGAAAAAGAAGAGGAAGAGCAAGAAATGGAAAACTTGCTTGAACAAATGATGAAAGAAAACTTCCCCAATCTGCTGAAGGAACTAGATATGCAAGTCTGGGATGCTCAGAGAGTCCCAAAGAAGTTGGATCCAAGAAGAGGCACACCAAGACACACCATAATTAAATTACTCAAGATTAAAAATAAGGAGAGAATGAATCTTAAAAGCAGCAAGAGAAAAGGAGACAGTTGCCTACAAAGGAGTTCCCATAAGACTATCAGCTGATTTCTCAAAAGAAATCTTGCAGGCAAGAGGGACTGGAAAGAAGTATTTGAAGTCATGAAAAGCAAGGATCTACATCCAAGATTACTCTCTCCAGCAAAGCTATCATTTAGAATGAAAGGGTAGATAAAGTGCTTCTCAGATAAGGTCAAGTTAAAGGAATTCATCATCACAAGCCCTTATTATATGAAATGTCAAAGGGACTTATCTAAGAAATAGAAGATCAAAAACTGTAAGCAGTAAAATAACAATAAGCTCACCACTATCAACAACTGAACCTAAAATAACAAAAACTAAGCAAATAACTAGAACAGGAACAGAATCACAGAAAGGGACACCGCATGGAGGGTTATCAGTGGGAAAGGGGAGGGGGAGATTGGGGAAGAAAGGTACAGGGAATAAGAAACACAACTGGTAAGTACAAAATAGACAGGGGATAGTTAAGAATAGTATAGGAAATGGAGAAGCCAAAGAACTTATATGTACAACCAATGGACATGAATTAAGGGGGGAAATGCTAGAGGGAGGAGGAGTGAGGGTGGAGGGTGATAAAAGGGGAAAAAGGGGACAAGTATAATAGCAAAATCAATAAAATGTACTTAAAATGGTTAAAATGGTAAATTTTATGTTATACATATTTTACCACAATAAAGTAGATTTTAAAATAAAATACAATACCGGTATCCAGGCCCCTCCCCTAGATATATTTCAGTAATTCTGAGGTAGTGTTCAGAAATCTGTATTTTAAGCAACTTCCCCAAGTGAGTCATATAATCTCATTTATTTAGGAAACTAATAGTGGAGTAAAGGTGCCCTGATTGGAAGTTCACAGTGCAGTTAGGGTCTAACCTTCTGTAGAGTTACTAAAATGACCTTTCTAGTTTATGCATACGAAATGGGTATTCTGAAGTAATATAATCAGATAGAAGTACACATCAATCTTAACACTCAAAAGTAAGGCAAGGTTGTTGACCATGAGGTCTTAAAAGCAAGCAAAGCTCCTAGAAGTGATACTCAGGGTTAGGGGGGCACCCCACTAACTATTATGCCAGGATGCTAGGCAAGAAATATTCAGGGAAAATAGGCCCTAAGCAATCAGTCTATGATGAACTGATATGACCACAAGGCAGGGCAGAAGGATCATTTTGCTGGTGCTTTGCAAACACTGTGGCAATTCTGAAACACTGGGAAATCCACCAGCCATTGGGGATATGGAGGCTCTGCCTGAGCAAAGAGGTTGGGCAGGCCACACATCTATGCCAGCTTTGCTCTAAACAGTGGCGACAGTTGGGAAACAAAGGGCAGCGTTTCTTGGAATAAACTGTTGGACAGCATCTCTTGGCACTAATAGCAATTCCCATCACGAGCCCCACCTTTGAAGATAAAGGACAAAGCTTGCTGCATCAATTCTTCCATGGGTCAAACACTGAAAGAGGCTATTATCCTCTTCATTACCTTTTCTATTCTCAAACTCATACTCCTTTGAGCTTAAATTTCTGCTGTTTTCCTTCATGTTCCTCACTGTCTGCTTCCTCTCGTCACAGGTTCTGGAACAGCTTTCAATTTAGATTTGTCCTTTTTGTCAGTGTTATCCTGTAATTCTGATTGCTACAGACCTCTGACTGTAGTCAATTTCTTCCCTAAACCTTTTAACTGGCAGCAAAATACTGTTTAAAAATATGCTCAGAGAGAAGTACTGACTCCTGTGATACCAATTATATCATATTATTAAACTATTAGAAAACATTTTTGATGGAATCATAAATAATAGTAATAGCTAACAATATATTATCATTTTTTGCCAGGCACTGTGCTGAGTGCTTCATGTGGATATCACATTTAACATTTAAAAACAGTGGTTCCTGGTTCAACATCTAAAGGGTTTGGAAATTATCACTCTCATCCTCACACACAAACACACATACAAAAACTGAACTAAAAATCAGTAACTTTTCTTAGATCTATCAGAAAAGTGAGGCCATGGGGCAAAATGTTGTGCTGAGAACTGGAGGGACAGGTGGGAGGGGGATACTTAGATTCTCAGGTCACAGACGGGAGCATAAGGCCCCTGCTGAGTCCACTACAGGTAGGGACACTTTACACTACTACTGATGCATTGCTAGATGCTTGGTGTGGACTAGCTTGAGAGTTGAGAACTCCTAGGAGGCCCAGTCTTGCAGTGGAGAGGAATTCCCCACATTTTTGAGTTTTACCCCCAAGAACTCTAACAGGCTCTTGCCTGAATATAGGAAAAAACTGTCCTGTGCTTCTCTCAGAGAAAGAGGAGAAGTCATCATTGTGAACTACACTCAGAGTTCTCTGTTCTCTGTAACAAGGCCTGTCCTCAAGGACAACTGTTTTACTAGAGCCTAAAGGGGGGTTTTACCACAGATTAGTCAACTGGCTAAGAAAATATTCAACTACAGCTTTCCCTAGCCTTTGACATGGAGAGAGAGAAATACCTAATTCAAGATCATTAAAATGCTGAGACCTATTTAGTTGTCACTTTTCTTTGGTCTCCTTTAATCGGGAACAGTTCTTCAGCCTTTCTTCATCCTTCATGACACTGACATTTTTCATAAACACAAGCCAATTTCTCCCTCCTTTCCTCCCTCCTTCCCTCCCTCCCTCCTTCCCTCCCTCCTTCCTTCACTCCTTCCTTTTCTCCTCCTTCTTCTTTAGACAATGTTCCTCATTTAGATTTGACTAATGTATTGCATTTTGAAAATTTATGGAATAAATAAAAAACAAAAAAAATTACCTTTCCCAGCCCACTCCACTCTTTCTTACAAATAGGCACTTCCTTCTGAAAATGTTTACTTGTCTTTTTTTTTTTTCCTGGAAGTGTTTTCCCAGTCAGCATTTTTAATTTATGACAGGAATCCATTTTATGCTACAGTATCTGCAAGCTCCAAAACAAGGCCTTTCTAGGCATTTGATCACCAGACTATGTACACTTTGCTCTATGCTGCTTGTAATTCATTAAAATGTATGTGCTTTGCAAAGAGGAAACCAATCCATAATAGATCAGGTTTTTAGAAAACATTCATGGAAAGTGCTTGAAATGGTTGCTACATAAGAATTTATAAACCTTCTTGGTACTTGCAATTTGCTCTCGTTCATGGGGTTTGGAAACAAGCAGTGAATTTGCATGAAACTGTAAATTAGTGGCCTGCCTTCAGCATATGTGTGAGATCCCATTTGCAAAATCCCGTTTGATGGTATAGGAGACAATCATGATGAGCCCTGAATCCCTCTCACAGAGCCTAGTGATAAACACCTTGTCTGCACCAGACAAATTGCTCTGATGAAGCAAAAGTATGACTAAAGATTTTCATCATTTTTTAAAAAATCTGAGCCATCTTTGTAGCTGCCAAACACCCAAGTTCAGGGACTTGTACACAGTAGGCATAAATTAATGAAGAATAGACACCTACTTATGCTTACAGCATACACATAAGAAGCTAAAGTTAAGAAAGCCAGTTGGGCTTTCAGTTTTATTTTTTATAAGATTTTATTTATTATTTTTAGATAGAGGGAAAGGGAGGGGGGGAGAAAAACATCAGTGTGTGGTTGTCTCTCACACTCCCCCTACTGGAGACCTGGCCCACAACCCAGGCATGTGCCCTGACTGGGAATCGAACCAGCAACCCTTTGGTTCACAGGCTGGCACTCAGGGGCTTTGAGTTTTAGCCACAAAATACAAAGCTTGTTTGTGCTGGAGAGAGTCATTACACAGCTTGAAGCAGGGGATAATGTGAGCATTCAGTTCTGTGTCTCCCCCACACAGTCTGCCTCCACATTTCCCTGGAAATCCTTTGCAAGGCAGCCTCCCGCCTTGCAGAGAAGGAATCAGGCAGTTTCTTAGGGCAGTAGCTACAAGGCTGTTTCCTGGTTGATAAGGCTCTGAACCAGGGAAGGCAGTATTTCAGGCCTGAACGTTCATTGCTCATCAAATGTCAGTCAATATTAATGAGGAGGGAACTGTGACCTGCCAAGGCTTTAGTGAGATTGCAGCTGTGTGAGCGAGGATTCTGTTTATCGCATATCCTATATGTCCCCTTAATTATTATGAGCCTGAAAGTAAGTTTCTACTAGCTCTCTAGGAAGAGCCACCATTCTCTTTTATTAGTTATATCGAAGAACTGTTATTATCATTTTTAAGATTTTATTTTACACACACACACACACACACACACATTTAGAGAGAGGGGAAGGAAGGGAGAAAGAGAGGGAGAGAAATATTGATATGAGAGAGAAACAGTGATCGGTTGCCTCTCCCACATACCCAACCAGGGACCGAACCCACAACCCAGGCATGTGCCCTGACTAGGAATTCAATCAGTGGCCCTTCGCTTTGCAGAACAATGCCCAACCAACGGAGCCACACCAGTCAGGGCAGAATCATTTTTTTAAAAAAGGTAACAAGGTTTGTCTTATAAATAGACCTTTAGAGTAACACCATTCTGCCTTTTTGCTTTACTTTATATGATGCAAATCAGTTTACATTTCCAGGAATTATTAATTATTGTAGGCATAAGAGCAGTGGGCTACTTCTAATTCTTCTTTCCTCTTCCAAACATGTTTTTATTATAAACACCAAGTCTTTTTTTTGTAAGAAGCTTAACCCTGGTTAATTCTGCTTTATCCTCTTTGTGTTTTTTTTTCCCTTAAATTCCTTTGTACAGTTTACACTTTAAAGCCATATGCTTGCTTCTATGTTGCTTAGAATTTGCCTGTTTCCTTATTTTCTGCGAGTACCTTAAGGTCAGATGTGTCTCAGCTTCTATCCCAATTTCCAATAGGGAAAGGGTTTGCACAAGAATTATGCCTGACACTTACTATATAACCAATAATTTTTTGTTGCATGAATATTCTGAGTAGGTTTTCAATGAATATGTGCTGCATGAGTGACTCAGTGAATGAAACACAACTGTTTCAGCTTCACATTTGGATGCTATCACCATGAACGGGATAGAAATATGTCACAGATGGGGGTGTGCATTCTGAAGCACAAGAGGCCATGACTGCTCTCTGAAAATATATTACAGAAGTTTCTGGTAGAGGATCCCACAACCCCCCAAATCAGCTGGAAGACAAAGAAGGTATGGGAGCCAAAGGCTGGAAGGTCAGATGGAAGGAGTAAGGTATATGTACTTCTATCATCCCTCTTGTCTCCTTGATGCATCTCAGGGAGATTTAACAAAGGCCAAACCTTTGGACAAATACTCGAAAGAGGAAAAATCTTGTAAATCAAGGATTCTGACTTTCCAAACAACTTCTCTGGCCAGAGAGTTTTGAACTGTTTTCAATTACTGCTTCTTTAATGAGGAGATAAATCCCTCTACTAGCCATCTTCCAAATTTTCTATGCTTGTTATTTAGTACATGTCTTTGGCAATCTCCCAATTAACAGTTTTATGGTGTACATGTCTTCTTTCTGTTTTACTTATCTCCTCATCTACAGGCTAGAGATGGTGATCCTATGTGTGTGTGTGTATGTATGAGTGCATTATCTATCTATCTATCTATCTATCTATCTATCTATTTCAGTCATTGAATGTGACACAGCAGCTAAAGTACTCAGAAGACTGTGGAGAGACCAAAGAGAAGGTGGGCCCAGTTCAAGGTCTCGCAGTCAGTGACAGAACCAGGTGCTCCTGGCCCAAGTGTCCTCACTAGCATTATGCCTGTGCTCCTGGACTATCTCAAACTTTCAATGCCAAGGCTATGATGCTGTACCAGCACACCATAATAGAGTGGGAGTGCACGTGGCAGGAAGAGGAAGAGATGATCAAGATGATGAAACAGATAAAGGAAGAGCAGGAGAGAAGGAAGAAAAAGATGGAAAACAGAATGTCACTAGAGGAAACCATCCTGCAATTGCAGGAGAAGCTTTTGTTCCTACAGGAAAAGCAGCAGCAGCAGCTTTCCCTGCAGCTTAGAAAAGTTTTGCATGAAGAAGGAAAACAGAATAACCCGACCACTCTGACTGCTGCAGAGCCTGACTGTTAACCCAGGAGCTCACCTCCTCAGCACATAGGGAGCCCTGAAGGACGCAAACACCCAGGGACCCTCATGGCAGCTGACGGAGTCAAACACATGTTCAGACCTCAAGTGTTCACAACCTGGCACTCTGTAGGCTCGGCAGCTGCTTTCCCAGGGATCCCAGAGACCTGGCAGTTTGGAGGCAGGGCAAGCGGCTCCTATGGGACATCTAGGCCCCCACCTGATTGTGGGCCTACACAGCCAGCCTCTAGTCCTAGTCAGCAACCTAGAGGCCTTCAGTGTTTCCTGCAATGCAGTACCTGTCCCAGACACTGCCGTGTACAGTGTGCCGCCACTTTTAGCCCACCCAGGCAGAGTTCCTCTGGTTGGTGGTGCCCTGTCTTTACAAAAGCAGATGGAATTGCTTACCAGCACACTGACTTCTCTAACTCATCCTCTCTGTGCCCCACACACCCCACAAGGTCTGCATCCAGCCTCTGGACTCCTTGCCTTTGCCCAGATCCCTATGCAGATGCAACCTGCAGGAAAGCTGCAAGTAGGCCTTGCAGCTGCAGACCTACCTGGCCCTGGGATTCCCTTCATCCAGCACAGTCAGAAACCATGATTCTATGACAAATGACCATCAGATTACATCTTTAACCTCACTCCCGCCTTCTCGCTAAAAGTGAGGAATCTCACTATGTCCCAGTCCCAAGCCAATAACATCTACCTGTCACTGGGAAGAGTTCTTAAAAAGCATCATTTTATATAATACACACACACGTACATACTTTATATCTATTGCTATATCTCTATATTGTTTTTTTTAAACTACGCATGGTTTATTCGTAAGGATCCACATGGTACAATTTATTTATTTATTTTAATTGTTGTTGCAGTGCAATTTTCTATCTTTTACTCCCATCCCAACCCACCTACCCAGCTCTCCCGTCCTCCCTCCCATTTCTACCCACCCCTAGTTTTTATCTATGTGTCCTTTATAGTTGTTCCTGTAAACCCTTCCCCCTTTCCCTTGAAATTCCCCTGAAATTCCTTATCTTCCCTCTGAACTCTGTCAGTCTGTTCTTTATTTCAGTGTCTTTGGTTATATTTTGCTTGTTTCTTTGTTTTGTAGTTTAGGTTCCTGTTAAAGGTGAGATCATATGGTATTTGGCTTTTTTTACAGCCTGGCTTGTTTTGCTTAGCATAATACTTTCTAGTTGCATCCATACTGTTGCAAAGGGTAGGAGTTCTTTCTTTCTGCTCTGTAGAATTCCACTGTGTAAATGTACCATAGTTTTTTGATCTATTCATTTACTGATGGGCACCTAGGTTGCTTCCAACACTTGACTATTGTAAATTGTGCTGCTATGAACATTGGGGTGCATAGGTTCTTTTGGATTGGTGTTTCAGGGCTCTTAGGATATAGCCCCAGCAGTGGAATTGCTGGGCCACAAGGCAGATCCATTTTTAGTTTTCTGAGAAAATTCCATACTGTTTTCCATAGTGGTTGTACCAGTCTGCAATCCCACCAACAGTGCACTAGGGTCCCCTTTTCACCACAACTTCTCCAACACTTGTTGTTTGTTGCTTTGTTTATGATGGCCATTCTGACTGGTGTAAAGTGGTATCTCACTATGGTTTTAATTAGCATCTCTCTGATAGCTAGTGATATTGGGCATCTTTTCATGTGTTTCTGGATCCTCTGTATGTCCTTGGAGAAGTGTCTGTTCAAGTCCTTTGCCCATTTTTTAATTGGGTTGCTTGTTTTCTTAGAGTCATGTAAGTTCTTTATATATTTTGGAGATTAAACCCTTGTCTGAGGTATCATTGGCAAATATGTTTTCCCATATGGTTGGTTCTCTTTTTATTTTAATACTGTTTTCTTTAGCTGTGCAAAAGCTTTTTATTTTGATGAGGTCCCATTTGTTTATTCTTTCCTTTATGTCCCTTGCTCTGGGGGACATATCAGTAAAAATGTTGCTGTGTGAAATATCTGAGATTTTTCTTCCTGCATTTTCCTCTAGGACTTTAATGGTGACATGGCTTATATTTAAGTCTTTCATCCACCTTGAATTTGTTTTTGCGTATGGTGTAAGTTGGTGCTCAAGTTTAATTTTTTTGCCCGTAGCTGTCCAGTTTTCCCAACACCATTTGTTGAAGAGGCTATTTTTACCCCATTTTATGTTGTTGCCCCTTTGTAAAATATTAATTGACCATAGAGACTTGGGTTTATTTCTGGGCTCTCTGTTCTGTTCCATTGGTTCATGTGCTGGTTTTTATGCCAGTACAGAGCTGTTTTGGTTACAGTGCCCTTGTAATACAGTTTGGTATCAGGTATTGTGATCCCTCCTACTTTGCTTTTCTTTCTCAAAATTGTAGCAGCTATTCAGGGTTGTTTATGGTTCCATATAAATTTTTGAAGTGTTTGTTCTATGTCTGTGAAATATGCCATTGGTATTTTAATAGGTATTGCATTGAATCTGTAAATTGCTTTGGGTAGTATGGACATTTTGATGATGTTAATTCTTCCAATCCATGAACATGGTATATGTTTCTATTTGTTTGTGTCTTCCTTAATTTCTTTCTTCAGTGTTGTATAGTTTTCTTTATACAGGTCTTTTACTTCCTTGGTTAGATTTATTCCTAGGTATTTTATTTTTGTTTTTGCTATGTCAAATGGGATTTTTTCCCTGATTTCTGTTTCTGCTGTTTCATTGTTGGTGTACAGAAATGCCTTTGATTTCTGGATTTTGACTTTGTATCCCGCTGTTTTGCCAAATTTGTTTATTAGGGCAAGCAGTTTTTTAGCAGTGTCTATAGGATTTTCTATGTACACTACCATGTCATCTGCAAACAATGACAGTTTTTTCTCCACCTTTCCGATTTGGATGCCTTTTATTTCCTTTTCTTGACTGATTGCTGTGACTAAAACTTCTAATACTATATTGAATAAAAGTGGTGAAAGTGGACAGCCTTGTCTTGTTCCTGATCTTAGTGGAAAAGATTTTAGTTTTTGCCCATTGAGTATGATGTTGGCTGTAGGTCTCTCATACATGGCCTTTATTATGTTGAGGAATGCTCCCTCTATTCCCACTTTGCTGAATGTTTTTATCAAAAATGGGTGCTGTACCTTATCAAATGCTTTTTCTGCATCTATTGATATGATCATGTGGTTTTTGTCTTTGCTTTTGTTTATGTGATGTATTATATTTAGTGGTTTGCAAATATTTAACCATCCTTGCATCTCTGGGAGGAATCCCACTTGGTCATGGTGTATGATCTTTCTAATGTATTGTTGGATGTGGTTTGCCAATATTTTGTTGAGGATTTTAGTGTCTATGTTCATCAGTGATATTGGCCTGAAGTTTTCTTTCTTTGTTGTGTCTTTACCTGGTTTTGGGATTAGGATGATGCTGGCTTCATAAAAAGAGTTTGAGAGTCTTCCATCATTTAGAATTTTTTGGAATAGTCTGTGAAGGATAGGGATCAGCTCTTGTTTAAATGCTTTATAGAATTCTCCTGTGAAACCATGCAGTCCAGGGCTTTTGTGTGTCAGTAGTTTTTTGATTACTGCTTCAATTTCATCTGCTGTTATTGGTCTGTCCGGGCTTTCTGCTTTTTTTTTTTTTTTTATAGAGTTTTGGAAGATTATATTTTCCTAGAAATTTGTCCATTTCACCTAGGTTTTCAAATTTCTTGGCATACAGTTCTTCATAGTAATTTCTTACAATCCTTTGTATTTCTGTGGTGTCAGTTGTAATCTCTCTTCTTTCATTTCTGATTGTGTTTATTTGGATCCTTTCTCTTTTTTTCTTGATGAGCCTGCTTAAAGGCTTGTCGATTTTTTTTTTTATCTTTTCAAAAAACCAGTTCCTGGATTCATTGAT
Organism: Phyllostomus discolor; assembly: GCF_004126475.2. Lineage (NCBI taxonomy): Eukaryota > Metazoa > Chordata > Mammalia > Chiroptera > Phyllostomidae > Phyllostomus > Phyllostomus discolor. The sequence goes on from NC_040907.2 coordinate 140,969,843, forward strand.
CCTTAGAATTGTGCTTTTAGTCTCTATGTCATTTAATTCTTCTCTGATCTTGGTTATTTCCTTCCTTCTGTTTGCTCTAGGCTGCCTTTGTTGTTGTTCCTCGAGTTCTTGTAGACGTAGGGTTAGGTTGTTTGTTTGAAATGTTTCTATCTTTCTATGTTTCTATCTACCTAAAAAAGATAGAAACATTTCAAACAAACAACCTATCTCTATATTGTTATAATGCCTGAGTTTGAGTCTTGCCAATACCTTTTCATCCTGCTTCTGCAATTCCTTAGCCATGTGACCTTGTACAAGTTACTTAACTGTCCTAAGGTCCAGTTTTCTCTTCTAAAAATATAATAGTATCTACATCATAGAAATGTTTTCATTTTTATCATTTTTTCTTATTAATAAACTATTACTTAAAATTTTAGGTTTATAGAAAAATTGAACAGGAACTATGAAGAGTTCCTATACCCTCCTTTCTCTCCACCCCAAGTTTCCCCTATTATTAATATCTTTCATTGGTATGGAACATTTTATATAATTGATGAAAAACCAACATTAAAACATTATTATTAATCAAATCCATAGTTTACATTTAAGAGTTCTCTTTTTCCTGGCTGGCGTAGCTCAGTGGATTGAGCGCGGGCTGCGAACCAAAGTGTCGCAGGTTCGATTCCCAGCCAGGGTACATGCCTGGGTTGCAGGCTATGGCCCCCAGCAACCACACATTGATGTTTCTCTCTCTCTCTCTGTCTCCCTCCCTTCCCTCTCTAAAAATAAATAAATAAAATCTTAAAAAAAAAAGAGTTCTCTTTTTGTGTTGGACATGTCTATGATTTTTGCCAAATGCAGAATGCCATGTATCAACCATCACCATGTCACACAGAAAAGTTTCACTGCCCTAAAAAGTCTCAGTTCCACCTTTTATTTCCCAGAGGGAAAAAAAAGAGATAAGTATATATTTTCAGAAGGAGTGCCTACTTGTGAGAAAGAACAGAGATGAGTGGGAAATTTTTTTTTTTTTATCTAGTCCACCAATTTTCAAGATGCAGTATAGCACAGTAATGAAAGGTGCTGGTTGGTGTCAGGCTGGGTGGGGTAAAATACTTCCCCATTTACTTAGCTGTTTACCTGAGCCCTAGTTCTCCCAATGGTAAATTGGGAATAATAAAAGCATTTACCTCAAATGGTATTAAACAGAAGCCCTTAGGCTGGCACTGAGTTAGCATTAGAAGTGGAAGGCATTGTTGTGTTTTTCTCAACTGCTTATAGGTACCCAGTGTAGAAAAAAATACCAAAAGAGTTCTTACTTTTAAGAAACTTACAATTTAAAGAGGTTCATCTTTACTAAAGTAGAGACCAATTTAAAGCAATGAACAACACTTCTTCCACACAATGACAGATGGATTGATCTAGGAGATATAGGAGAAGAAACTCACTAGAGAGGAAGAAGCGAAAATGACTGGGCCTCAGAACTAGAATAGTCACAGTTGAGAATGTAATTATACAGAACTTCATAGGAAAGAAAGAAAAGGATTAATGGATTTCATAGCTTTTCTTTTTTTTTTTATGGGCTTGATTGGGACCAGTAAATTTTTACTTTAGTTTGCTTTGTTTACAAAAAAAAAAAAAAAAAGGGAAAAGGTCATTGGCAAGTTCTTCAGTGTATTCAACGAGAAAAGCAAAAAAGCAAAGAAACAAGAAAAGCAGTTTTACATTTACAGAGGTTTTAGGTACAATGATCAGCACATTCTCAGAGAAATACAGCCAGTATTTTTTCACTAATTTTTTATACTTGAATGTAGGAATCCAATGTGACTTCTGTTTTACTTTGTATTCAGATAAAAGATGAGGAAGACCAATACATTACAGGGGAATTCAATCCAATATGCATCAAATTTAGACTTTCCATATATGAACCTTTGAAATGCTACAGACAGAATTGCTGGCCATAGTTAGTACCTGGAGACAAAAACATTTTTAGTATTTTTCCAGTCCACGTAGATTTTAGCACAACCTCAAAAATCCTTCATGAAGCTAAAATTAATTGATCGTTCAATCTCTCCCTGGCCCTTGCTCCTTCCAAGGCTCCTCTCCTCCTTGCCCAGTTTAAACTCCAAGGTCAGTCATTATAACCCTTTCTTCATGTGCACCCTGAACCCCCTAACCTCTCCCTGAACTGCATATTTTTTTCTAGGCAAAATAACCATCCTAGTTACATCCAGTTCTCTTCCTGCTTGTAGCCTGAATCCAGGCAAACAAATGGGGCTAAAGAGAACACACACACACACACACACACACACACACACACACACACAGCTTGACTAAACTTGAGACAGGCTTCTTCCTGACTCTAGGTTCTTGGTCTTCCATTTTCTTAGAGCACTTATTTACTTAAGAAAGTTTGCAGTTGTAAATGTCTAATCTGACCTTTGGAGATACAAAGTTGCCCCCAGCCTTTGCCAGTTTTACTGCTCAGGAAAGTCTTCCTCAAGGAAGATGCAACTATTCTTTAGAAATGCAATCATAGAAGGAGATAAGGCCCCTATCTCCCAGTCTCTGTGGGAGAGTAGGAGCCTAACTTCCTGAAGGGATAATTAGCCAACAGAGGTGACCTCATCACACTGCTCAAGGTCCTCTCTACTTTTCCACTGGCTCACTTCAGCACTTAAAAACCCTCCCACCTTTGTTTCAGCAGAGTTGAGTTTTATCTTCCTTGCCACAAGCCTTAAATAAACTCTTCCAGGCCTGTTTAGCTTAGATTTGAGATTAGTAACACCACATGGGGCCTTGAATGATGCCCACCAACCAGACTGTGTTTTCCTAGACCATTCACTCTTTCGTTTTTCTCATACCACCTCCCCTGTCCTCAAACCTCTCATACCTCATACCCAATCCTCATATGCAGTTGATGACCATGCTATCGAGATTAAGAGAACAGAAGATACCAGAAAGGTTTTCTATGGAACACCATTCCTCCAAGCTCCCACCTGTACCTGCACGTGTGTCCCAGTACCCTGCCTTCCCTGTGTCTATGGGCACCAGAGACCCTGTCCTCAAGATGCAGCTTTGTAAAACTCCTCTGTCCTTGCTTCATCCTTGTTCATGCTTTGTAAATTCAGCCAAAGAGAAGTAAAACTGATACTTTCACATGGAGGCATATAATGATATGTGTAAAACATACTTACTCATGTGCTAATAAAATGTATACTCAACTGCTAATTCCTGTTGCAAAATTGCTAATCGGAAGCTTCAGAGTGGCAATTACTATGCTGTTGCTTTACGATGACTGAAATGAGAGAGAAATATGCCATCTCCCATTCTTGGAAGTCAAAGTGACATTATATTTGCTACAATAAAATTTTTCTCCCTCTGTAATTGATTTGCCCATTTCTGACTATGTATAAATGTCAGATATGCTGAGCTGCTTTTTTTTTTTTGAAGCCAAATAAAAGAGCATCTCAGGGATTTAAAATATTTAAAAGGTCTCCCTGCAGTTTGTAACTCATCATGGCACAGCTCTGATAGGCTAGGTCCCACTGGAAAAAGTTCAAGTATTAAAAACAATTACCTCTTCAAGGACGTCTGCAAGCTTACTGAGGATCTCTTCAGGAAGGCTCTGGAATGTTGGAACACTGAAAAACAAAACAGATGACTCTGAAGGAATGAACAGTAACTCACTACTTCCCTTTAAGAAAAAACAGCAGCATGTCTGAATGAAAATGCAAAAGCCTTCATGATAGAGACTCTGCAGATGTAGATCAAAGCAATAGGTTAAGCATGATTTGATAACTAACAAGGAAAGGTATATTTTATGAGTATGATGAGAAAGAGCTTGGGGTTAGGCAGAACCAAGGGCAAATCCCGCTTATATTTATCTGTGTGACCTTAAATGCCTCAGCTGTAATAGGGAAAAACTCTCCCTTAGCAGCCTGCCGTCACCAGATTCAGTTTCATCTCCCTCTTTCCACGTATCCCCCACACACACTCCTCTACAGGCCAACTCCTACTCATTCTTTAGAACACAGCTGGAGGGATGATGTATTCACACCTGCAGGCATTCATTCAACAATGATGGAGGCTTTCTACTCTTCTAATCCCTCCCCAGCTAGATTAAGCCCTCCTATTATAAAGTCTTTCACCCCTTCCTACTACTGTATTAGATAATCAGGTATTTGTTACTGGATATCTTCCCTGATCAAACTGAAACACCACAAAAATAGGAGCAGTATCTGTCCTGTTCAACCCCTGTGTTTGTTGTGACTTACAAATAACAACTCAACAGCACATATTAAACAGAGCCACGAAAGCAAAGATGTGGGAATGCTTCCTAGCACGGTTGCAAGGATCAGATCAGACAGACCAGAGAAAAGAGCCAGACTCATGGTAGACACAAAAAATGGTAATTCCCTCTTTTCGTTCTCTTATTTTTCCTCATTGACCAGTAAAAAAGTGAAAATAAAAATGTATTGAATGATATTGAATATGCAAACCAACAAAACTTTTCTTATATGTGAAATAGTAATGACTTGAATAAAACATTCTTCAGTATATAATTCTTGAAACTTTCCTGGAAAATCTAACTAGGATGTGGAACTAAATTCTCATTTAATTGTACCTTAATGCTTAAATAAGGGAAAATCTCTAAATGAGTACTATTGATTTGCATATATGATATTTGACATACAGAATAATTCCAGCTTGATTAGAAGGATACAGTAAAAGAAGTCATAACACAGTGTTTGGATACAAGCATGGAAGTGTCACTGTGAATTTTTCTGCCACTCTGATTCCCATTACTTAGTGTAAAGCCTATCGCTAAAATCCCGAGGTTTTAAGCAGAGGTATAACAATTCACACAGAACCATCTGTTCTACCAGATTTACTGCTGTGGTCTGAGCCATGTGGGTTTTAAGTTCCAGAAGGTAATGTATTTCAGCAGCTGGATGGAACATATCACAGGAAGAAACAGAGGAAGATAAAGGAAGCTGTTTCCAGGAGGTATGGAGGTTGAAACACCAAGCCCTTCCTTGCTCTTTTGATGAGCTACATTTCAGGTTCTTCTGAGATATAAGAATAATTACATCTGTAATAATGTTTCTATCCCAGTGGGAAATTATGGAAAACACAAAGTGCAACTGAGCTCGTCTCATTTTATTATAATCAGCTCCCCTCTTTAGATAGACCTCTTACTTCTATGCTTTGTCTATATCAAACCCTACTATAATACTTTTATTTTCATGAGTTCTTATCCATGAGAAAAAAATTAATGTTTGCTTGATTATGTAACACACTAAATAAAAATAAAACATTAAGTTTTACAATGGCATTTTAAATAAATTATCTTTCATAATTCTACTTATTTTACATCTTTAGCTTTATTGAGGTATAATTGACAAAAAATTATAGATTATTTAAAGTATACTCCATGGTGATTTTGATATATGTTAAGTTTTGACTAAAGACTAAAAAAAGTCTCCCATCTAGTTAATCTAGTGAATGAACACATCTGTCACCTCATGTATTTATTTTTGTGTGTGTGAGAACATTCAAGTTCTAGTCTTTTTTCAAACTTCAATTGTACAGTACAGTGTTATCAACTACAGCCTCCATGTTAGACCTTGGATTCTCAAGGTCATTCATTTATAGCTGAAAGTTTGTACCCTTTCATCAGTCTCTCTCTTTGTTTCCCCTACACATCATCTTGTGGCAACCAATTTTCTACTCTATGAGTTTAACTTTTTATTTAGACTCCACATATAAGTAATGCCATGGACTATTTCTTTCCCTGTTTTATTTCACTTAACTTAATGCCCTTGTGGTCCATCCATGCTGTCACCAACAGCAGGTTTCCACCTTCCTCATGCATGAGTAACACTCCATTGTATACACATCACAATGTGTGTTTTTTTTTTTTAATTCTCACTCAAGGACATGCTTATTGATTTTAGAGAGAGGCGAATGGAGGGAGAGAGAAAGAGGGAGAGAAACATTGATGTTGGAAGGAAACATCAATTGCTTGCCTCTTGCACGTGCCCCAACCAGGGACTGAGCCCACAACCTAGGCATGTGTCCTGACCAGGAATCAAACACAAGATCTTTTGGTTTACAGACAATGCTCCAACCAAGTAAGCCACACCAGTCAGGGCTATATGTCACTGTTAGGTAGAAATTTAGGGAAAAAAAGGAGGGGTGGGAGGGGTCAATAGTACTTACAGAAAAAGCTCATAAATAACTTTGATTAACTGCCTCTGGCCACTTGTATGTTTTTAACAGGATAACAGGAGGTGGTCTAGAGCAAGATAAAAATCTGAGTTGACAGATCTCCACCCATACTTATGCTTACTTAGGGGGTGACACCCTCCCTTGGAGGAGTATGCACCACCTTCTCCCACCACATCACTATGTAATTCACTCACCCCATCCACAATTTATATAAGTCCTCAGGACTAAGAGTCAGTGCCTATGCCTTTCTCACCCACCCCGGCTAGGTTCATAGGCTCATTTTCTTCTATGAGAAGGTATCACTTATAAACTTTGTTTATATATATGTTAATAGGTTTCCTCATTTGTAATTCTTTACTATGTCAGCAAGAAGAACTTAGCCTCCCACAACACCATGGTGCTTTACAGTTTTAAATACCTCAAAACATTCAGCAGCATTTATGATTGATAAAACTTAAGAATTATTTTTAAAAAGGAATACTGTAAAAATTAATAGTAACAGTTAAAGCTCTTCTAGATTTGACAAAATAGAAATCAATTAGCAGAAAAATATGAGGCTTTGAGACAAGATAGTAAAAAGCTAGGAAAATTGCTTGGCAATTGGAATAGGGAAACTGAGACAGATAGCTAAACAAAGCTGAGCAATTTACAGCCAGATACAGAGGGACACCTCCCTAGAGATGACATCTAGGCCTCACTTGTGTTTCAGCTCCAGACCCAGAAAAAGCAGCAAAACCAGGCAGGCAATGCCAGGACCAACTACAATTGTAAGAGGGTACAGTGAGGGGGCTCCAAAAGAAGGATTTGTAATGGGGTCCAGAACTCAGGGTGTCCAGGAAATATTAAAAATACAGAATATCCTCACCCCCACAAGTCTAAACTGGGGGATGAGACACACAGAACAGGGCTATTGAGAGTTGTTTTGCATAGCAACAGTTTTGCAAATAACCTCATGCATGGTAATTTAATATATCTATAAGTTTTAACTGGTTTCATGGGTATGTTAAATAACTGTGGCTGTGCTTTGAGCCAGGGAGATGGGAGTGACTTCCACCCAGGATGTAACTGGGAGGCAGCCCACCCTGGTTACAGAGCCCATGTAAGAACTTGGAGATGATTGGCTTCATAGGGCCACACCTGCCTGGACTTACTATGGCAGCCCAGAAAAGCTGGAAAAATATGGGAATGCTGGCAAGCATAGCCAATTGAGGGAGGAGTCAAAAATGGGGCTGCAGTGATAGATTGGTGCTGGGATTTAAACCCAGGTACAGCAGCCATGACAAGAAGAATCACGTGGCTTTAGGTCTCCCTTTGCCATGCAGCTTAGGAAGCTGGAAAGCAAGATGTAGCAGTGATGCAGAGCTCTCCCTTAGCAGTTTGGAAGAATGCAGGAGAGATGCTGAGGGAAGGAAAGGGGTGAAAAGACTCTTGTTGGTGGGCCATGAGAATGTGGATGGATACCAGCCTGCAGTATCCATCTCGGCTGCGGATGTTCATCAACACACGAGAAAAACATACACAGAGACAACCAGGTCCTGTGAGGGAATAGGAACAGCAGGGCCACTCCTCAGGTGGGGAGCGTACCGCTTGGCCACCCTCCCTGGTGGGGAGAGTGCCCATTCCCCTTCCAGAGAGGCTTTTTATTGGTTTCGTTTGAATAAGAATTCAGGTAAAAGCTCAATACTCATTGTGTTACAGAACATAACAAGGGGGGGCCTGGGACGATATACTATTATTGAAAGAAGGCCCCGGGTCCATTATGTCCACCACCAGAGGAAAGAAGTCTCTCAATGCCAGAGATTCGTGAAAAGGAAAGGAAATGTTTATTTAATGCTATACTAACTTAAAGTAGTGACCTATTGTCTTTACCAAAATCCCAAAGTCCCTTAAAAACACCCACAAACACACAGTCCTTCCTTCCTTCCCCCTTTGCCCAGTCCAGAGTACCGTATCTCAGGAAAGGAAATAGAAGTCCATGGCTCAGGCAGTCCTCTGATTCTTCCCAGTTAGTCCTCCATCTTGACTGGGGGACCTCCCTGGGTTCCCGGCACCCTCAGCTGAGTCGCCGGGATCTCTGCGAAAACCAGTGGGGGTCCCCGCTCTGCCAGGCCTCATGGTTCTCTCCTCAGGGCTGCTGCATGGCTCTCCCCCAATGGCTGCACATGGCTCTTCTCCCTAAAGCAGCATGGTTCTCTTCCTCTCAGGGCTGCACATGGTTCTCCTCCTCCTAAAGCAGCATAGTTCTCCTCCTCCTCTCAATGGCCGCCAAGTCGGGGTTTTAAATCCCCGCGGCCAATCTTCCTCTGCAGCCTCATTTCTGACTCCTCCCACACTTGGCTTCACATGCCAGAACTCGTATCCTTCCAGCTTTACTGGGCTGCCATCATGAGTCTGGGCAGGCGTGGCCCCATGTCCTGGAGCCAATCCTCTCTGAGCTCCCACGCAGGCGCTGTAACTCAGGGGACCCACCTCCCCCCCACCCCCAGTTACATCTGGGTGGGGAAGTTACTTCCATTCCCCTGACTTAGAGCTTATCACAGCTACTTAACATATCTATGCAACCAGTCAAAGGTTATAGATATGCCAAATGACCACGCCAGAGCTTAGCTGCAAGGCTGTTGCTATGCTAAACAGCTCTCAATGGCCCTGCTCCATTTGTCCCTTCCCCCAACCCACACCCTGGGGTGGGGATGGAGACATCCCAAAATCTCCTGGACACCTTAAGTTCTGGACCCCATTTCAAATGCCTATTTGGGGTCCCCCTCTTGGCTGCACCCTGTAACAATTGCTAGGAAGTAAGGATCAAACAGTAGATAACAAGGAAGTCTGAGGGCCTATTCTGAGTCAGGGTCAAACAGCTGTAAAACTTGAAAGAACAAACTTACTTCTTCTTTGGACCCTTATCATTCAGCTGAGAGCATTCTAAACCAAGCAGGTTTCACAGGATCTTACATATTCTTTCTTAGGCCTGATCACCTGGGGAACCCACCCTTTTCGGCACAGAGCTGCACCACCCTGTCATTGTTTCAGGCTTAGGTGGAGCAAGGGAACTAAGGCAACCAAGAGATAAGGAGATTTTCTCCCAGACGCTGAGGACTCAGGCTATGTCAAAGCCGAGGAGTGAGGGTCCATCACCCCCTTCTGCTGTAGCCCCCAAAGTCCTTCCTTGGGGACCTCCCACGTGATCATGCCTGTCTTAGATTGTTCCCCTCTTGGGGAATCTTACCCGTCATTGGCTAACTGACCAAGCTTTGGGGTTCAGTTATGAATGAAGCATCAGAAGCAGCGCTCCTGCCAGGAAGACAAGCTTTTGTCTCCTTACTGGCTTATGGTGCAAGGCCACTCCCTCAGCCTTAGCCTTAGTGGGGTTTACAGCTTCTGATACCAGGCAGGGCAGTTCCGAACATGAGAAGATGCAATGTGGTTTTGGAATAAGAACTGGAGATCCTAGTGACACAGCTGATGATGCTGGGAACCAAGGGAGGGCTGCCAGTTGGGCATGGATTACTGGGAAGAAGTAGGGGCTACCTGAGCCACAGACTTCTATTTCTTTTCCTGAGATATGATACCCCAGACCAGGCAAAGGGGGAAAGGGAGGACTGTGTGTGTTTGTGGGTGTTTTAAGGGACTTGGAATTTTAATGAAGACATGAAGTCATTACTCTTAAGTCTATACAACTTTTGAATAAATAATGCCTTTCCTTTTCCCCAGTCTCTGACATGAAGAGCTATCATTTCCTGGTGGTGAGCAAGGTGAACCTACTACAGGGGAATCCCAGGAGAATGGAGGGGTCCATTCGGTAACATTGTACAACCCCTTCTCTGGTGGCTAATCAAGGAAAATCATGGGAGACCACATGTGCAGTAGCTTTAAAGTAATATAACTACTTGTACATGCACAATAAAAGCCTGCCAAAATGAGCCAGAAAGGATTCTCCCTACAGGAACAGAATCCTTCCATCCCCTGAGGTCAATCGCTGCTCAGAGTTGGCCTGCTCCCATGTTCTGTGGAGTATACTATCACTTAATAAATCTGCTCTCTCTCTTTATGCTATAAACTCTATGTGTTTGGTTCAATTCTTTGTCCTCGATCACCAAGAGCCTGGTTACCTGTGCCCACAATGACTGCAGACCCCTTGCCCTGTCATTGACCAATCAGAAGAGACCATGACCCTGAAAGGGCACACCTGGATAATTGATGAATATCCTCCCTTGAGACCTCCACTAAGATTCCCACCAGCAAGAAAGAGATAAAAGGCTCAAGACAAAGAACTCAGCATGCAAGCTCTCTCTCTCTGGGAAGCACCTGGTGCCGTTTTCCTTTTCATTCTCTCCACACCAACCCCCCACCACAACTTCTTTCTTCACAGGCACTCATCTCCTAAACTCCAAGGCAATGGGCAGCCAGCAGCTTGTCCCAGGCTAATCCCCTGAACCCATCCTTAAGGCCCCTTTCCTCTGACTTTCCAATGAGCTAAGGCTGCCCAGCCTAGGCTCTCCTGTTGCTTCTATGCTAAGCCTTTTCTCACCACTCTGAGCAGACCCATTCCCTCCCTTGAGGATGTACTAATACAACTCTTACTCATCTGCTTTTGTCTCACTAAATGGTAATGTAAAAAAGAAATACAATAAAGAATTCAAGTGCTTAATAAAAAAGATTAAATTTTTAAAAAGATTACAAATATGGCAAAATCTATCATTCCTTCAGCATTACAGATGATAATAATTTACCTTATTGTCTTATACAACAGAACATTTTACAAATAATATCATGCCAATTGTGATGTCACTTTGAGCCCAATTACTCAGTTTTAAGCAATAAATATTGAGTTTTTAAACAGCCATAATAGAGTTTATAAAAGTCAAAATATTTTTGGTACAGCTTTTCAAATCAGAAATGAAAAAGTAAGTGAAGCATTTTCCAGGGTGAATTTTCATATTTCAATGACTGGAGAATCCCACACAGTAGCTGACTCTACTGAATGCCTGCTGGGTTAAGTCAGTAAAAGAAATCATCACACTGCCTGTGTCCAATGATATAACACCTTGCTGAATTAAAGATTAAGCTGCAAACACAAAGGTGAGTTAAGACCTTGCCTGCAAAATTGCCCTTAAACTTACAAATGAATTAATCTACAGTCATGGCTGGATTTGATGCTTCACTTGTATTTATCTGGTATCAAACCAATTAATCATCAAAAAAGATCATTTTTATATGAATACTTGGCCACAACCCCCATGGTACTGAGCTATTCAGCATGGAATTATTTTTAAATTTTATGGTTTACCCTGAAACAGCTATGTTGACATTTGCACTTATGATGCAAAAGCAATGATGGCCCCTTGGCACAAATGAGGGCAGCAACACCAAACTGCATGAGTTGTCATTATGTTCTTAATCACCACATACTTAACTCAGAGTAAAATAAAATAAAATGCCAATTTTAGTTTAAAATGCTTTTGATAAAACAGTGAAAGTTATTAATTTTATTTATTTCAACCCTGAAGTGCAGATAAATTTAATGCCATGTGACAAACAGCAAGTACACATGAAGTGCATGTGCTGCATACAGGACAACAATGGTTCTCTCAAGGAAAATGATGTGTAATTGTTGGAGTTGCAAACTCACTTAACCACTTTTTGGGGAACGTCATTTTTAGTTAGCAATGTCCAACAAACTTTGGTTAATCAGACTTGAGTATCTGGCAGACTGTTTTTCAAAAAAATAAATAAATAAAGAAGTAAAACAGTGAGCCTCTCACTTCAAGGAAAACACAGACAATATTTGTTGCCCATAATATAATTTGAACTTTCAAATGAAAATTAAAACTGCAAAAACTTTTATCTGCTACTGTGGCCTTAACAATTTTTTTTGATACTTGAAGACTATCTGGTGAGATGATTGGTGATATATTGATATAAAAAGGAGAGTTTTTTTGATATTGGATGTCTGCATAATTCAGTGAACCAGGGTTTTCCGGAAGACCAATCATGATGTTATAAAATCATGCCTGAGGAAAAATCTATTCCAAGTACAAGATGAATCAATTGATTTTAGTGTAATGAAGTATAAAAAGTTCATTGGTATAGTTTGATCCACAATGCAACTAACCTTTAATAAATTACCATTTGGGGGGCTTTGTGGTAACGTCAAATACAAATGTCCAGTTATCTGAAAAGGCCATTAGAACAGTCTTCTCTTTTTCTATTGTGTATCTCTGTGAGGCTCATTATTTTCACATATTTCAACCAAAACAAAAGAAATTCAAAAGATGGAATGCAGAATAAGATGTGAAAATCTGCCATTTTCTACTAAGCCAGATACCTTTTTGTAAAAACATAAATTCAAACTTCTCTTTTAACTATGTTTATTTCTTTTTTAGAAAATACAGTTGTTTTCATTAAAAATAGGCTCATTCGGTTAACATGCACTAACATCTTTATTTTTTATTTTTATAAAAATTAAAAAGTTAGTTAATTAATATTTTAGGATATTATCATTTTTAACTCCTAATACAGTCAATATAAGTAGATTATACCTACCTAAATTGGAGAACCACTGATGTACAGTGATTACAAGTGATATATTGATGAAAAGGATGTAAAACATGAAATATTATGTATGCTAGCAACATAATATTATAAGAAAAAGGTAATATAAGTTATGCATATCATAAAATAATTATATTTTTTATTAAAGACCCTACAATTATGAGAAGAAAAGTTTATCAGGAAATTGTCCCATCAACAGGGAGAGTATTAAGTGAAATGACTATTAATCTCTTTCTCTTTCTGTCTCTTTCTTATATTTCAATTTTTCTATTTCATAAATGTTCTTTTATAATACCAAAAATATGAAATGCACAATTATCATTAAGACTAGATAAAAATGTATCCTAATGAGCCCATTCAAAAGGAAAGATTTCCTTACTTTTCATAAAATATTGTAGCTTATTTATTCATTAAAACTTGTTGGGTGCCTGCTATGTGCCATAAATTGTTGTCAGTGTTTGGAATTTGTCAATGAGCAAAACCAAAGATTCCTGCCTATTGATCAGAGGAATAGAAAAAATAAACATAATAATATAGATATATTTCTGTATGTCAAATAGTATGTTTGATAAAGATAAGAGAATTTTATATTATCAAAAGTCAAACAGGGTATCAGGGATTGCAATGGGTGAAGGGGTAGGTTGAAATATTAAACAGAACCAGGATGTCCTCATTGAGAATGTGGGATTCTAGCAGAAATCTAAGAGAGGTGAGGGAGACAGTTAACTTGAGACGTAAGAAAGAGCATCCAGATAGAGGGGAAAGGGAAGGCAGAGGGTTTTCAGTGCTGAGAGGATTCTCAAAGTGGCAACGTGGTCAGGGTGTGTGGAGTTCAGTGTGGTGGGGAGAGTGGAAGAGAGGTAAACCTCAGGAGGCAAGGGAGAGCTGGACCGGTGTGGCTCAGTTGGTTGGGCATTGTCCACGTACAAGAGAAAACCGATAGATGTTTCTCTCCCTCTTTTTCTCCTTTCCTTCCCCCTCTGCAAAAGTAAATCAATTAAAATCTTAAAAAAAAAAAAAAAAAAAAAGTTAACTCACCAATGGGCTGGAATACCATTCTAAAGACTTGGCTCTAAACTGAATGAAATGTGGAGCCTGGTGTGACATGATCTCACTTATATATTAAAAAGATCACTCTGTCAGCACTATAGAGAATAAACTATGAGGGGGCAAGAGCAGGAACCAGTAGACCAGATGAAGCCCACAGCAAGAGGGATGAAGAAGGTTCAGAGAGGGTGGGTGCACTGGAGGTGGTGAGAAAAAAATAGAGCCCTGTGAATTTCAGAAGCAGAAGCAGTGGGAATTCCCAGTGGACTTGACGTGGGATGAGAGAGAAAGAGGGGAGATGAGGATGACTTGTTGCACTTGTAAAGAACCTAGAAAAACAGTTTAAATTGTTTTCATACTAAACAAGCAATTAAAAAAAAATACTTAGTTGCAGAGTTTAATTTTACCAGAAGGCTTTGGTTTTTAAATATAAACAAAGAGTATCAAATGCAGCCCTATATTTATGAGGTAAACTATCTCTTGAACAAATATAAATCCTGAAATAGGTCAACAGAGAACACACTGATTGTTGCCAGATGAGGGGGTGATAGGAGGCTGGGTGTAAAGGGGGGAGGAATTAAGAAGTACAAATAGGTAGTTTTAAAATAATCTTGAATATGTAAACTACAGCATAGGGAATATAGTCAATAATATTGTAATAACTATATAGGGTACCAGGTGGGTACTAGAATTATATTTGTAAATTATGTAATTGTCTTACTACTATACTGTACACTTGAAAGTAATATAAAATAATATTGAATGTCAAATGTAATTGAAAAATTTTAAAAACCATTCAATAATGCCCTCTACCTGGAGCAGAGCATACAGAGTTATATTAATTATCTTTGGGTGGAACAGTAGCCTTTTTATTCTGTCATAAGAAATGAGCTCTGGATCAAGTTTAATGTCAAGAATATTGACAGGTACTGTTTACTTCTGTACCAGTAGCTTCATACAGCTCATGCCAATTAAATAAAAGCAGAAATCCCTGGCTTACCAAAGAAATCAATTTCTGTTGATGATGGATTAAAAGAAGGGTCCCTCTAAACCTGACGGCTATCTGATCTTTCCCTTTGGTGAGCTCACCCAAAGGTTGTTGGCCCTCAACATACGTTTCTCTCTTAATTGGATCATCTGACATTGCCCCTGGTTCTGTTTTGCAAGTCCTTTTAACTGGTCTTTCCTTGCCCCCTCTTCCTTTACACATCACTGTCAGATTTATTTTCTATCAGCAACACTTAGCCAATATCACACAATGGCTTCAATCCTTCAACTGCTGCCTATTATCTCACCAGATTATCAGAATAATAATTTACTTTGCATGTATTGTAAGAATACTTCAAATAAAACAAACCATTATAGACACACGAGGTATAATTTTATCATCTATGTGATAAAATTTAAATTCCTTATCCTGGAAAACTGTATACTGATTAAGCATATGCGCTTTAGAATGAAAGAGAATCAGGTTGAATTACACTCCACTAGTAATTATTAGCTATGCTTTTGGCAAGTAATTTAATCTCTCCAGGTCTCAGCCCCTTTGGATTAAAAAAGAGGAATAATGCCACCTCTTGCCTCAGGTTGTGCTGAAAATAAGTGAAAAGGGACATGTACAAGTAAAGCATTAAGAAGATTCCTGGCAAGAAATCAAGGAAGACACAAACAAAAGGAAACATATACCGTGTTCATGGATTGGAAGAATTAATATCATCAAAATGTCCATACTACCCAAAGCAATTTACACATTCAATACAATTCCTATTAAAGTACCAATGGCATATTTCACAGACATAGAACAAACACTTCAAAAATTTACATGGAATCATAAATGACCCCGAAGAGCTGCTGCAATTTTGAGAAAGAAGAGTACAGTAGGAGGGATCACAATACCTGACACTAAACTATACTACAAGGCCACTGTAATCAAAACAGCCTGGTACTGGCATAAAAACAGGCACATAGACCAATGGAACAGAACAGAGGGCCCAGAAATAAACCCAAGTCTCTATGGTCAATTAATATTTGACAAAGGAGGCAACAACATAAAATGGAATAAAAATAGCCTCTTCAACAAATGGTGTTGGGAAAACTGGACAGCCACATGGAAAAAAATGAAACTCGAGCACCAACTTACACCATACACAAAAATAAATTCAAGGTGGATAAAAGACTTAAATATAAAACGTGACACCATTAAAGTCCTAGAGGAGACTGTAGGTAGGAAAATCTCAGATATTTCACACAGAAAGTTTTTTACTGATATGTCCCCTAGAGCAAGGGACATAAAGGAAAGAATAAACAAATGGGACCTCATCAAAATTAAAAGCTTCTGCACAGCTAAAGAAAACAGTATTAAAATTAAAAGACAACCAACTGTATCGGAAAACATATTTGCCAATGATACCTCAGACAAGGGTCTAATCTCCAAAATATATAAAGAACTTACACAACTACACTCTAAGAAGACAAGGAGGACATACAGAAAATCCAAAGACACATGAAACGATGTTCAATATCGCTAGCTATCAGAGAGATGCAAATTAAAACCACAATGAGATACCACTTCACACCAGTCAGAATGGCCATCATAAACAAAGCAACAAACAAGTGTTGGAGAAGTTGTGGAGAAAAGGGGACCCTAGTGCACTGTTGGTGGGACTGCAGACTGGTACAACCACTATGGAAAGCAGTATGGAACTTCTTCAGAAAACTAAAAATGGATCTGCCTTTTGACCCTGCAATTCCACTGCTAGGACTCTATCCTAAGAATACTAAAACACCAATCCAAAAGAACCTATGCATCCCAGTGTTCATTGCAGCACAATTTACAATAGCTAGATGCTGGAAGCAACCAAGATTCCCATCAGTAAATGAGTGGATCAAAAAACTATCGTACATTTACACAATGGAATTCTATGCAGCAGAAAGAAAGAAAGAAAGAAAGAAAGAAAGAAAGAAAGAAAGAAAGAAAGAAAGAAAGAAAGAAAGAAAGAAAGAAGGAGCTCCTACCCTTTGCAACAGCTTGGATGCAACTGGAAAGCATTATGCTAATTGAAACAAGCCAGGCAGTGAAAGACAAATACCATATGATCTCACCTTTAACAGGAACCTAAACAACAAAACAAAGAAACAAGCAAAATATAACCAAAGACACTGAAATAGAGGACAGGCTGACAGTGACCACAGGGGAGAGAAGAGGGAATTTCAGGGGACAATGGGAAGGGTTCACGGGAACAAATTTAAAGGACACATGGACAAAAACTCGGGGGAGGGTGGTAATGGGAAGGAAGTGGGGAGGGTTGGGAGGGTGGGCTGGATTGGGAGTAAAAGGGAGAAAACTGTACTTGAACAATGATTAAAATAAAATTAAAAAAACAACAATGAAGATTCCTGGAATGTAGTAAACATTCAGTAAACATTAACGGCCACAATTATACGCATTTTTGTTCTAAATGCTATTACTGTTCAACACCTTCAACAATCAAAATCAACTTTCTCGTACACCAGATATGAATCTCAGTGTAGACTCATAAGTGCTGAAAATACCCATTTCATCATTTTCTTAAATTCTATTTGATTTGAAATATCAACCCTTCTTTTTCAGTGACATGTCGATTCATTGCATTCATTGTCTAGCTCTTTTCCCAAGTTCATACCTGAACACAGGCCAAGAAGCTAGGGAGTTAAGTCTCTAATCTCGCTGCTATCAAGGTCACAAAAGACCCTTGAAGTCCAATTGGCTCTGCTTTTGTGCCTATAGAGGAAAGAGGGAAACTCTGATAAAGTTGGAGGCCTGGTGCTCTCCATGAGCCTCCCTCAGTGAGTTCACAGAGAGGAACCCACTCTTGAAGAAATACCTCCAAGGTTCTCTCCTTTCTCCTCATGACTCCAGGCACTCTTTGTAATCACTTTAAATAAATTTAGACTTTAAAAAATAATTAAGAAGTGTCTTCTATTCCAGAAGCTTCTAGTGTGGATCAAAAACTCAAATCAATAAATGCAAGAAGCCTACAAACCTGTCTGCAAAAGAAATAAAAAGGATCATATATCTAGAAATATTTTAATAATTAATGTTGGAATAACTGTCCTCCAGATCCATTCCTAACATTTGCAGGACCCTGATTTCCTGTGCACTTGGTACCATCCACGACAACCACCCCCACCCTACACACTGCACTGTATTTTGGCCAACACTCAGACAAAGAGGTGGGGAAAATAGCAGGGCAGGAAGAAAGGGCCTAGGAGGACAGTGAAGACTCTAAAAACAAACTCAGGGCCACTAAGCAGGAAATTCCAAGGTCCTGCTCTTGGCACATGGTATAAAAGAATCAGGGCACATCTTCTTGGTTACTCACCCAGAGGAGGGGCACACCCAGGAGAAAAGGGAGTGCCCCTCCTTCTAGAGTCCGGAACAGGTGGCTCTGAGAATGGTACCAGTGTCCTCTTCCCCAGCTACTCATTCCTCTCCTGACCTCTCTGGGCACTGCTAACACTGCCCTTTCCCCGTAGGCTTTAAGCTGTATGCCTTTTCTCGTGTAAACTCTTCAAGTACATTCTCCCCCACCTCTTTATTCACTTTATATGTCTCAATTCTGATGATTGATTTAATGATTAATTAATCATAGAAAATTTAACAGTTTCTCAATGATTAAAAAGAGAAAATATATGAAGCCATTATCTCTGCAACTGTCATTTAGAAAGACTTATATTCTTACCAATTAGGTATCTTTTCTACCATCGTAACTCCTGGTATTATGTGTAAGAGATGGGCAAATCAGTTCAGTAAATCTAAGTATTTTCCTCTATAATAAAAAAACACTAATTCTGTCCCAAGCAATGTCACACACATGTCATGAAATAATATGAGAGAATGTATTTTAAATTGCTTTAATTTCAAATTAAAACAGAAAATATCAGTGATGGAGTTATCTGTAAACACAACAAAAATCCTAAAAGAACTGTCCTAAAAACCATCTTGTGAAACTATGCTAAACACTACAGACTATCAAATTTTAATGTAATGTTGTTAAATTCTACAAATTCACCAGGTTTTCCAAATCAAGTTCCAATTGTCTAAGCCAGACTCTTCTTGGTCAAAATGCCCCAGGCCAGTTGTTTCTAAACCTTAAGTCATAAGAAAGTCAGATTCAAGGAGGCATAGAATGAGTTCTAAGAAATCAATGTATTTTTTAAATTTTATTTATTTATTTTTAGAGAGGGAAGGGAGGGAGATAGAGAAAGAGAGAGAAACATCAATGTGGGGTTGCTGGGGGTCATGGCCTGCAACCCAGGCATGTACCCTGACTGGGAATCGAACCTGTGATACTTTGGTTCACAGCCCAAGCTCAGTCCACTGAACTATACCAGCCAGGGCTCAAAATCAATGTATTTTTGAAAATTGTAGTAAAATATATGTAACATAAATTTGTCACTTTTAATCATTTTCAAGTGTACAGTTTCATGGCACTTAATTCATTCACATTGTCATGCAATCATTACCACTATTCATCTCTACAACTTTTCCATCCTCCCAAACAGAAACTCTATGCCAATTAAACAAGAACTCCCTACCCTCCTCTCCCCCAGCCCCTGGTAATCACCATTTCTGCATTCTGTCTCTCTGAATTAGGTACCATTCCAGGCACCTCCTATATATGGAATCATATAGTACTTATCTTTTTTGTGATAGGCTTAATTCACTTGGCATTAACATCTAAAAGGTTCATCTACGTTGCTCAGTGTATGTTTTAAAATCTACCCAGACGATTTCAGTTGGTATATGTTAATTTAAAATAATCACTAAAACTCACAAACTTATTCCAGCTTATCTTCTGAAGGGCAGACAAGTTTTTCAACCTATATTATATCTTATCAGTTTATATTTTCTTTTAGTTATTGTAGTAAGACACTTAACATAAAATTTGCCTTAACAAATTTTAAGTACACAACACATTGTTGACTGTAGGTACAATATTGTACAATATTGTATGGCAGATCTATAGAGCTCATTCATCTTGCTTAACTGCAACTGCATATCTGTTACTTTGTAACTCTCAAGTTTTATCTCCCCCTAGCCCCTGGCAACCCATCATTCCACTTTCATCCTATGAACTGACTTCTTTAAATACCTCATGCAAGTGAAATCATGCAGCATTTGTCTTTCTGGGATTGACTTATTTCACTGACTTAGTACAATATTCTCAAGGTTCATTCATGTTGTCGAATATTTCAGGATTCCCATCTTTGTTTCAGGCTGAATAATATTCCATGTTATGTATATACTACAGTATTTTTTTATGTATTCATATGTCAGTGGATATTTAAGTTGTTTCCATATCTTGGCTATTGTGAATAGTGCTGCAGTGAACACAAGAGTGCTAATATCTCTTCAAGATCCCGATTTCAATTCTGTTGAATAAATACCCAGAAATGGCATTGCTGGGTCATTTGGTCATTCTGTTTGTAACTTTTGGAGGAACCTCCATACTGTTTGGCATAGCATCTGTACCATATTGCACACCTCCAAGAGTGTGCAAGAATTCCAGTTCTTCTGGGAAATACCCCCTGACAACTTTTCTCTATCTAAATAGCTACGTCATCTGAATAGCACCTACATTTGTATTGTAACCGTGTATTGACATATTTATCTCCTTCCACTAATACATAAATTCACTGAAATCCCTACTGTATAGTAACTAATAGCAGGGGCTTTAGAAACAAACAACAAGAAAGATGGTTTGTAATCCCAGTGCCTCTATTTCTTAGCTATCTAACTATGGGCAAGTTATTTAAAGCCAATTAGCTTTTCCTTTCCTAGTCAGAAAAGAAAACAGCAAAGTTGTGAGTACCAATAAGTATGAAGCACTTGGCAAAGACGCTGCCATAGGGGACACTCAATTAAAGGGACATATAATTTGGCCAGTATAATACTACACTTACCATAGAGTGCGTCATGTAGTAGCTACTGGAAGGCATGCAAATTGGAGAAATATATTCAATAAAGCCAAGTGCAATGAAGCAATCGTGGTTTTGACCCAGGGATACTACACAGGGGTTGTGCAATTTACACACTGTACTACGGCATCTGCATCAGGGAAGAGTGGGAGCTGAACCTCAGCCCACCCACTCTGCATGGCACCGATTTCACCCTGGCAGGGGCCACATGAAACCAGAGGATGGTGCCTTATTTACAGCAACCCCGATGTGTTCAAAGACCTGCTTATTATTTTTCATGAACCACATGCATGTTTCCTTTAGGCTATTTACTCAAGAAGAATTCAGAAAAGAAAACTTATTTGTCTTCTTTTGTCTGACAGAGTCTTCTTTAAAAAAATTGTTAGAGTGGCTTTAAAAAAACACTGAAGGGCTACTTTCAAAATCAGAACTAAGGTCACTCTGGCAGGCCTGTCAAAATGGTCACGAGGACATGAGACATGAATTATTCAATTATCTCAAATGCTTAACAGCACCTAACGCAGAGACTTTCTCAGAAGATTGCACTATACCTGGTCTTTGCTCTGTAAATCTTACAGTAACCTATGTCTGAGCAAAAATAAAATTGAATTGGTTTTTATGGAATTAAACAAATTACATCTGACCATTTAAAACTAAAATAGAGCATATGACATTTTAAATATTTAATGTGGCATTAATAATAATCAGCCTAAAAGGCTCTGCCTAGATTTCCTGCCCAAGGTTTTGGACCTTGGGCGGTGTGACCCCCTGCCCCCATAGACTAGGCTTTCCCTGTAGCAGTGTATCTCCATGAGGCACCACTGTCGTCACCCACCTTCACTGTGCACGGGTGTCCTATGCACTGCAGAATGTTTAGCATCTCTCCTTTCCCATAACATAAGCATTATTCCTGGCCACTGTGACAAGAAAACATCCTCCAGAGCAACAATGCCCAAGATTTAAAGCCATTGGTCTAGCTTTTCATAATTTTCCCAGTTGACTGAGTTCCCTACTTGCTCTGCCTGAAAACCTCAGCTCCCCTGATAACTTGCTAAAACGTGCATCTCCCAGTGGCTGGATAACTGTTGCCTAGTAATTTGTACACTGAAGAGCCATCTGTTTAAAGTGCTTCTGGAATTTAGCTGCCTGCACATAGATAAATGGTGTCAGAGACTCTTCATCAAACATTATTTTTGAAATACATTACTGGACATTCCACACCAACAGAAGAAAAGAAGGGTTCAGGACTCAAATGACAAAATCCTGAGTTATACAAATTTTAAAATGTTCTTTACTATAGGACTTACGAATCTTTACTTTGGAAGAAAAAATAACCTCATATTTAGAAGCCTAACTGGAGAGGTAAAGGAGACAGTATTTTCCAAACTTATTCAACCAGGTAACCCCTTAATTATTAAGGTGACAGAATTCACAAAGGTCCCTATGCTTAACATGGAATATACTTTAGCATAGACTCTTGATGAAGTGCTCCATATTTTTAGAATGAAAGTCAGCCACAGTCTTCCATGAGAAGTGTTGATTGATAATCCCCCTCCGCTCCTTGCCTCTACTCACTGCAGATGCTGCGCACACACATCCACAAAGGCACAGAGTGTAGACGCCCTTGCTCTGTACTCCTGAAGTACCTCACGTCTACCTCTGTTATTGGGTTATGATTGTCACTTTATTTGTCACCTCATCCTAGGATCAACAAACTATGGCCCACTGGCTCTCCACCTATTTTTGTAAATCCGATTTTAAATGGAACTTAGCCATGCTCACTGGTTTAAGTATTGCCTAGGGCTGCTTCCATAATACAGTGGAGGAGTTGAGTCATTGCAACAGACACTGCATGACCTGCAAGCCTGAAGAATTTACTGCTTGGCTCTGTAAGGGAAGGTTTGCTAACCCATGCCTTAGTCTTTTATCATCTTGAGGTCAGGTACAGTGTCCAGATCCTCCAGATTAATGCCTGGAAAATGACAGGTGATCAAATTTGTTATGTGAAAAAATATTTTACTTTTCAAAATCAATCCAAGAAATCTGACCTTGAGGTAACTATTTTAATAAAATGTGAGGGATGAAGTATTCAGTTCAGGTCACATAGTCAAAGACCTCATTCAGTGTTCAAATTGTTTTTCTTCTTTTCTATGTTGACTTGGAAATATAGAGTCATATAAAATTAACTCAATAAATAAAAACCTTTGTGTAGAAGTATATAATCTAAAGAGAACAGAATTCAAAGGTCACTTTGTAGAGCATTTTTATGTATTAATTCTTGATATGACTTCTCCAATTTCATTTTGAAACTTTTTGAACATAAAGCTTCTACTTTTTTTCCCTTGGGACATAATTTTTGAATACAATTGTTTAATAACTATTTTTTCCTGGAATGCAAGCAAAATTTTCTTTTGTTTTATTTCATCCTATTATAACTAAATGCATTCTTTACCAAAATTTTTCTTGTCTGATTTTATAGTAAATTTTTAGAAAGTAGAAGAATGCAAGAAATACATTTCAGCCCTGGCTGGCATAGCTCAGTGGACTGGGCTCGGGCTGCGAACCAAAGTGTTGCAGGTTCGATTCCCAGCCAGGCCACATACCTGGGTTGCAGGCCACGGCCCTCAGCACATTGATGTTTCTCTCTCTCTCTCTTTCTCCCTCCCTTCCCTCTCTAAAAATAAATAAATAAAATCTTTTTTTAAAAAAAGAAATCCATTTCAATCTTCAAAAAAAAAAACTATAGCAATTTATTAGAAACCTTGATAAAGTGACTTTTCTATTAAGGCTCAAAAGAGTCAGTGAAAGAATAAAACCTGACTTTTAAGATGTTTACCTTAATTATAAAGCTTACTTAGAATTAGATGGTAGAACTAGGATTAAATGGTAAAATCTATGTTAAATCCCTCTCAGCATAAAATTTAGGAGAATGCATATAGTAAGCATTATTATTAGTAATTAATCATCACTCATGTTTTAAGTGACTTCATATAGACATATATCATGGGGAAAAGTGGGATTTATAGCAAGTGGCCCATAAAGAAACCTCTGCCCCCAGGTTCTCTCTTACCCAGGCCCTTGGACAGCCAGATTGAGAAATAACTCAGCACTAGCTTAGACACACTTAATTTTAAGTCATGCATAATATGAAGAAATCAAACATAGGAAACAGTACCATATATTTCCTATGATCACACCACATTGTACAAAAGAGAGCAAAATATTTGGCAATGGTGATCTGTTAAAAAAAAAAGGATGGAGGGAGAATCTTATTTTAAAAAAAACAATGCTTTACTTTTGCAAATCAAATTCAACTATGGGGTCTAAGTCCTGTAACATTTTAGCCAACGCAGTGAAAATAGATTACCTTAATAAAAATAGTAATTTTAATGGCAATAAAGAAATGATTCTACCTATCTAGCACTTATATGGCACCTACTTTCCTTAGTTGCCTTTAACAGTAAAAATAACCATCACTAACATCTATTCAGCATGTACCATGGCTCAAGCATTCTGCTAACTACAAATCTTATTTCACTTATTCCATAGAACTCACATTCCACACACACACAAAAATATAATTTATAGAATGATGTATGTTCCTTTGATTATCATATATACTCATTTTCAGGAAACCTTGATAACATAGTGTAGTCTTAAATTGATGTATACTTCCTCAATTTATTATATGACTAATTGAATAAATACCATGTAGGACATTTTTGCAATGAGGCAATGGATTATATAATCTAACACATTAATTTATCCTATGACTTCTGTAACTGATGATGAATTGGTGTATTATTTTTTCAGATTCACGTTTTGATTTCTGAGGGCAAAAGTTATAATAGAAGGGAATGACTTGGATAGGAAATGTAGGAATTAGGATGGATTGATATGAAAAGTGAGAATGGAAGTTGAGGGGAGCGCCCCGAGAATTTCGATCAGGACTGGAAGTAATGAACAAACACAGCATTAATTATAAGAAGAAAATCAATTTCTTGGGGAAAAAAATCAAGTCACTCTCACTGTATACTGGTAAATAATGTACCATTATATTATATCACCTTTAAGTATTTAATAGTTTTAGTTCAGCTTTCATGTATTGTTGTAATCATTAAAATTTAAGTTGACTATTTTAACTACAGTCATAAATATGAGAGGCCGATAAGATGGTATTAAATGCCATATCCAGCTCAATGGTGTCTTTTTAAGATGTGGCCTTGTATCGACTTTATCAATATTTTTTAAATAAGTTGTTTAGGTGTGCTAAGCCCAGTATCATAATAATTTAAGTCCTAGCCATGTTGTTTAGTACCTGTGACTTTGAATAAGCTAATTAACCTTCTTTGAATCTGTTTTTTTAATCAGTGAAATGAAGATAATAGAACTTTGTATAAATTTATTTTTCGGTAATTCTTTATATTCTCTCATTACCCATAGTACACACATGAGAAGACAAGACCTCAGGCCTCTGGCCAAACCTCACCTCCTTGGGTGTGAGTGGCAGGACCTCAATTCAAAGGCAGAGCTGGAGCTCCAGGGGAACTCTCAGCCAACCAGCACCTGGAGTTCATTTGCCAAAATCTCAGGCTGCTTAATTAGCACACCTTAGAAAGTTAAATAACTGACTATAATGCTCCTCTCACATGGTTTTATGTTTCCCCTGTTTTGTGGTGATGCCACAATGGAGAAAGCCAGTGGCCCTTTGAAAAAGTGAAGCTGTTTCTATGATCAGCCTATAAAAGTCCCCGTGGTCTGGGATGTGAGGCTACAAGACGGCAACGGTTGTGAAAGCCCGAGCAGAAGCAACAGCAGCAGCACTCTCAGCTGACATGTCAGAGTACTGCTTGCTGGAACACAAGACATCGTACTTTTTCTTAAGTGGAGTCTGCATGGCCAGTACTTTAGTGACACTAATCTGACTTCATTGTCAGCAGTTGCCAATAAGATCTTTGAGTTTTTTATGACCCAACTAAGCAGTGCTTTGGCAAAGGCACACCATTAGTTGCCAACCCTCCTATGACTTCATGCTGTGATTTGAACTTCAACTTGTACCCCCAATGACTGAAGGATAATCCAATATTAGCATGTTGATATAAGACCTCAAGCTATGTCACATAAAAAAGTACTGGCAATTCACTTGCCCTAAAAATCTACTTTAAAAAAACAATCCTAGGGAAAATAACGTGTACATGTATAAATTCTAATTATTCTATTTGTTGGATTCTTAAATGGTTTAGAGTAAGTGCTAAAAACTGATGTTTTACAAAGACTGCAGCTTATAATGGCAGTCTCGACAGATGGGTAACATACTGTCAGAGAGTAAATTTTTTGTTTTGTTTTTCTTTGTGAAGAATTATGGCTTTAAAATATATACTAAGAAGTCTTACTTAGGAAATTAACTACACATGTGATGACATGGCTTCTATGGCACCATAGTAGGCTTAGAGAATTCAGAATAAGAAACAATAAGAGATTTATTTGATGACCTCCAGTTTAGACCGGTTATGGAAATTGACAAATACCCAAACAGATTCAGGGTGAGAGATGTCAGGAGAGGAATTGGAAATAACTAAGGTAAGGGCGAAGAAGAAATAGATAGTAGACAGGCTTTAAAATAATACGATGTGAACCTCCCAGGAACTGTGAACAGTGCATCTGAAGGCACAGAGGTGTGAAACAGCACATTAAATGTGGGAACTGCAGGTGATCTGATATGGCTGGAGTGTAGGATTCGACATGGAAGAAACTACAGGACACTGGAGGAGGTATGGTGGTGTCCGGTCATGAACAGCCATGGCAGGAATTGCGTTGGAGTCAGAAGAACTCTGAGTGGAAAACAGATCCTTCAAATCCATGTGATTTGCTTGTAAAATGTGTATTTAAAAAAAGGTCCACTGTATTTTGCAGGAACTTTTGCCCGATTTTATAAGAAAATACATGTAGGTCAATTTTATGTTGTGCTGCTAAAACAATCTGCCATTAAATGGCCTGATTTCACTCACCTCCCTTGACTTCACTTTTCTCATTACAACTAACAATAACTTATGGATTATTATGTAATAACAATATCTTATGAATTATTATGTGCCTGGCACTGTTGTTCTCTGTTCCTTACATGCATTAACTCATTCCAAGTACTTTACATATATTAATATCACAATTATGAACATTCAATTACAAAATTACATGTAAAGAAACTATTATCATTATCTTCATTTTATAGGTGAGAAGAGTCAGTCAGGGGGATAGAAAGAAATTTACTTGACCACAATTACACAGCTTGTCAGTAACATTGCTGAAAGAAAGTGAAAGATGACTCCTCACAGCACTAGGAATACTGTCAGACATACAGCAGACATTCAAATCTTAAATGAATGAATGAATCAATATCTCTGTGGTGAATGAAAGATAGTTTCTAAACTCTTCACTATTCCTCTCATCAGGAAGGGGAGGCTACTTTTCCTTTTCTTGAATTTGGGTTAACTTGGTGACTTGCTTTGATCAAAATGCTAGTTCTTGGCTTAAGCCATAACAAGGCTTGTGGCTTCCATTTTTGGCTCTTGAATGATGGCAAACAAGCTGTAGAGATGCCCAGATTCCTGTACAAGGACAGAAAATGTAGCAAGAGATTCGGGAGGACGGGAAGCAATCTTGAATGTTCCAGCTATTTATGTGACCTGAGCTACACCATGTGGAGCACAAGGTTGGCTCACTGAATCCAGTCAACCCAGAAAATCAGGAAAAACAACATATCACTGTTGATTCTATTTTTTCTTTAAAAAGTTTCATTAAAATATCAAACATGCAGAAAAGTAGAAATAACTAACAGAAACACTCATGTAACTCACTCAACTTCAAAAAATATCCATATTTTGACAGTTTGGTTCATCAGTCCTCCCATTTTATAAACATTTTAGTTAAAAAATTTAAAAACATAAACAAAAATAGTATAATGAACTTCTGTGTACCTATCAGCCAGCTTATCTGCTAACAGTTATCAACTCCTGGCCAGTCTTCTAAGGGACTCTTGTGACCCAGTTGTTTTTCAACCACTACATTTTGGGGTGGTTTAGGACACAGACATAATCTCAGAGATAGTATACTTACTTGTTTCCTCTAAAAATAAACTTTTGTTATAATTAATCCATGACTCAAAACTATCACTGCCTTGACCTATTTTCTGCATAACATCTTAATTTTTATTATTGAATATTATCTGTAAGTGACAAAAGCTGACTTTTTTTTTGGCCAAAATAAAAGAACACTTGAGTTTTGGGAAATTAATTTTTCAAAGAAAACCTCTTTAGGTTTTAAGATGGCTTTTTTTCCCTAACAAGTTTTTAAATAATTGACGCACCCAATTCTTCCCCTATATTTATTTCCTCTCATGGTTTTAAAGTAGTCTACCACCTGGAAGTTCAAATGGGCTAATAATGGGAAGACTGTGACATTGGAGCAGCCATAATACTACGCGAAGACTAGTATAGACACAACAGGTTCTTTTCAAAATACATTTGTTATCTCACCAATTCCATCTTGACACACATCTGCCAGTGAGAACATGCTGCTGACTTTCTGTCAGAGAACAACTGTGTCCTTTAAATCCCAAGAAACTTGGAGGGAAGCAAAAATGTTAATCCATCAAGTGGTTGTTTGGTTAACGTGATGGCTTAGTAGCCTAAAGATAGCCCCAGCAAATTCTTTTCATAAGTAAAAACATCTTTTGTAACCTGTAAGTCACAATTATCTCAATACTGCAGTAAAATCACATGAGGTTGGAATATACAATATGTTTGAATTCACAGAAAATGTAACTGAGATGATGGTGTGTTGAGGTCACCAGCTCAAGCTGAAATTGTGTTGTAGATTCCAGTTCTCACATACACGCAATCATACCTCCAAGACTGGCAGGGCAGCTCTCATAAGTCTATTGGCATGAGGGACTGATGACAATTCTGGGACGAAAGTCATACTAAGTAAAGATGAAGTCATAAAAGCTCAAATCAGGATCAAAGCCTTGGTTCATAAAGAGAAAGGCAAAACTGAGTACTACATGATATCAGTCATTTGGATTTGTCCTGGGGTAGGAGGAACTAGGGATATAAATCTCTCCTCTGGGTGACTTAGAAGCTTTCTCTATAAATCTTATCAGCTATCAGTGTGTGAAGCAGGATAGGAGGCAGGATTGCCAATAGAATGAGACACAAACAGAAACAGAGGCAATCTCCTCATTTCAGCACCAAACACAGCATGATGTTCTAGAAGAAAATCTCACTAAAAATGCTGGGATAGGAGAGAAGGAAAGTGGTGAATATTGATGGTGGCAGGGAGATTTATTTGTGGTGCCATGTGGAACATGTCTTGGAGGTTTTCAGAAAAACTAGACACTTGGCAAGGATAACTGGTCACAGAGAGAGGCTCTAATGTCACCGTGATGTGTCTCCATTAGGCCAGTGGGACTTCAGGAATCTCTGCTGATAACACTAATGGCAGATGGGGTTAGCAAATTAGAGCTAATAAATTCCTTTGTTCATGGATTATTAATTCACTTTCTAAAATGCTTTAGGAAGTGGGTCAGTAATGAGATTTTCCCAAAGGTAGAAGAAACTCTTGTGCTTTAAACTTATGTATGATGGCTTTAATTATTATGATTCTAACACTTTTTACTGATCCTAATAGAATTTCATGTCATGATTGAGAAGATGAAGGAACTATATCTGAGAACCAGCAAAATGGTTACACAGAAGTATAGTGGTCAAGAACACAGACCGGCTCCAGTTAGGCCTCAGCTGGTGACTGGGCCTGTCACTGAATAGCTTTGGGACCCATCTGACTTAAGGATAAGATCATGATAATATTCTATATTCCATTACATTACTTTGAGGATTACAGGAAAGAAGGCACTATAAACATGCTAGACATATAATAATAATAAAGTATCAAATCCAAAGTGTTTTAAAATTTCCAGGGGCTCACTGTTTCCAAAGATCCTTCCTAACAAATCTCTTCTCTCTCTCTGCAGGTTTGTCACAACTCCTAAAAAGAGATGACGTTTATTTTTACTTGAACCTGGGATGGCCTTGGGAATGGCCTTGATCAAAAGAATGGCTGTGCTGGTTCTGGGTGTAGGTCATGAGAGGTGTGGCACCTTCAGTTCCCATCCTCTTGGAATCCAACCAAACTTTAAGAAATTCAAGCTAGACTAGTGAGTTATAAGAGACCA
This sequence comes from Phyllostomus discolor, assembly GCF_004126475.2. NCBI lineage: Eukaryota > Metazoa > Chordata > Mammalia > Chiroptera > Phyllostomidae > Phyllostomus > Phyllostomus discolor. Next base: position 140,999,844 of record NC_040907.2, read on the forward strand.
TATTCAGAGAGTCAGTTCCTATCTCTTCCAGCTACTCAGATGGGACTACAGGCATGAGTGGAATCCCAGCAGAGGTCACAGCTGAATGCAGCTAAAGGACCAGGTCAACATAAAGAGCGGAAGAACCAGCCGATATATATATAATCATAATACATATATAATCATATATAATCAATCATACACATATATAATCATATACATATATAATCATAATAAACAAATTGTTGCTTTAAGTACCTAAGATTTTGATTTTGGCTTTTTTTACACTGCAATAGAATCAGTAAAACAACCCACAAGGCCACATATGACCTACCCCTGTCAATGTCAGCAATCTTAACTCTTAGCACTCTGCCCTCATTCATGTTGCAGTAGTCACCCTGACCTTTCGAGTTCTCAGAAATACCAGGGGGCACGGGGTCCTGACACATCCTGAACTCCCTGCCTGAAACTTGCTCCCAGCAAACCCCTCCAACCACTCACCCCACAACACATGATCTGTTTGCTTTTTCTCTAAATAACTTCTATTCATCTGTGTGGTCTCAGTTGCAAACCTAGATGACTCTTCCTTATCTTATTAGTCCCTACACTAATTCAGCTGCTTGCCATTTATTCTTTTTAATTTTTTTATTACTGTTCACTTACAGTTGTTACCATTTCCCCACCATTATTCTCCCCTGCCCTACCCACCCCCCACCTCCCACATTCAATCCCCGCCCCCCATTGTCTTTGTCCACGGTCCTTTATACATGTTCCTTGACTTGACCCTTCCCCTTCTTTCCCTTTTTATCCCCCACTACCCTACCCTCTGGTCACTGTCAGTTTGTTCTTTATTTCCCTGTCTCTGACTCTATTTTGCTTGCTTGTGTGTTTTATGAATTAGGTTCCACTTATAAGTGAGATCATATGGTATTTATCTTTCACCATCTGGTTTATTTCACTTAGCATAACACTCTCCAGTTCCATCCATGTTGTCTCAAAGGGTAGGAGTTCCTTCTTTCTTTCTGCTCTGTAGTTTCCATTGTGCAAATGTACCACATTTTTGATCCACTCATGTACTAATGGTCATAAAAGCCTTTCACTTGTCTTTATAGCATTTATCGTAATTGTACTGTTGACCTTTAAACAACATGGGGGTTAAGGGTACCAACCCCTGTGCAGTCAAAAACCTGCATATAACTTTTAACTACCTCAAAACTTAACTGCTGAAGGCCTACTGTTGACCAGAAGCCTTACTGATAATAGTCTATTAACACATCTTATATGCTATATGTATTATATACTCTATTTTTATAATAAAGTAAGCTATAAAAAGAAAATGTTAAGGACTTCATTAATAAGAGAAAATAGATTTACAGTATTTATTGAAAAATAATCCATGTATAATTAGACCCATGTGGTTCATACCTGTGTTGTTCAAGGATCAACTGTAATTATTTGTACACTTATTTGTTTAATGCTTGTCCCTTTTCTAGTCTAGAAGTTACTGAAAACACTGGATACAGTGCCTTTTCTAGTAGATGATCAATATTTATTCATTGAATTCATGAACCAAGAAGTTGGTTGCAATAGAGCCAAAAGTAAAACCTTGTGTCTCCTAACTCACAGATTTACTATCTTGCCCTCCTAATTTACTGTCCCTTTTTCCTTTTGTGAGAATCAGTGTAAGGTTTCACTCATAATATCTTTTTTCAGATAAACAAAATTGACAAGCCTTTAAGCAGGCTCATCAAGAAAAAAAGAGAAAGGATCCAAATAAACACAATCAGAAATGAAAGAAGAGAGATTACAACTGACACCACAGAAATACAAAGGATTGTAAGAAAATACTATGAAGAACTGTATGCCAAGAAATTTGAAAACCTAGGTGAAATGGACAAATTTCTAGGAAAATATAATCTTTCAAAACTCTATAAAAAAAAAAAGCAGAAAGCCTGAACAGACCAATAACAGCAGATGAAATTGAAGCAGTAATGAAAAAACTCCCAACACACAAAAGCTCTGGACTGCATGGTTTCACAGGAGAATTCTATAAAGCATTTAAACAAGAGCTGATCCCTATCCTTCACAGACTATTCCAAAAAATCCAAAATGATGGAAGACTCTCAAACTCTTTTTATGAAGCCAGCATCATCCTAATCCCAAAACCAGATAAAGACACAACAAAGAAAGAAAACTTCAGGCCAATATCACTGATGAACATAGACACTAAAATCCTCAACAAAATATTGGCAAACCACATCCAACAATACATTAGAAAGATCATACACCATGACCAAGTGGGATTCATCCCAGGGATGCAAGGATGGTTCAATATTTGCAAACCACTAAATGTAATACATCACATAAACAAAAGCAAAGACAAAAACCACATGATCATATCAATAGATGCAGAAAAAGCATTTGATAAGGTACAGCACCCATTTTTGATAAAAACATTCAGCAAAGTGGGAATAGAGGGAGCATTCCTCAACATAATAAAGGCCATATATGAGAGACCTACAGCCAACATCATACCCAATGGGCAAAAACTAAAATCTTTTCCACTAAGATCAGAAACAAGACAAGGTTGTCCACTCTCACCACTTCTATACAATATAGTATTGGAAGTTTTAGTCACAGCAGACAAGGAAAGTAAATATAAGGCATCCAAATCAGAAAGGAGGAAATAAAACTGTCACTGTTTGCAGGTGACATGATTGTGTACATAGAAAATCCTATAGACTCCACCAAAAAACTGCTTGACCTAATAAATGAATTTGGCAAAACTGTGGGATACAAAGTCAATATCCAGAAATCAAAGGTATTTTTGTATACCAACAATGAAATAGCAGAAGCAGAAATCAAGAAAAAATCCCATTCGATATAACAAAAAGAAAAATAAAATACCTAGGAACAAACCTAACCAAAGAGGTAAAAGACCTGTATTCAGAAAACTACACAACACTGAAGAAAGAAATCAAGAAAGACACAAATAAATGGAAACATATACTGTATTCATGGATTGGAAAAATTAACATTATCAGAATGTCCATACTACCCAAAGCAATTCACAGATTCAGTGCAATACCTATTAAAGTACCAATGGCATATTTCACAGACATAGAACAAACACTTCAAAAATTTATATGGAACCATAAATGACCCCAAAGAGCTGCTGCAATTTTGAGAAAGAAGAGTAAAGTAGGACGGATCACAATACCTGACACTAAACTATATTACAAGGCCACTGTAATCAAAACAGTCTGGCACTGGCATAAGAACAGACATATAGATCAATGGAACAAAATAGAGAGCCAAGAAATAAACCCAAGTCTCTATGGTCAATTAATATCCTGCCCCAAATGGGGCAGAAGCATAAAATGGAGCAAAAATAGCCTTTTCAACAAACAGTGTTGGCAGAACTAGACAGTTAAGTGCAAAAAAATGAAACTCAAGCACCAGCTTACACCATACACAAAAATAAATTCAAGGTGGATAAAATATTTAAATATAAACTGTGACACCATTAAAGTCCTAGAGGAGAACGTAAGCAGAAAAATCTCAGATATTTCACACAACAACATTTTTACTGATATGTCCCCCAGAGCAAGGGACATAAAGGAAAGAATAAACAAATGGGATCTCATCAAAATAAAAAGCTTCTGCACAGCTAAAGAAAACAGTATTAAAATAAGAGAAACAACTGTATGGGAAAACATTTGCCAATGATACCTCAGACAAGGGTTTAATCTCCAAAATATATAAAGAACTTACACAACTATACTCTAAGAAGACAAGCAACCCAATTAAAAAATGGACAAAGGACTTGAACAGACAGTTCTCCAAGGAGGACACAAAGACGATCCAGAAACACATGAAAAGATGCTCAATATTGCTAGCTATCAAAGAGATGCAAAGTAAAACCACAGTGAGATACCACTTCACACCGGTCAGAATGGCCATCATAAACAAAGCAACAAACAACAAGTGTTGGAGAGGTTGTGGTGAAAAGGGGTCCCTAGTGCACTGCTGGTGGGACTGCAGACTGGTGCAACCACTATGGAAAACAGTATGGAATTTTCTCAGAAAACTAAAAATGGATCTGCCTTTTGACCCAGCAATTCCACTGCTGGGGCTATATCCTAAGAACCCTGAAACACCAATCCAAAAGAACCTATGTATCCCAATGTTCACAGCGGCACAATTTACGATAGCCAAGTGCTAGAAGCAACCTAGATGCCCATCAGTAAATGAATGGATCAAAAAACTATGGTACATTTACACAATGGAATTCTATGCAGCAGAAAGAAAGAAGGAACTCCTACCCTTTGCAACAGCATGGATGCGACTGGAAAGCATTATGCTAAGCGAAATAAGCCAGGTGGTGAAAGACAAATGCCATATGATCTCACCTTTATTAGGAACCTAAACAACAAAACAAACAAGCAAAATATAACCTAAGACACTGAAGTAGAGAACAGGCTGACAGTGTCCAGAGGAAAAGGGGAGGGAATTCTGAGGGGAATTTCAAGGGAAAATGGGAAGGGTATGCAGAAACAAGTATAAAGGACACATGGACCAAAACTAGGGGGGGTGGAAAAGGGAGGAAGGTTGGGAGGGGTGTGTGGGTGGGCTTGGATGGGAGTAAAGGACAGAAAACTGTACTTCAACAATGATTGAAATAAAATTTAAAAGAAGAATGTCTTTTTACATTTTAAATTCAGGATATAAATTGATACCATTTTTGGTAGAGGAGATTTTAAAGCACCAATACATAAGAAAAATACAGAGCTTTTATATTAGTCATCAGTTGATCCTTCTCTGAGATCCTCAGATCATTCCATAATTCTTACTTAAAAATATCTATTCCTCACAAAAAATCAGAAAGGGAGAAATACTTCAGTGGAAAAATGGGGATCTAGCATTCCAGTAGAGGAGACCGTTACTCAATGGGAAGTTGTCAGGAGGTAGCAGAATCATATCCATTAGATGTGATCCCAGCTACAAGGGCTGATTTTCCCCTTGACCTTGCTGACCAAACATTAGCAAGCTGAGGGATAACTGAGCTCTAATTCAATTATTTAATATGAGTCTCAACCACGTCACATTCCTTAATCTTCTTTGCAGCTCATCTCCATCTATGGGAAATGGACTAATAACTCCCTATATACTTCCTAACAGAATTATAAGGTTTGAAGTGCTTTGTAAAATGTAAATCATAAATTAAGTAGATAATATCACAAAATGTTTTTCTAAAAAATCAAATGAAAATCTTTTCTGTTGCTATTGTACAAAAGAGGTACCCCTTTCTGATGAGAAAAGTACCTTCAGAAGCACACTTCCCATGGGTGTGCAGGCTGCAGCCGGGCCCTGTAGCAGAGTCACCTCCCTGTAGTTTGTGTAACTGACACTGCTGGGATTGCACAGGGCATAGCCTGGGCCTTCTTATGCAGTGGCAACAGCTCCCTGGCTCACCTGGTGGACCCTTGTGTGGTTCAGGTAGTGCGTTTTAAAAATTCCTCCCACTCAGTAACCTGCATCAAATTTGAGAGCCCAAGTGCCCACATGTGGCATCCAGTTCCACTGTTTTCCAGGAGGGAATGCATGTAGCTCCCTTTCCTAACGTCAGAGACCGACTCTCAAGCAAACATGAGGACAGACAAGCTCCTGATGGTCACAGCAGAACACTAATATCTGTTAGATAGGATTTGAGTTTCCTATTGAGGAAGGTACATTTGAAGTCATGGACACATAGCTTGAACAACTCAGTTGGATTGGTCACACAGAGAGATATAGACTCATGAAATTCCAGTAAAGAAAGAAACCTCAGAGAAAATGATTCATGGCAGTTTTCTTGTCTGCAGATAATTCCGTCCTCTCTGCCTCAGGCTCTTAGAGCATTTTATAACTTTTATGCAACTCACATATGGCTATGAATCATAGTTGTATATATGTGTTTCCCTAGACATAGTACAATACTTGAGGCCAGCAATTTATCTTATTCATCTCAGACTGATTTACATGGAACTGAGCCCACTTGAGTAAGCCCTGCGCTCACCCTGCCCATTTGAGATCAGTCTCATAGTTATAGGGCAAAAAGCACACACAAAAGAATGCTAAATAAATGAAAAAATAAAATATAGTGATAGCCCAGGTTTCTGTTTATCCCAGAATATGGGATATTTTTTAAATCCCAGATAATGACATAAAAGCCCACATAAGGATGATTATAGCCAAAAGCAAAAATTTATTTACACATAGACAGATTTTACTCTGGCCCCTGTCTATTTTGTTTTGATATCAACTGAAGTATACAAGGAGTGATGAAAACAAGTCAAACTCCAGGCCCTGGAATTATTGAGCAGTTAGAAAAGGTCAGTAATGCTGCTGCTGTGTGGGCAAGCCTGTGATAATGTGATAATGTGATTAGACACCCCAATTCTGTTTGCAGAGGCCTGCTTTTTAAGTAAGTGACTCAAGCACTTTGTTTTGTCACTGCATTAAAGTCAATGTGCATGTCTATTTTTTTTCTACATGTTGTTTTTTCTTTGACAAAAACTCATTATGAAAGACAGACTCTTGAACAGAAGCTCATTTGGAATTCACCTAGCAGGCAGCTCCAGTCAGTTAGTATAGAAAGAAAGGAAAATAACTTGTGACAGGAATAAATTCTTCAATAGAAACTGGATATTTCCTTTCTGGTGATGCTCTGGGGAGTATAAAATTAGATGGTGAGTCTCTTCAAAGGAGGACCTCAAGAATCAGGCAGCTTAAAGAAAGATGACTACCTAGCCTAGTTGTATAGGATAAAGTGTTTTTATTAATCACCAAGAAAAATAATTTAGAGTAGCTGTACGGGAGCTCTCTGGTGTAAAGACAGTTCATTTACTCTGAATATTTTCACTTACACACATTCTAGGTCTAGTATCCATTTGATATGGATTGCCTACTGAGAGAGGGCTTCTTACTGATACATCAAAGCAAACTCTCGGTGTTCAGTGCAGCATATGGGGCCAATCAGAATGGTTCCAAAATCAAATGTGTTCACATATAATTTACTGGTAAGTACAGCTGGGTATATATGTGTATGTGCTATCATCTTAATGTTTATGCCCCCTCTCCCCCAACCAAATTCATATGTTGAAGTTGGAAAGGCCAATGTGATGGTGGCATTAGGAGACGGGCCTTTGGGATGTGATTAGGTCATGATTGTGGAGCTCTTGTGAATGGGACTGGTGCCTTACAAAAGAGCCCCCACCCCACAAGCCAAGAGCTCTCTCACACCTTCCACTGTGTGAGGGTATGATGAGAAGTCTGTGATCTGAAACACAGCCCTCCTCCAACCATGCTGACTTCCAGATCCCAGACTTCCAGAAACGTGAGAAAGAAATTTCCGTTGTTTATAAACTACTCTGTCTGTGGTATTTGATTAGTGCAGCCCCAATGGACTAAGACAAGATATACATAATCCATTTACTTATATTATACACAGACACGTGTTTTAAAAGCATTCTCTTTGCTACAATGTTCAATTTTCTTTATATCTTCCTACACTAATTAAATGTGTATAATACAAACTTGGAAGCACATTGAAAAAGATTAAAGAACTGAATTATGTTAACTTAGTTTATCCACTCTCTTAGAAGTAAAAAAGGAAAAAAAGAAAAAAGAAAAAGTACAAGTTCTCTAGAACAATTTAGCCAAACATGGAGACAATGAGTTTACTTCCAGTTTTAATTGGCCTGTCAACCACTGGGAAGGTAGCATCCTTCTGAAAATCCATCCTATCACCTTCTAAGTGTGTTGTTGGCTTAATTATGAGAAATGGCCACTTAACAAAGTAATTCTAGTCTGGATGCTGTCACCATAGGGTGAGAGGTTGGGGTAAAAAGAAAATTCTTCCAATTATCTTCATGAAAAAGTTACTGCTTAGAATACAACATGCAGGAACAGCAGCTCTTGAAGAAAAATTCACTCGATGTAATCTTTTTGAAATTGGCTTAATATTCTCTACATTCCTGTGGCAAATGTTATTATGGAAAGATGTATGATAGTCATAGGCCGGTGATTACAGAGACTTGGTGTGGGGGTAATAATAAAGAAGTACATTTTGTGGTTTTTAAAAGTGATTTTACTTAAAAGCAAGAGCTCTTGAAAACCAAACTGAGTCCAAATCTAAAATGTGTAATCAAACAAATTCTGGTCAAAATTGTTGCCCAGCAAATGGCACCTGTTTGCAGCGATAAGCAGGGCAGTGAGCTTTGAAGGCCATCAGATGTTTATTTAGCAGGGGAATTCGAAAATTATACCACAACATCTGAAATAAAGCTTTTTGGGTTGTTTCAAGTTGTTCTGTCAAGAATCTACCCTGGCTCACAAAACTGTTAATCAGGTTATTTTAGTACTTTTGGAAAACTGATAATCCTGAAAAGAAAGATAACCTGTAGAATGAACCTAAATTCCTGAAAAAGACACATTGGGCAGACTGTTTTATTTTATGTGGGGCTCCCCAGAAGCCCCACAGGCCCAAGATTTGAGTGTGAGTAGCTTTTTTGTGAGCTGATCCCAAGCCACTGGTGGGGAACGAAGGGAAGCCCATGGAATTTTCCTTAATAAGCAAGTATCCATTGCGGGTAATTCTGCTAAGTGTGATTCTGCCAAGAAATACTGGGAGCCAGTGGAGAACTGAGTTACATCTTAGAGTGGTCCCACTCCCTGGCTATGGGGTTTTCACCCACCAGCTCCTGCTGGTCTTTGGGTCAGGACTGCTTCCAGAGACATTAATTCCTTGGCACTTGCAACTGGCCACATGATGGGGCAGAGCGTGCTCAGGTGACAAAAGAGACCCACACGCAAACAGATGCAGGTGCCGGCAGTCTGAGTAGTAAAACAGAGCTCCATGGGTGGTGCACGGACATCATTTGCTACTCAAGGTAACTGGCAATTGTAAGTGCAGTGAAAGTTGCAATGATGTGCGTGAGTGAGTGCCTCTACAGAGGCAACTAAAGAACAAACAAACACATCCAAAAACCACAGGCATCAAAAGATATACCCTAGGACAGCCAACAGTGATTTTCGACCTTTTTCATCTCTTGGCACACATAAACTAAGTACTAAAATTCTATGACATGCCAAAAAATATATTTTTTGCCGATATGACAAAAACATAGGTATAATTTTGATTCATTCACAGCAGACTGCCATTGCTGTGTTGGCTGTTGTCATTTTTTAAGTTGATAGTCTAAAGGAAAAGAGATCAGTGACCCTGACCAAATAGTCAGATGTTGTATGTTTTAAAAACTCTGGTGGCACACCTATGTGCCACAACACATGGGTTGAAAATTGCTGCCCTAGGAGAACTGAGAAATGTGTAAAACACCAAATTACTCACTTAGAGCTTAGCGACTATGATGACAAGTTTCATCCTGTACCTGCATAAAGGTAAGGCGCCTTCCTCCCTAGTCTGATTGAGAAACAAAAAGGTCTGTAGACTGCAGTGTTTTCTCTGCTGTCTCCCTCCCACTATCTAAAATGTTTCTGTTTGACATCTGCCACTTTGGGTAACTTAGTTTGCTCTGTGTGTGTGTGTGTGTGTGTGTGTGTGTATACAATACAAACATACATACCTGTACACATAAATGTGCTCACATTGTGGGGGAACAAATATATTAATGATTTCTGGAAAATTCATGTATTAATTAGTTATCTTTACTAAAGGATTACAGGAAGTGTTATTATTAAAGGGATAGGGACTTTTCCTATCTATAATGAAAGTTCTAGATCTTATGTTCTATCTTCAGAGAGCATCTCTGAATAAGAAACCAAAGGCAAGGTGCACTGGGTCACTACGGCATATGCTCTGAAAAAGAAAGAAAATAAAGAACCAAAGGAGAAAGTAAGGCTAGGAGGACTCTGTAGATAATATTGATTCCAGAAATCGACAATGCACTGGTCACTATGCAGGGCCACACCGAACTGATCCACCCCCCACGGCGTCATTCTGAAGCCGTGAAACATGATGTTCTGATCACATGGCTGTGATATTTTCTTGTTGCTTAACTATTATTTCAAAAGTCATTAAATGTTATTATTTTGAAAATAAACATATCTTAAATGTTCCTGAAAAGCTGAAGGAACATCCAGAAAATCAATACATTATGTTTTTAAAAAGAGCTCATTAGGTGAGCACTCTATTAAAAGAATCTAAAGTGATCTTTTAATCCTTTCAAAAGCCAAATGTATACATTCGGCATACTCAGATTATTATACATAATATTTTGTATACATTTCTTCAGTAAGGCTTAAAACGTCTGTCATACTCAATAGGCACTGACTGTGTGGCCTGGAGAGAGCATTGGGCTGCTGAGGTGCAGCTCCTTCCTCATGAATGCATTCAACACTAACCGACCCTCAGGGGTGGTTGAAATTTCTAGTATTTAAAATTATACTTGGAAAATAGAGTTGAATTTGATGGAAAAGGGTACTATCATCCCATGGAGCCTCAGCTGTGAGTGGGCGGGAAAGGGTGACTATTATGGCAACTCCCCTGCTGAGGAGATCCCATTGGGAAGGCCCAGTGCTCCCTGAAGTCGAGTCTCTAGGCCTGCCCTATCCCAGACTCCAACATATGCCTGGCACAAATGAAGGTCTCAAATGATATATGATAAATTCGTTAAGTAACTAATTTCACACAACCTTCTCAATAGGAATGTAAAACAAACATTAACTTCATTTTACAGGGGAGAAATGGAATGAAAGAAATTGCCTAATCACCCCCAAGAACAAAGAGCTGGTGAGTACCAGAGGCCTGTGCTTATAACATGTTTTCTCAAGAGGAAAAAATAACTACTGTGGTTCACTATGTATGTTTCCTATCATTTATTTTACTTTACCACATATTTTACCATAACTTAATGTAGTTTTTCATGTCTTATATCAGATGCCTGTTTTGGTAGGAAGAGGGTTAAAGGACTGGCAAATCCCTATTTAAATATTGGCAGGCTTTGAAATTTTAGTGCTTTTTCGAAGCATTAACATATCCAAATACAAGTGAACCCACAATCTACTTCAACAGCATGGTAGATTTGCAGATAATGAATTTACACAAAGGCAGTAAAAATATTAAAATCACTTCACAGTTGTATGATATTTTGATGTTATCTGTCTTACTATTTCTAGGCTTTCTGCCCTCTTGTATAAATTATCTAACTCCTGCTTTCACTGTGATAGCATTTTTTAAAAAATTGAATATCCATGTATTTTTAATGAAATGGAACAGCCTGCTGAAAAATGCAAAAGGCAACATTTTTATCATTTGCATAAGTATTCAGGTTTGTGGCAAAGGGAAAGAGAACCATATTCAGAAAAATTTCCCAGACAACTAAGTAAGATTGGGAATAGTCTCTATAGAACCAAACTACAGGTTTGCCCAGTAACCAAGGTTTAGTGAATAGGTCTGCCTACCATTTGGGTGTGATGTTAAACTGAGCTCAAACCTTTTTACAGACACAGTGGACACGGACTTCATTTTTCCATCCAGTAGCTAGAACACCTGAGTGAGGGCCTAAGGAAAGTAAGATACTTTTACTTGAAGGTAGTAGAACATTTAGTGCAATGAAGTGTAAAGAAGACAGAGAACTTGCTTTAAAAATTATTATTCAGAGAAATGAAAGGTTATGAAAATCATGCGTTGTTCAGGTATGGGAAATATCTAAAGTTTTGTTGTTATAAGGATTCTGTTACTTCTATCAATTTAGAAATGACTCAGGCTATGAAGATAGATAGATGATAGATGATAGATAGATAGATGATAGATAGATGATAGCTAGATGATAGATAAGAGAGACAGATACATGACAGATAAAGAATAAACTTCAATTAACTAAATCCCTTCACAGATGGACAACAGTATGGTGAGTACCACAGGGTAAGGGGGATTAAATGGTGATGGAAGGAAATGTGACCTGGGGTGGTGAACACACAATGTAATATACAGATGATACATTATAGAATCGTAACACTGAAACCTATATAATTTTATTAATCAATGTCACCCCAATAAGTTCAATTAAAAGTAAAATTTTAAAAAACTTTAACTTAAAAAACAAGTTAGAACTCTCACATAATAAAATTTTGACTGCACCACACATTTACAGATAGAAGTTGTTTCTGTTCTAAAAAATAGTAATTACAACAAGGAAAGAGACTCCTAAAATATAGTCTTTGGTAAGTAAAGATTTAAAATAATTTCATGAGTTTCTCAGCCTAAAACTATGGTATTATAGAATGAAAAAAATTATTTTCAAATCCTATATTATCACAAATTATCAAATTAAGATTGAATAATAGTTATGTTTAATAAAGGAGAAAGGAAACTGAAATCTTTTAAAGGTGTAATCCTCATTACTAAAAAATTAATTGTATATTTGAGATTATTACATGTAAATCCTAGTTAACCAGTTATTCTACCTTCCTAAAAAATTGGTACAGGAATAATATATGGCCTTAAGAAATAGATGTCATACAGAGAATACTGTAAAAAAATTTTATATAATTTTTTTCAATTAATTTTAATTTTTTAAATTATAGAGATAGACTCTGACCCTAAGGAAATAAGTACCTTGTAAAATTGTCAATATTTAATGATTTGACCCAAAATACAATATAATTTTCTATGGGTCAACCTAACATAAGAAATAATTCATTCTACATACAGATATTAAGCATCTACTATATAACTGTTGCTGTGGGCAATACAAAGGTTAATGAGACAAAAGTATTACTGGATTATAAATAATTTATAGTACATAAGAATTACCTGTAGGCATGTGGTAAATATCATAATAATATGGAGGAGGAAACAACTATATAATAATAAAGTAATGATGTTAAAAATGTGCCATAACATTGCCAGCCTGGTGCTGGAACCATGGCCACCATGCTCTGACTTGAGACAATGAGTTTGCACGCCCGTGTCCAGGCTCCTGTTGTGGGCAGTGAACAGCAGGTGGGCAGCAGCAGGGGGGGAAAGGAGGGGAAGAAGGCAGGCAGGGCCCAGGAGTACACATAGCCCAGAACTAGCTCTGAGGATGCCAAGAGGCAAAGGGAGGTTTATATAAATCCAAAGATGGAATTATTATGAATGAAAGGCCCTGACTGGTGTGGCTCAGTGGACTGAGCACTGGCCTGCAAACTGAAAGGTCACTGGTTCGATCCCCAGTCAGGGCACATGCCTGGATTGCAGGCCAGGTCCCCAGTTGAGGCTGTGTGAGAAGTAAACAAATAATGAGACTCTTGCATATTGACATTAATCTCCATTTCTTTCTCCTGCCTTCCCCTCTCTAAAAATAAATAAATAAAATCTTGAAAAGGAAAAGAATTTCAGGATGGTAGCTACAGAACATTAAACTCCAAGCCTGGGGCTCTTCTGAGCACTGAGCCCTGTGTGATCACACTTGTCTCACAACCATGATGACTGGCCCGTGTCGAGTGGCTACAAGTCACAATAGTGCTGAAAGGAAACATACGGCTTACCGCATTTCCTACCGCACCACTATACCCATGTTCAAACGGAGATCACAGAAATCTTCATCACATACAAGCTCCGAAGGACTGAAGAAATCTGAGACTGTATAGATAAACTAAGGGAAATAATATTCAAGAAATAAGAAGCTTCAAAAAACTGCTATTAGTTGAGAAGATACTTGAGAGAGAGAGAGAAAGTCAAAGATCAGAAGACCAGTGGGTCTGCAGTAAACAACTGTTTCTGGCTCAGAGAAAGGAGAAAATGATGAGAAGCCATTTTCTGCAAATGGGTAGTTGAGATCAGTTGGTGGAGAGCAGCGAGGTGAATGGAGAGGATGTGTATGCTGGGGACCAAACAGGTTTGTGAGCAATTGTTAAATATCAAAACTTTAGTTAAGTTAGATGCCAAACCACTCCTTGCTTGGAATTAATTGACATTTGTGGCATAGGTATTTAAACCACAGGAATCACTACATTCAAGGTTGTAAAAGCTTGTGGGGATCCAGCATGCAGAAACCTGAAAGCCAAGTGAAGAATATGTTATTTTGTAGGCAATGGGGAGACATTAATCTGATCCATGCATTCTTCATTAAAATGAATCTGACAGAATTATAGAGCATTGTATCAGAGGGAAAGCTGATAAAAGGAAAGTCAGTAGGTCACTGCAAAAGACAAACAGAGAAATAATTGCAGGACAAGAAAGATGTACGGGACTCCAAAAGAACAATTAACCAATTGAGAAACTAATTTGATGAACTGGAGTTAGGGATGAAATGGAGGAGGTATTAAAAAAAATAACTCCCAGGTTAAACCTTCATATGCTGGGAGATGATGAGACAATGTCACAACTAATAAAAATAGAAAAGAGCCCACAGAACAACTGATTTGACAAAATGATGAGTTCAATTCTAAATGTGTGTGTTATGCCCAAAGGATATGCCCATAGGTCTGGGCTAAATGGGAATTTGGGAATTCATGGGAAAGAATCCAGTTACAGACCGTAATAAGATAATAGTCCACCTACTAACCCTCCATTAAGATTGATAGTTTAAGGAACTGAATTGGAGTTAAGTGTGAGGAGGAAGAAACAGAAGATGAGAGAACGAAGGAGAAATCCCTGGCGAACCCAAGTAGATGGAAGGTGAGGGAAAGAGGAGGAATCAGAAAAGTCTGAGGGTCCCAACAAATTAGTAAATAATCATTGATCTGTGTAAGACATCTCAAACAGAGAAACTTTTATTTCTGAGCATCTCTGAAATATAGAGTGAAGAGGAATTGCATAGGAAAACACTAAAAAAAAAAAAGAGAATAACAAAGAGAATAACAATCAGTCCATTCACATCATGGCACTTGATTCAGGGAAGTTTAACAACTTATTTCCTAAGAGTGCAAACACTGCTATTTACAAAAGCCCCTTACAGAGCAGAGTTAACACATTCAATGTCAGAACTGCTTTGCCCTAGGAAATAGGAAATAAACCATCACAAACATTTGTTCATTGACTCTTTTTTTTTTTTTTAACCAATTACCTTGGGTTGTTCAGGGAAGAGTTCTTTCATGTTGCTTTAAATTTTTTTTTTTTTTGGTAAGGTAACTAAAATAAAAAAAAAAAACAGTTTTTCCTTTAATTTCAGAGTATCAAGAATATTTTTAAAACATCTAGGTTGTTCCTAAAGTAATTAGTAGGATTTAACATTATGACTCACAAACAACCCTATTCTGTAGCATTTCTGGTTAACAGTCTGTAAGTTTGATTTAATAGTGATGCAGTTTATGTGGAATACAACACAAACCTTTATTAAATATATGAAGTATTTTCTTTCTCTTTCAACTGTTTGTGGCATGAGGTCAGAATTTACAGAAGTGCAGAAATTTTTCATCCCATCTTCTGTCCCTTAGCGAACACAGTTCAGGGTGAACAAATGACGGAAAGCCAAATGAGCTAAGTGATAAGATCTTTGAGTTCAAGGGTTGCATTTTCCCTTTTATCTTCTGTGCATAGGCTTATTTGGTTTGGGCACTTTCCATTTCCCCTATGAGAGTTTTGTTTAGAATTCTGATTGTTTTCTGGCTACAAAGCAGTCACAGAAAAATGTGACTTCTATTTTTTTAAAAAATTATGCAGAATGTTCATAAATATTGATGACCAAAAATTAATGACTACAAATCTGGCCTATGATAAGCAATGTATTTTAAGTTATGGTGACCCAGAGCATATCAAATACATTCCCAAATGTACATAATACAATGGCAGGATTCCTAGTTTGAGCTGGAAAATGCAGCCACAGGGAGACTGACAATCAGTGAAAAGGTGTCTCTAAATGAATAGGCTTATAAGGAGTAGCAGGAAAAGCAGAGATGTAAACACAGGTAGCACACAACACCAGAAATATGAGAAAAAAAAAAGACATGACCTGAGAATACATACTAGGAAAGAAAGATCTTTTCAATCACTTGGAGAATGATCATCACTGATGGTGTCATTTTTCATAAGCAGAGAAATACAATAAGAAAGGTGCAATCATGAGGTGTCAGTAGCAAAACAAAATGCTTACACTGGAGCTGAATAGACTGAAAGTCATATTGCAAGGCTTAGTCTGAAAGCATTTGAAAACAATCAGTCCATTAAAGAAAAAGACCCCCAAATATTATGAATATGAATAGAGCAATAAAATTATTCATTGGAAAACCAAATCTGGGAAAATGCCCTAAGCACATTTAAATTAGAAAACAAATTTACCCAGCATTCTAGCCTCACTCAACAAAGTCCTTTAAATGTGCGCTCATGATAACATAGAAGTCTATTTTATCTTTGACCTCTCAGCTGTATCCTCACCTTCAAATTCTTGCCTTAGAAGTTTAATAAGTATTAATGCAGGTCTTTGTGTCTTCTGGGTCTTTGAAGAAGTTTTTGCTATTTATGCCAGGAACTGGTACACACTTGAGGAGTCTGGACCAAGGGAAATATATACAGAGATAGTGTCTTAAAGTAGGGAGTTCTCTAATAGCGCAGGCACAAAGTAGAGTGCTGGAGAGAAAAGTGAGAGGTGGGCAGGACAATTCAAAGCTGTTTGCACGGTTCAGGTCAAGGCTGCCCCAAAATATGACGCTCTGGCTGAAGGAGTTTGAGAAAATTACAGAAGCAGGAAGGTCACCCTGACCTTTACACTAGTCTCCCCTGAAACAGTCATAAAACCCCCATGCAAGAGGTACATATGTACATATGTACCCTCTCTATACCTGAGGAAAGGAGCATCCTTATCACCAAAGAGAAAGGGATGCCAAGAAGAATCTAGCCAGTGGGTTTTGCTAAGTTTCCCTCAGTTTACCACACTTACCTCATAATCTCTGACGTCATATTTCTATATCACTGCCCACACTTCATCAAATCTAGCAATAGAAATAGTCAGGATTCATTGTTTCTTCTGGTCCACATTTCTTTATGAAGCCTACCGTGTCACATAAAGCTTGTATTAAACAATTTTCTATGCTATTTTTCTGTGAATCTGTCAATTTACTTTTCAGACTCAATTAGGGACCTTATGAGGGTTTCCTCCCTACACCATGAACACCTGCCTCTTTGGGAGGTAATGATAGAGCAGAGGAAGAAATGCCTCCCAGAAAGTCATTGCTGAGTATTTCCAGACAAAAAGAAAGGAATTTCAATAGGTTTCAGGAAAACAGTAATATTTATTCTTCCATTTATTATCTGCCAATCTGTCTCCCCTTGCCAGAAACCATGCTTCTCACTTTTCCTATACCAAAGTGAAATTCCTCTGACTTTCAAGATGCTCCACAAGCAGGCCATACCCCACCCCCACCAGATGCTCTCTCTGTTTCATTATGCCCTCCGCTGGGCAGTGCTTCTCACTCTCCCATAGGTGACCATGGCTGCTGATGTGTTCACTTCTGTTCTCCTGGAAAGCTGGTTTTCTCCTACTTACTAATCAAAACTCATCTCTGTGTAAGTCATCGGTACCTTTTCCGGGACTGCTGAGTGTTTCTAACTCTGACATCCTAACTAATACACATTATTCTCCATTTCCTCACCCTCCTACAAACATTACTCAAGTATCATTCATCCCCTAGGTAATAGGGCACACACGCCCTGGGTATGCAATAATGAGCAAAACCTCAAAACTCTAGGGAATCCAGATGTGTAGTCAAGAGTAAGGCACCAAACTGGACTTTAGATTTTATTTTAAAAATGTAACTATTTTTTTGTATTCATTAACCTTGTCTTACTCTTTCAAATTCTTAGAGGACAGAGATCTGAGATCTCAATGACTTTTGCATGTTTTCTCAATTTAAATATTAGATTTGTAATGTATTCATCCTATGCAGAATTTCTTAACCTATACAGAACTTGGAGAAAAGGGTGCCCATCCAAAATCCCCCCTTCCCTCTACTTCCAACCCCTTTTTTTGCTGCTTCTCTAATCTTCCCGTTTTTAGGCAGCGTCACCCCCAATCAGCCATCCAAGCTAAGCAGTTTCCTAGACTCCTTCCTTCCACTCTTCCTTCCCCCACATTTAATTCATTCACCATGTCTAGTTGATTTAACTTCCCATGCCTCTCTCAAATTCACCTATATCTTTCCAATCCCACTGCAGTGGCCTGAGACTATGCTTTTTGCATTTCTCACCTGGCCAATCACACTGCCTTCATGCCTCTTCCCTCTTTTAGTCCTTTCTCCACACTATTTCAGCATTTTTTAATTAAATGAATATTCAGTCATACCCTTCTGGTTAAAATTGTTTGATGGCTACCTATATACCTGTCAGATAATACTCAATTACTTAGTGTACAGCATGGGTTCCTTCCTGTGCTATCCCCCTACCCTCCTTTCCAGGCTACCTGCACACACATTTACAGCCTCGGCTCTTGAAACTCTATAAACATTGTATGTTCTCTTACACCTCTATTTGTGTATTCTATTCCTCTGTCTAGAATGATTTTCTTCTCTCCAGTTTATAGGTTGTTTAATAAATTAAATATTGAACTCAAGTGTCTAGTCTTCTCTAAGAAGTCTTCAAACTCAACCTATTCTGCATCCCTCAATTCAATCTCTAAAATGAATTAGGTGCTTTTGCATAATATTTATATATATATATATATATATATATATATATATATATACAATGATGAATATATATATATTCATCATTAACCTCTAAAGCAATTGCCTGTCTCCCCAACTAGACCACGTTCTATTCTGTCTTTACCATCCTACCTTAAAAGCACACTTCCTAACACAAAGGAAGTTTTCAGTAATGACGGAATGAATGGATAGACTAAGTATTCAAACACTTGCTCATTGAATTGACACCAAGTTCTTTGGAAGATAAGAAGAACTTCATGAACTTTTACATGTATAACAAAAAAATAAGCTTCACGCCATTACAAAAATGAATATTTATTTATTTATTTATTTATTTATTTATTTATTTATTTTAAGCCTCACCCAAGGAAATGTTCATTGGTTTTAAAAAGAGAAGAAGGGAGAGGGTGGGAAGGGAGGGAGGGGAAGAGATAGACAGACAGACAAACATCTATTGGTTGCCTCCTGTATGAGTCCCAAATGTGGTACCAACCCAGCCTAGGTTATGTGCCCTGACTGGGAATTGAGCCCACAACCTTTTGGTGTACAGGACGATGCTCCGACCAACTGACCCACCCATCCAGGCCAAAAGTAATGATATTTTCAATTAATACACATAATAGGCAGAAATAAACAGTGACTTTTTCATTGGTAAACATAGATTAGAAATCACACCATCAATTAGTGAGCCCAGAAATTATCTGTGGTGTTTAATTTGCTTCTTTCAAGTTTTCTTTGAAAAATTGCTTTAAGCTAACAGCAGGCACTTTAAAAATATTCATCATTTTTGTCTGATAGTTATAATTATGTTAATCTTCCAGACAATTATGCTTAGCAATATCTCTTTTATTTTTTCCAGGGATGGTAAACACTAACAACTCTACCTCTTTCCCCTTAGCTTGACACTGTGTAACTTTAAGGTGTACGCTGTGTTGATTTGCACTCGTACACTACAAAATGATTACCACCCCCGTGTTAGCTAATACCTTCATATAATTACCGTTTCTTTTTTCTGGTGAGAACATTGAAGATCTAGCTCTCTTAGCTCCTGTCAATTATACAGTACAGTATTACTAACTATAATTACTATGCTGCATATTAGCTGTTCAAAACAATTTATCTTATAGCTGGAAGTTTGTACTCTTTAACCAATCTTTCCTGTTCCCCTGCTCCCCCAAGCCTCTGGTAACGACCATTCTAATCTCTGTTTCTATGAGTTCAGATATTTTAGATTTCACACATAAGTAATATCATACTGCATTTACAGTTTCCTATCTTATTTCACTTAGCATAATGCCCCCAAGGTCCACCCATGTTGCCACAAGTGGCAAGATGTCCTTTTTATGGCTGAATACATACACATACATCACAGTTTTAAATTATCTTTATTCACTTATCCATTGAAGGACATTTAGGTTGGTTCCATATCTTAGTTATTGTAAATAATGTTATACGTGAATTTAGATATCTCTTTGCGATCCTGTTTCATTTCCTTTGGACACATACCAAAAACTAGGATTGTTAGATAATATGGTAGTTCTATTAGTAATTTTCTGAAGAACACCCACATAGTTTTCCACAGTGGCTTCACCAATTTACATTCCCACCAACAGTGCACAAATGTTCCTTTTCCTGTACACCCTTGCCAACATTTGTTAACTCTTTATCTTTCTGATGATAGCTACTCTAACAGATGTGAGGTGATATCTAACTGTAGTTGTAATTTGCATTTCCTTGATGAGTGATGATTAGTACCTTTTCACATACTCGTGGGTCATCTGTATATCTTGTTTGGAATACTGTCTACGCAGATCCCCTGCTCATATTTAAACAGTATGTTTGTTTGTTCATTTTTTTATTGACTTATTTACTTTCTCTATGTCTGCCTCAACTTTCTCATACCGGTAAAATGGAGATGATACAAGAATTTAATTCATTGGTTGTGAAAAGTAAAATGGCATTTTATGCAACATGCATAAAACTATGACTAGTACGTAGTATGTTGTATATTGAAGCCCAATAAAAACTGAAAAAGTATCGCTGATTGTAAGGAGTTTAACGGTGGCAGGAAAAATAAAGCACATATTTAAAAAACAACCATAATTCAAAATCAATGCAGAAAGGAAGGATCAGGCAAAACAGTGTGGAATTTTAGAGAAGGAAGAACATTCCTTGCATGGGGAACAAAGAATGCATGGTGAATAGTATGGGGTTTTCACTGAACCTCAAAAAACAGAGAATGCCCCAGACACCAAGCAAGAAAAAGCTCAAGGAATTCATCACCACCAAATTAGTATTATGAGGTATGTCAAAGGGAGAGAAGGAAGAGGAGAAGAGAAGATGAAGGAGAAGAAGGAGGAGATTTGTAAATATGAATAAAATGGCAATAACTATATACCTATCAACAATTACTTTAAATATAAATGAATTAAATGCTCCAATCAAAAGTCATAGGGTATTTATGTATAAGAAAACAAACTCCTCACATATGCTGTCTACAAGAGACTTACTTCAGATAGAAAGACACACACTAACTGAAAATAAAGGAATGAAAAGGGTATTTCATGAAAATGGAAACAAAAAAAGCAGGGGTAGCAATACTTACACAATACAAAATAGACTTCAAAACAAAGGCTATAACAAGAGACAAAGAAGGATGCAATAATTCCACTTCTAAGTATGTACCTGAAGAAAACCAAAACACTAATTCAAAAGACATATGAATCAATATGTTCACTACACCCTTATTTACAATAGCCAAGATATAGAGGCAACCTAAGTGTTCATCAATAGATAAATAGATAAAGAAGTGGTACATATATTCAATGGAATATGACTTGGGCATAAAAAGAAAGAATGAAATCTTAATATCAGCAACAACAGATGGACCTAGGCAGTATTGTAATGAATAAAATAAGTCAGAGAAAGACAGATGTAGAATACAATATTACTTATATGTAGAATATTTTTAAAAAACAAAATAAATGAACAAACAAGACGGAAATGAACTCACAGACACAAGAATATTTTGAAGGTCGCTAGATAGCAGGAGTTGGGAGATCAGGGATAAAGGGGAAAGGATTAAGAAGTACAGATTGGGAGTTACAAAATAGTCACATGGATGTAAAATATATCAGAAATGGAGTCAGTAATATTGAAGTAATTATGTATGGTGTCACATGATACTAGATTTATCAGGGTGAAGACTTTGTAAATTATATAAATGTCTAATCACTATGTTTTACACCTGAAACTAATATAATATTGTATGCCAACTGTAGCTGAAAAATGAAAAATATTTAAAAGGAGGTTTAAAGGTAAAGATGAAAAGGACTGGGGACTAGAGGAGGTAATGCTCATGCTTCCAATGACAAGGCAGCATGATGCAACCACCATGTTCCTTCGTCCGTGTACTCTTCAAAGCTGTCCATGTCATCAGGGCTCTTTTCCTGATATGGGCAAGATCAGGGCAAGGGCTGTGTCTAATTTTTTTTAAGTGTAATTTTTCCTAATATAGTAAAACATAAATGATTGCTTAATATATTCTCTGTTGGAGACTACAAACGTAATGATTTCTTATTCTCTTGACATCAGGGCAGGAAGGTCTCTTTTTAAATTAAAGTCCAAAAGAGCCATTGGATATTTTCACCTCCACAGTTTGATACCTTAGCACTGGGCCCTGTTTCCACGGGAGTGGGCGTGCATAAACAATATGTAGAATCTGGGTCTTTGGAAAGAGCCCATTTCGGAGCTTCTGATCATCTATGTACACACCAATTTAAACACCAATTTGGAAGGATCAAATTTATGAATTTAAACCAATCACAGGCTATTATGCTAATCTCTAATTAAACACCTAACATCAGGAGTATTCCTTTCCTAAGTACTCCTCATTTTCTCAAGTAAGCAGAAAGCTTTTGTTCTAGCAAATGGACCACACCGGAAAAAGGGGGCAGGGTGGGGGAAGCAGTGGTAAGGATATCTGTTTATAACAGCTCCATGGGAAACAAGAAGAAAAGCCAAGGGAATATTGAAAGCAGAATGCAGAGGCCAGGAAAAAAGAAAACTGTTTGCCTATTAAGACAAAGACCAGCTAATCCATTAAGATCAGCAATTCAGTGGAAATGTATTTAAAGAATGATAGGAAAGACCTGTTAGCACAGTACAGGCTAGAGAATGCTTTTACTAGATTAAAAGAATAAGCCCTTTGAGACAGGCCAAGAGTCATGTCCTGCCTCCTTTGCTTATCCCCGACATCATACCTGAAATAGGACAGGCATACAATAAATGTTTGCTAATGAACAGATGCTCAAATGCTCCAGTATGACACTAGAGATGCAGAGTGTTATTAAAAAGGTTTATTTTTTTTACAGCCTTGAAAAGGTTTGTGCCTGAATAGCTAAGAATTAAAGCATGCTGACATCAAATCACATTTACATTTGTGCTCAGATTTTAAAAGAATCCTTAACTTTATTTAGGTAATGATAACTAGGACACAAGTATATTTTCTGCCTATTAGTTTTTGCTATTTATATTTTTCTTTTATGTCATTAAATCTAGATATTCATCAATCCCACTTTCAAATACACATGGCTTCTCATCAGTTCCGACCAATATTCAAAATGACATGGGTAATGGAGGTGATAGTATCTATACATTTCACTTCTTCAGCACCGGAAGTGTCTCCCTTGGGGATGGGAGACAGTGCTTCAAATAATTTCCTCTCTATTGGCTTCATAAACACCCTAACCACTATGCTCCCTTGAGTGCATTTATATTTTACTACCTTTGAAGAAAAGTAAGAAACATTGAGAAGAAAAAGCTTAGAAAATCTGGCTCCAAAGGGAAAAGGTTTTAGTACAGCTTTCAACATTCTAATAAGCAGTTTACTTCCCTCCAGCTGATTGCCCTGGAATGAAATAAAATCAAGAAACACAAACAAAACCAGAATCAATTAGTTATTTTCCTCCCCTGTCCCCAGCTGCTGTTTGCTCCGCAGGAAAACGAAAATCACACACAGTACACAGCACAGAATTTCGTTCACTGGGATGTGTGGCCCTTCCTGGAGGGCAGTGTGCTCCCTGCACAGGCCCCTCCATCAGTGTTGGCTACGGTCAGAAAGGGGTGACTCTGAAGTCCTCAAAAGTGACGTGTAATGCAGGTGTCTGTCTACGCTGGCATCTGATGAGATGATGTGAAAAAGCTTTGAAAAGAGTAACACAGTACACAAATGGACATTATTATTATCAGTTATTCATAAGTAAAAACTATTACTAATATTATACAGTGTGATCCTCTCCTGAATAGGTACGCCCCAGGACAAAGGTAACTCTGGATTTGACAGTTTTCACACCTTTTCAGCTTTCCCATTTCACCACAACGATGAAAATAAAATAAAATAAAACTCCAAAGAATCAAACTGATCTTATCACTCCTACAAAATAATAAAATAAAATGTGAAAATCAAGGAAAGATAACACCCCAAAAGTCTAGACTATGTCACATTTTTGGTATGAATATTAGGAGGAACACTAGTAGCAGCAGCCACAGTTGCTGAACACTGTCTATGTTTCAGGCATTATTCTAAGCCAGGGGTGCCAACTCATTTTCATCGGGGGCCACATCAGCCTCATGGTTGCCTTCAAAGGGCTAAATGTAATTTCAACTACTTAACAGTTAAGGAGTAGTGACATTTATACAATCCCAAAATTATTTTAGCCCTTTGAAAGCAACCATGAGGGTGATGTGGCCCCTGTTGAAAGTGAGTTTGACACCCCTTGTTCTAAGCCCTTCATTTATAATACTTCACTAAATTGTTACAACAGCCTTTTGAAGTGGGTTTTATTATAATGGCCACCTTACAGAAGGGGAAACTAAGACCAAAAAAATAATAATAATAAAGGCTTTAAATTAACATGAGAGAACTTCTCACAACCAGGGATTGGAGGAGCCAGGATTTAAATCTTGGCAGCCTGACTGACTAACATATAGGGCCTCCTGTGCAAAATTAGCCAACAGCTTTGCAGTGAACAACGACAAATATTTAATGTGTTGCCCTGGCTGCTGTGGCTCAGTAGATTGAGTGTCAGCCTGCGAACCAAAGGGTTGCTGGTTCGATTCTCAGTCAGGGCACACGCCTGGGTTGCAGGCCAGGTCCCCAGTAGGGGGTACACGAGAGGCAAACACACATTGATGTGTCTCTCTCTCTCTTTCTCCCTCCCTTCTCCACTCTCTAAAATCTTTAAAAATAAATAAAATCTTTAAAAAACAAGTATTGAATGTGCTTCTTCAAAGACATTTACATCATTGCCTAGCTAGTAAATGGAAGAGTAGAGTTCTAACATGGGGTGGGAGGCTGAATAATGGCTTTACAAAGATGTACATGTTCTAATTCCCAGAATCTTTGCAAGTTACTCTATACAGAAAAACAAACTTTGTAGATGAGATTAAAAATTTCGAGATGGGCAGATTATTTCTATATCATCTGGGCTCTAAATGTAATCCCAAGGCTCCTCACAAGAAGTGGGCAAAAGGGTCAATGCAGGAGGCAGTATTGACGTGACAATGAAAACAGACTTTCAGTGGTGTGACCAGAAGATGAGTTTTGTCAGCAGCCCCTAGAAGCTGGAAGAGGCAAAGAATAGATTGTTCAATGGAGCCTCCACCAGGAGCCAGCTCTGATGAAACGTGTGTTTTAGCCACATAAGACTCATTTTGGACTTCTCACCTTTAGAACATAAAACAAATATGTGTTGTTTTAAGCTACCAAATTTGTGGTAATATTTTGCAACAGCAATAAGAAATTATACACCTGAACTTGTTTTTCCTAGCAATCAAATAAACGCATTTATTTTCCATGATGACAAACTAACAGGCACACGCCTTGATGATGGTCTGTGTCAGAGTTCTCTAAGTGGTAGCACTGGAGTTCCTGAATCTCAGGCAAACTTTGTTTCTAAGTGAAAACATTAACAATGGAAAAAAGAAAAAGGTCCTTGAAGTAGGAGAAAATGATTCACTGCTTGAAATTTAGAAGCAAATTCACTCATATATGGGACGTAAAACTGACACTCATAGACACAGACAACAGTATGGTGGTCACCAGAGGGAAGGGGCAGAGGGGTTAGTAAAAATAAATGGGGCCAATACAGAATGATAGAAAATGACTTGACTTTGGGTGGTGGGCACACAATGCAATATACAGGTCATGTAACATAGAAATGTACTCTTGAAAACCATATGTAATCTTACTAACCAATGTCACCCCAATAAAACTCATTAAATATGTAAGGAAAGAAAGAAGAAGAAGGAAAGAAGGAAAGGAAGGAAGGAAGGAAGGAAGGAAGGAAGGAAGGAAGGAAGGAAGGAAGGAAGGAAAAGGAAGGAAGAAAGAAAGAAAGACAGAAAGAAAGAAAGAAAGGAAGGAAGGAAGGAAGGAAGGAAGGAAGGAAGGAAGGAAGGAAGAAAGGAAGGAAGAAAGGAAAAGAAAATTCAGTGTCATGCTTGCCAATGACTTGCCCGGAGTGAAAGAATGGCTGGGCTGGAAATAAACATAATTGTATTCCTCACAGCAGAACACAGTTATTGCCGTTTACATGGAGAAGCAGAAGACACCTGCGCTCAACTGAACTCAACTACTAAAACCATGGTGGCTACCTAATGACCAAACTCAACTATTAGATGGCCAATAAGGAAATGTGTCTCCTTTCCTCACCACCCCCCACCATCAAGAATATATCCAGCTACCCTAGAGCAGGTCAGAATGTTGGATATACAACACACTCTTGAAGACACACCAGATGAGAGATAGTGGGTAGGTCAGAACTCGGTCAAGACTTGTCAACTATGTACTTTAATTCACACCCAAAGATGGAGAATGTAGCAGAACCTTTCACATATGTCCAACTTTTACCCTTTTCCTTAGTCTGACAACCAAAGAAACAACATGCTACTAATAAGTATAGGAATAATAATACCCTACCACAAAATGCCAAATAATTAATTCATACTGCCAAATTGTATTATTAAAAAAAAACAATTTTTTATTCACTTTAGCTGCTTCTATTTAAGCCACATATATGCACTTTGTTTACCTACTGGTGGGTGCCA
The DNA here is from genome assembly GCF_004126475.2 of Phyllostomus discolor. Taxonomy (NCBI): domain Eukaryota; kingdom Metazoa; phylum Chordata; class Mammalia; order Chiroptera; family Phyllostomidae; genus Phyllostomus; species Phyllostomus discolor. The sequence goes on from NC_040907.2 coordinate 141,026,556, forward strand.
ATAAGTCCTTCACTCAATATATTTCTTAGACATTTTTGCACATTTACATTTATTAATTTTAAAAATTCTTTGAACCAGTGATAAAAAAAACCATGAGAATTTAAAGGGAAAATATTGTTTCCTCCTCTACTACTCTAAATTATGTTAACTTCAATAAGATGTGTATCCTGTTAGACTTTTCTTTTGGAATATGCAAACTTATACGGGTATAAAGTTTTCCTTTCCTGTTTTTGGAAACTTATTTTTTTATATTTTCCCATTCTACTTTCAACAGGGTTGTCTTTTCATTTTAGTACACAGAGGTCTGTCCTGTAATTTTTGTGATGGTTGTATTCTATTCTACACCATATGATTTATTGTACCATTACATTATTAATTGAAATATTGGTTATTTTTTTATTTTAATTGTTGTTCAAGTACAGTTTTCTGCCTTTTACCCCCATCTCAGCCCACCCCCCTGTCCTCCCCACCTCCCTCCCATTTCCACCCACCCTTGTTATTGTCCATGTGTCCTTTATACTTGTTCCTACAAACCCTTTCCCTTTTCCCCTGAAATTCCCTCCCCTCTCCCCTCTGGTCACTGTCAGCCTGTTTTCAATTTGTATCTTTGGTTATATTTTGCTTGTTTATTTCTTTTGTTAATTAGGTTCCTGTTAAATGTGAGATCATATGGTACTTGTCTTTCACTGCCTGGCTTATTTTGCTTAGCATCATGCTTTCCAGTTCCATCCATGCTGTTGCAAAGGGTAAGAGCTCCTTCTTTCTTTCTGCTGCATAGAATTTCAAAGTATTGCTAACTCAGTAACTCCAGGGGGCTTACCACATGAATTATGCCTTCTTCAATCCTGGGTAGATGGAAAATATTGTCCCTCTCTCTATTAATGTAGAGATATTGGTGTAATCAGATGTTCTTAACAGATTTGGCTTCTCATTGGACTGGTTCTTCCAAAGTTGTTTCTGGTTTTGGTTTTGTTTTAGGAAATATTAGTAGGTCAAATCAAAAAGAGTATTAAAGTAGTCTACTTCCACAAAGGCACCTAGCACATGAAAGGAGGTCAATAATCTGCTGATCGACTGAGTGACTATGATTCATATATCAAATTTTAAAGTTAAATTTACCCTCTTATTGGATCCCCAACCTCAGTACATTAATACATCCCCCATTTTTATATAAAAGTCAGGGGGGATTTATATCTGATTTGCAAAATATTGTACATGGGAGAATATAGCAAAACAAGTACTGTTTTTGAAATGAAAACAATTTTGAAATTCTGCATTGTATCACTTGCTTTTTGAACAATAAAACAAAATTAACTTGGATAAAGGAACAAATGCTTAAGACAGCAAATTTACAAACACCCCCCAAATGACCATAAAAGACAAGTGTGCAATTAGGTAACCAGCTGTGGAGGACTTCAGCAGAGTGGACATGGCTTCTCTCCCAAATTGGCCTTTTGTTTGAGGCTCTCATATTGGCCTTTTGCTGGAGGCTCTCAATGCCTGCATCACACATTTGGCAATAAATGTATCTGATGGCTGCCTGCAGAGCACAGATATAAGATGCTAAATCCCATGAAATACACTGCATATAGTTATTAAGGATCTTGAAAAGTTAATGTTTTCTTGACAAACATGCTTAAATTCTGCCGGCTAAAATTCATGAAGTCACTACTGTCTGCTAAATGTTTATCAGTCTAGGAAAACTCTTCCAGCCGTGTTCCAGTACACGAGGCACTGATACACAGCTGTGAATGGCATACAATACGCTTCTCAACTTGTGCTACACAAGGGATGAGTATTTTCTTTTTCCTTCCATTTGGTTATTCTGCAGGTGTTTTAGTTTATACAAACATGTTTCTGGAGTCTAACAACATGAAGCAGATGGCAAGCACTAGTTTTCCATTTGGGGGTTGGAAAAATTCTTTGTAATTTTGTTTGCTTTTTGAGGTTTAGACACTCATAGAATATTCACCTACCATTCATTGCACAAACTTTAGAATTGTCCCTGGCACAGAATAGGTGCTCAAGACACAATTCCTGAAATACTGATGCCAGTACTATGACAAGATAGACAGAATACTTATCAGTAGTAACATTTAACTACTTCTTCCTCTCTCCTGAATCGGTATGATCTCAAACAAGATACCAAATACCAACAGTCCTTAATTACATCAATTATACATATACTTTTACATATATAATTGTTCTTTGGCACACATGTACCAGTTTGAGAGAGTTGGGTATGGAGAGGAAAGCCTAGACTTTCTTAATATTTCTTGTTATTCTTATAATTTCTTAACAATCTTGAATTTCCCATTTGTTTCAGGTGCTCACCACTTGTGTGAGCTCTCGCAGGTTACTTGAATGAGCCTGAGTTCCTTCATGTCTAAAATGCAGATAGTGCCAGTTACAGAATAGAGCTGTTGTGGATCAAAGGTCAGCTGCCAGGTTACAGGTTAGCAATCCAGTATCTGAACCACCAACAATATTTTGTCATTCAATTTAAAGAACCATATTTCTGTCTGCTCAGTCTCTTTTATGTATCTAGATAGATATTAGGTAGGTAGGTAGATATATAAATGTAGATAGATAGATCTCAGATTTATTAACAGATAATTTTAGAGTTTTCTTATATATAACAGATATATATATAAATATATATATATATATACATACATGAGTGTGTGTGTGTGCGTATACACTCAGATTTGCCTTAAGTTTATTTTTTAAATTGGGATAAAAACTATAAAAATGGTCAGGAATGGCAAGTGCCTGGAACACGTGCCTCTGCCTTCCGAACCCTCGATCACCACAGTCTTTACTGCTGGGACCACAAAAGACCTCAGAATCCTTCCCAAAATAGCGCTCCTGGCAGCCCCTATTATTCTATTGGATTAGTTCTTACCATGAAATGCATTTGCCAACCTTGGCAGCAGTATCACACATCCCACGTAGGTGTCCAGTGTATTTATTATCAACTCTGCAATTCAGTTCCTAAACGTCCAGAGTGCATTGTGAAACAGAGCCACAGGAAAGATACTTCAGAAAATACCATTTGAACAGTTTTTCCAACCTGACCTTGTTTATATAGCTCAAGAAACCTTTTATACCTCAAAAAGAAAGAAAGCTTTCTTCTCAACCTCCATACTTCATATTCAAATTGAAATAAACACACATGCTGGAAATTGTACATAATTCTTATTTCACATGAGACCAATGGTTAGGCTTACTCAATATTTATTCTTATTAAAATACAGTCATTTTAGGTACTAACTCACATAATATAAGTCTTAGTTTCCTTATCAGTTGAAAAAATGCCTCTCTTGGGATTTCCCCTTTTTTATTAATCCACCTACTAGGCATTGTTCTAAGAACTGGGAATACCATAGTGAGCAAGGTAGCCCAAAGTTCCTGTCCTCATAGAGCTCAGAGTCAGTTATGACTTAATAGCCATTCCTTTATATGAGCCATTCATTATCATGATGGGTAAGTTGGAGGAAACAGTTGGATTCTACCACCAGTAAAAACCTGTTATGTTCTCATGGTAAATTATTTAATAGCCTGGATGCTATAACCTAAGCCACACTTTAGAGGAAAATGGTTTCACCTGAGGAATCGAAACAATCAGAAACTCTTCCTTAATGAAGATCTAGTCTCTGTTTTCAAAACTGCAGCCTTAATTTAGATTATGTCTTGCAAATGCCTCTAATACACATAATTAGAATTTAAGTTATCTTCCTAAAATAATATAAGGTAATCACTTTTAACTAATTCCTTGACATATAGAAATCCCCATTATAGTAACATCATAGAAGTGAAGCAACTTCCTCATTCTCACTTTATAAGCCCCCTGTCAGGACATGCCCCTGAGCTCCACGCCACTTTGGGGTTTGACGTCTTCCTGTTTTTGAACAGTTTGTTTCTCAGTCAGCATACTTGTATAAAGTACAGCTCTCCAGATTTTCTTCTGAGAGTAATACTAATACTTAAGTAACACTTAAATAACCGAGCACTCTTCTTTCTTGAGTGACAGATTTGAAAATGTATATACCATATGTGAAAGATTACTTAAAAAATTTAAAAGAACAATAGAAAGGTATATTTTCCTAGTTTCTCAGGATGATTTTAATTCTTTGTTACATGGGGATATTTTATTTTTTCTTAAGTATTCTTTCACTATTTTCTGCATAATCATTTTTGCCTCCAACACTGATCATTCACTACCCATTGATCTAAAGAACTACCAACTTGTACACCTGAAGCAGAAGCTAATGTAATATTGTGGCAACTATAATTTCAAATTTTGATAAAGATAAACTAAATAAATGAAGTATTACCAACTTTAGCTACTTTACATAGTTGGTAGTCAGATACAACTTTGGGGAAAATATCAAAGAATTCTAGCCATGTCTGCCATCTATTCTTACTAAAATTTATAACTAGAAAGAATACAAATTTGTATTCTAAATCCTTGTATTTTAATACTTAAAAATAATTATATGAAAAAATGATCAAGATACATACATAGAAACATGCTGAATCTGCCCCATCACTCCATCCACCCCGCCCCCCACTTTCCACAAAGGAAGGCTTTTCCAGTCTCGGCACTACAGACAGTTCTGGCTGGATGACTCTGTGCTGGGGAGCGGAGGAAGAGGACTTGTCCCGTGCATTGAGAAATGTTTACCAGCATCACTGGCTTCCCAAGTGTGAAAACAGAAAATGTCTCAAGACACTGCTAAATGTCCCACAGTGGAGAACCTCTCCCTAAAGGTATCAATTTTTATTAGCTTCTTATTTATATTTCCAGAGTTCCCTTTATGCAAATTCATCCAATAAGAATACGTAACCTTATTTTCTCATTTTCTCTACTAAAAGGCAGCATACCACAAATACTTTGCAACACCTTACATTTTTTACTTGCTTTTTTTTAATCCTTGATGCTATATGGCTTTTTTTTTTTCATGTCAGTGTATAGAAACCTTCCTCTTTATTTATTAACAGCTGCACAACATCCCATAGTTTATTTAATCCCCTACTGATGTACTTTTAAGTTGTCTCAATGTTTCGCTATTATAAACACTGCTGAAATGCATAATCCTGCACATTTATCATCCTGTAGGTCATGGGTGTGTATTTTAGACAAAATAGGAGTTCTGGGTCAAAGGATAAATGCATCTATAAAGCATCTGGGATATTCTCAGATTCTCTCCTAGAGAGTTTTCTCATTTTCACTTCCATCTGCAGTGTATAAAAGTGCCTGCTTCCTCTCAGCGCTGACAGCAGAGTATGTGTTCATGGATTGAATTCTTTGCCAGTTGAAGAGGTAAGAAATAATATTACACTACAATGTTAAATTTACATTTTTCTAATGGCAAATGAGGTTATGTATTTTTTATATGTTTAAAAGCTACCTACTTTCTCTTGGTTCATGACCTTTGCCCATATTTCTGTTGGGTAGTTCATCTTTTTCTTATTTATTTCCAGGAATTCTTTATATATTGAAGAGATTAACTTTTGTGATATGTGTGCAAACATTTTTCCCAGTGTTCCTTTGGGCACTTGATTTTGCTTTCATGTCTTTTTGCTATGTACAAAATATTTGTTATTGTGATGTGGATTTATGAGTATGGATTTGGGTCATAATTCCAAAGACCTTCAGGGCTTCAAGATTATAAAAAATGCATATACATTTTCTTCTACTATTTTTATTTGATGTTTTATACTTCTAAACCTTTGATTCATTTGGAATTTTTCCTAGTGTATACCCTCAGGTATAGTTCCAACTTGATTTCTTTCCAAATGACTATACTGTTGTTCTAACCATTTTACTAAAAAGTCTACCTTAAGTCCACTGATGGGTCTATTTCCATTAGGCTTTCCAGGTTGTGTACTTGACCTGTCTTCTTAAAGGACTCTTAAAACTCATTCTATAAACTTAAGATCCCACCAAACCTGGATCTTCCCCTGGCTGTATGTGATAAGTTTATAAGATATGTTTCTAAAAGAGGCATATTTGTATAGAAGGTAAGTAATAACATTATTATATCATTACATGTAAATTTGAAAAAAAAATTTAAAAAGTAGGGTGGGATGGAATGGTGGGGGAAAATGCGGACTCCTGTACTTGAACAACAATAAAAAATAAAAAATAAAGAATTTAAAAAATGACAACAACCAATATTAAGATCAATAAAAAAGAGTTCAATAAAGAAACAGTGATAATTGGACTCAGTGAGTCTGGAGAATATGATAGTTGTACTGAGGTAGAGTGAAAAGCAGGTTGGAAAGGGGTTTTGTTGTGAAATTATGTAGGGCCTTGGACTGAGATCAGTGGACCACTTTAGGACAAATGCACCAAGTTTAAGAAATGTAGGAACAACATCCAAAGAGAGACAAGGAATCACAATTTTGGAGCAAATCAAGATTAGACCAGAAATCAAGAAAAGATAGAAAAGAAAGAAATTTATATTCATTGAGCACCTTGATATTTATCTAATACCCATTATATATATATATAATTATAAGGCTTCTTCAATTATTAAGTAAGTTGCCCAAATTATTCCTTTATTGCATGGCAGAACTAAAATTTAAACTCTTGTCTGTCTAGCCCTATGTACAAAATTAGTTTCCTTCACAATAACCATAAAGGGTACAAACATGAAGGGTGGGGGGAGTGGAAAGATGGTGTGTGGAACATGGTTTGGGTGGCATTAGAAGGCAAAGGACACTGAGTAGATATAATTGGATAAAGTGGAAACTATATTTTTAGGAGAAAAAAAGAAGCATCAGCTAGTTCAGGAGCAAATTAGTTTATTATGAGTACTATGACTTGGACTTTCAGTGTGGTTTTGTAGGTTGGAAATATAAAGTTTTTAGCAATAAAATCATATGATGAAATCAACATTTAAGAAACACTAGTCTTACTTAGATCAAGAGAACTATAACAAAGAGGAACTAGAGAAAGATAAAGCACCAAGAAAACTCTAAAGAAATGGCAAAGCATAGAGTCTATGTTTTAAAAACACACATACAAGATAAAACTTCACTCCCTGATATTTTTCTGCCTCTAGGAAATAATTATAAATTCACATGAAAATGTACCTTCCATAACTTTACATGGAATTTGCAAAGCAGTAAGTCTGAAAATGCAACATGCCAATGTTAGAATGAGCATAAGAGAAAACTGCCCAAGTGTTACTGTTCATCATATTTAGACCATAAAAGTTAAGACAAAAAAAAAAGGGAGAGAGAAAAAATGCCATATAATAACCTGCTCTTAAAACTAAAGTTTAGAGGTAAGGGTTATTTTTAATCTAATTTTTAATTTCCATGATATATTTTCCCCAGATTTATGGATACCATAATTTTAATTTGAGGAACACTAATCAGTGCATTGTAAAAGTGAATAAAATATTCAAATTTGGAATAAATGCATACACCCTTGAAATCTCACAGAAAGTATGCATGTGCATTCACTTCCTATTAATACATTGAGGAATTTCCTAGGATCAATCTTAATTATTAGTTGCCAGCAGAACCTTCTGCTGAAAGCCTAAAGAAATTTAGAGGATCAAGAATATAGGTAAATAGTAGTCACTTTTTAAAAATCATAGAACAAAAAATGGACAAAGGACCTGAATAGACGCCTCTCCAAGGAGAACATACAGAAGGCCAACAGACATATTAAAGGATGCTCAACATCACTGCCATCAGAGAGATGCAAATTAAAACTACAATGAAATACCACTTGACACCTGTCAGAAGGGCCACCATTAATACATCAACAAACAAGTCCTGGCTAGGATGTGGAGAAAAGAAAATGACTGTGCACTGTCGGTGGGAATGCAGATGGTTGCAGCCACTGTGGAAACAGTCTGGAATTTCCTCAAAAAATTAAAAATGGGACTGTCTTATGACCCAGTGATTCCACTGGGGATATACCCTAAGAATCCCAAAACACCAATTCAAAAGAACTTATGCACCCCTATGTTCATAGCAGCACTATTTACAACAGGTAAGTGTTAGAAGCAGCCCAACAGTATACTGCCCATCAGTATAAGTGGATTAAAAAACTGTGATACATTTACTCAATGGAATACTGTGCAGCAGAAAGAAAGAAGGAACTCCTACCTTTTGTGAAAACATGGATGGAACTAGAGACTACTATGCTAAGTGCAACAAGCCAGGCAGTGAAAAACAAATACCAAATACTCTCACTTACAACTGGAACCTAATGAACAAAATAAACTAACAAGAAAAATAGAACCAGAGACATGGAACATGGAACAGACTGATAACTGTAGGAGGGGAGGAGGCAGAAGGGTAATGGTGGGAGGAAGGGGAAAGGACTATTCAAAGAATATGTATGAATGACCCATAGACTCAGACAACAGGATGGGGATTGATGGTGGGAGCGGGAAGAGGGCTGGGTGAAGAGGGACAAAGGGGGAAAAAGAAATCTGGACAACTCTAATAGAATAAACAATAAAAATAAATAATACATATGTATATACATGAATAAGATTATGGAACATATTATGTACAAAGAGTACAAAATTTAAAGTCTATGTGAGACTTAAAAGATCAACAAAAATGCCATGCAAGTAGATTTTAGATACCGATTCTTAATTTACTGCTTCCATTTGTGTGATGGGGGAATGAGAAAACAACCATCATTAGAATTTTAAATCATACACTTAAAATCATCAAATTTATCCTATTTAGAGGAAAAAACTCATTCATGTAAATGTTTTCAATGGTATATATAATAATGTGCTTTTTATTTATAAAATTTTATTTAAGTCATCTGTAGAATCTTTGGAACGACTAATTACATATAATTACATATATTGGTTTTCTTTATAAATTGTCACACATTTACATAAAAGGTTGTTTATTTTCTACTTGAAAAATCATGGAGTAGGCTTATATTATTCAATCTCTCTGCCAACAAATCTCTCATTCTGTAAAAAAAATAACAAAACTTGGAGAGACCACAGGCATATTTGCTTTCAGTTTCAATCATCTCTCTCTCAAATTTGTGGCTTTGAGTGGCTATGACATTGTTTAGTTCATAACAACAGGTAAATTATGACTAAATTCTTTTAGAAATTAGAACTACATCATGTCAGAGATAAGAGGTATCATAGATCATCAGCTCGTGCCCTCTTCAATATGAAAACCTGAGACACAGGGAGGCAAAGATAAAGGATGCCATTAGATGTCATGAGTGAGAAGCTGAGCAGTGATTAGGATAAGGCCCTAGTGATTGTCTCATCTGCCTTCCACCACCCTGCAGCCAACTGTGTTTCATGCTTTCTTAAAACAACAATGCCACAACAACAAAGATGCTTGCTCCCTGAAGTCAGAACACATGCCACTGATCTTTAGTAGCATTGTATCTACTTTTATGCCTCTCAGGGTAACATTATTGTAAACTAACTCATGTCCCAACTTCAAAATAGACATTTCCATTTGAAAATAAAATCCACTCACCGCCATAATGACTACTATTGACTAACAATCCTACTTCAAGAATCCTTTATTCTGAGTTTGTATCCTCAAAACATCTTCAGGCAATTTACAGATGATGTCAAGTAGTGTTGAAAAACAGCTGCCAGTTATAATAACGAATGTCAGCAACAATCAAGACATAGACTTTGTTGTCCAAAGCTGTTGAAATTAATATTTCAATTGCAAAGACACTGAAATTTCTGTTTTGTTTTAAAAGATAAAAGCAGCACTTCACTAAGATTTATTTTAGAAATGTGGCACATGTAAAAGATTTAATGAATAGGTAATAGCAACTATTTATTTAGCACATTCCATGTGCCAAATCATGTGCTAAGTGCTTGATGAGCATTATGTCAGTAATTCCCAAAAACCATTTTATGAGGCAAGTTCTATCATTAGCTCATTTTGAAGATGTAACTGAGACCAAGAGGAATCATATAATCTGTTTAAATCAATAGCTAGAAAGTGGCAGATTTGGCCCGGGCTGGTATGGCTCAGTGGATTGAGTGCCAGCCTGCAAACCAAAGGGTCACCAGTTCAATTCCCACTCAGGGCACATGCCTGGGTTGTGGACCAGGTCAGGTCCTCAATAGGGGTTGCGTGAGGGGAAACAATACAATGATCTCCCTCTCTATCTCCCTCCCTTCCCCTCTGTCTAAAATAAATAAATAAAATCTTAAAAAAAAAAAAGAAAGGAAGTGGCAGATTTGGGCTGTGAACTATAGGCTACCTCCAGAAGTAATGGTCTTAAAACACATCACAATTCTGTGTCTCTATGGAAAACAATCTGAGAGTACTTCCATATTCTGATTCAAAGAATTAGCTAATACAGATATTTTCACAGAACTGGTTTCTCATAAAAATATTATCACTAACTGAATAAATTATGTTCTTAAATCCTGCTGGTTTGAAAGTTGTATCCTGTTCAGCTTTAGCTTTATTTTCTTTATGGAATAAACAAAATACCAAACTGCAGTTGAATTAAACCTGAGCAAAGGAGTACTGCAGTGTTTGCTGAAAGTGAACATCGATATAGATATTTCCTAACACCCACAGATATTAATAACAAGCTAAATGCTCTGTCATTATTAGTGAATATACAGACAAAATCTGCATCATTATCCATATATATTAATACAGTGACAGAAAAAAGCAATTAAAAACTTCTGGTCCTTTTAAAGAATCAGGATTCAGCTAAAGAAATCATGCCTAATAGATTTAATAGAATCCCCCTCGTTGGTTTATTATCATTCTTCATTTATTTGATCGCAGTGAAGTTCATGAACAATAGATCAGCTAAGTTTTGTCAACTTCAATTTTTATCATGAAACCCCAATAAAATCGAGTCACATATTATTCAAGGACTGACACAAATTACTAGTTTTTCCTCCTTTGGCTGCGTTGCCATTCATTAACGCTTTGCCAGGGGAATGGGAATGGAAGCAAAATAGCTATCCTTCCATTTGTTTATCAGACAAAGGTTTTGGTCTAGGAAGGGATGAGCACCTTAACCAATATAGGCAGCTAGCTCTCTCCATGGATTATTTTAGCGATGGGCACTGGCACATTCACCTCTACATACCTTTAAAATCTAAACATGTGCTTGGGTAGACCCAGGGGTGTTTGCCCATTTTTTAGGGATCCGGTCTGTGGATGATGTTCAGGATTGAGGGTTTATACAGGGTGGGGCAACAGTAGGTTTACAGTTGTGAGTAACTGAAACATAGAGTATACTTTGCATTCTTATATTATCATTCATTAATTATTGTATTATGTTCCATGCAAACAACTATAAACCTATGTTTGTGCTACCCTGTACATTGTTATAAGACTTTGCAGAGTCATATAACAGAAAAGAGAATGGCAAATAGTAAGTCCACATTTCCTTTTAAAAGCTGTTCTAAGAAATGCATGGTCAGATACAAGGACTGTATGGTTTAATTTAATGTTAAATAACTTCTATAAAGGTCACTGTGGGGAATATAAATCAAGTAACAATGAAGACTATTTTCTCCATCATAAAGTACCATGTACATTAAAGGTAGTATAAAACTAGAAGAGTGACCACCCTCTCCTCTCTGAGAAAATATTTATGCATGTGTGTTGGGAATTAATCATATTATAAGTGAGATTACACAGTAAAGCACATTTCATGTGCTCAAGAACTGACATTCTAGTGTTAAAGAGGTAACGGATGACAAAGACTGGTGGCATTAAGTGCCATGCTGGTAAGCATAATATTTGGTGCTTATTTATATGCTGAATTCATGTCATCTTCACACCAGTTTTATTACAAGGTTACTAAATTAATTTCCCCACTTACACATAGGGAAGCCATGGTTTAAGTACTTTCTAAAACTTATGGAAACTAAGTAGAGGTAGAGTCTGGATTCAAATCAATTTGTTGGTGGAGTTGTTTTTAAATAACTAAGACAACATAATTAAGCCCCTTAGCAGGGATGTCCAAGCTGCATCCCAAAGGCCACATGTGGCTCAGGATGGCGATGAATGTGGCCCAACACAAAATTGTAATTTTAGTTAAAGCATTATGAGATTTTTTTGTGATTATACATCACAATATATTTAATGTGTGGCCCAGGACAACTCTTCTTCTTCCAGTGTGGTTCAGAGACACCAAAGTTTGGACACCCCTGCTTTGGATGGAACAGTAAGGAAAGGCATTACGTGGCAGCTGGTACTTCAGGAAAGCCTTAGAAAAGACGTAATTCCTGAAAAGATAATATCTAATACAATAGGCTGAAGACAGAAGGGCACCTCAGACATGGAGAACAGCACAGAAAGCATACATTATTTTTAGTGAAGCAGTCCTTTGTCAGACTTGCAGGAGGGGATCGTCTGCAAAAAGTAGACACATTAAAGGCCCAGCGGGTATTTTGGGGTTAGTGGATGAAGGAGAACAATGGAGAAACAGATTACACAGTTGGAACACCATACTTTTAAACTTCTAAAGTAATCCAATTTATAATTATTTTTCTTCACATCTACATTAATACAGATGAATTAGATCAAAACACGATAATCAATAAAGATATGATGATATAACTGAAATTTAACCTAATCTCATCAAAGGAAGAGTTTGCTTGCATCCCACAGAAGCATTATCAGATGTTTTGTTATAGACCAATAAGCATTGGCAAGACTTTTTTGCTTAGTCTTACAATTGCTTAGCAGACCTTACTGTGTTTGGGCCAAGTATAAATTCCTGTTCTTATCTTTTATATGACACCTCTTCCATCTGGCAGTCAACATAGTCTTGACCTTGAATTTAACGTTCTGGCTATTTACTGAGCTGTCTTCTTGTTAGTTCCTGATAGTCCTCCAGAATGCGTGTCAAAGCCTAATGCCCTTTCGGCTTTCTTTTAGTGAACCACGTCTGTCCTTGTTGCCCAAAGCAAAGTAGCATTTGGTGCCAAATTATTTTTTACTAATATACTTAAAGTAAAAGCACATATTTTATTTTAGCAGCAATAATTAAATGTGATGAAAATAAATAAATCTAGTTATAGATATAAATAAAATCAGAGAAGCTTCTAATAGGCACAAAAAGTCTCTCAAGATATTTTAAAAGCCATATATTTTAATTAATCATCAGGACAAAATTCTAATGAAGCAACTGTTGAATGATCTATATACTTTTTGTTCTTTTTTTTAACCATCACCCAAGGATATTTTTTTATTATTATTGATTTTAGAGAGAGAGGAAGGGATGGAGAGGAGGAGGGGAGGGAGGAGAGGGAGAGAAGGAGAGAGAGAGGGAGAGAGGGGGAGAGAGAGAAAGGGGGAAGAGAGAAAGAGAGATAGAGAGAGAGAGACACTGATGTGAGAGAAAAATCAATGGGCCACACATGCTCCAACCAGGGATAGAAATTGCAGCCCAAATATGTGCCCTCACTGGGGATCAAACCCTCAGCCTTCTGGTGAATGGAACAATGTTACAACCAAGCAACCCCCTGGCCAGGGCTCATCCTTCTCTTAATCTCTTAATCCTCTTATTCATTAATATCATTTTTATTTCTAATTTCCATATATTTTCACTGCTAAAATGGATGCTTCATTCACATGTTGACATTTCTTTTTTTTTTAATTTTTTTTATTTTAATCATTGTTCAAGTACAGTTTTCTCCCCCCTACTCCCATTCCAGCCCACCCACCCAACCCTCCGCCCTTCCCCCCCATTTTCCCCACCCCTAGTTTTTGTCCATGTGTCCTCCGAATTTGTTTCTGTAAACCCTACATGTTGACATTTCTGAAATTAGACCTTACATATAGTCACTCCACATATTTAATGTTTTATTCCTTCCCACCCCAAAATCTGTCATTAGAATGATGGCTCATCATATCATCAGTGTTGTCACAGAATCTTAGAAATATGTGATTCTTTTCATTTTTCCTTGTTGGTCAAATGGTGTTCTGAAATGAAAGCACTGAACAATAACAATAAAAAGTATTTCTGAATGTAAGCAAACAAGCAAGTTTATATGTTCACAAGTGAAATCTGTGAATATAGTAATATGCATAATCCTAATAACTAAACATGAAGACACTCTTTGCTTCTATGAATTCTTTATTCTTCTTATCTGAATTGCTTCTCTCAAATGAAAAAGACTCAGTTCTAAGTGGGACAATGGAAAAGGTAAAAACTAAACCAAGGGTTCCCATGAATACATTTAACATGGACTCTACAATTTTGCTTCTAATTTATTATTTCTCCATATGAGGAAATGATTTATTGAATTTTGGGGGGTGACATTGATTAATAAAATTATATAGGTTTCAGGGGTACATTTCTATAATAAAGCATCTGTACACTGCCTTGTGTGTTCACCACCCTAACTAAAGTTTCCTTCCATCACTATTTCTCCCCCCTTTACCCTATTCTACCTCCCACCTACTCCCTTTCCCTCTGGTAACCACTATAATATTGTGTCTATAAAGATTTTCTGTTGTTATTTGGTTTTTCTTGTTGGGGAGGACTACTTTTTTTTTTGGCTTAATCCCTTCACCTTTTCCACATAGTCCCCCTACCCTCTCCAGAGAAAAAAAATTTGTGTGTATTCCAAATGAAAATTGGATCACAAATAGAGAATGCTGGTGAAAATGCCTGTTCAAAGTCAAGCATTTTCATACTCCTCTCCACCTTCCCAATGGCGGGCATAGCTATTACTTCAGTTTGGTAGATAGGAGATGGGCAACATTCAAATTGAACATGATATTAAGGATGTTGCTGGGTTTTTTTTAACTTTTTTATTGTTATTGTATTACATTTGTCCCAAGTATCCCCCCCGTTGCTCTCCCCTGCCCTGCTCCATCTCCCCCCTCCCCAACCCACTCCCACAGTCAATCCCCACTCTGCTGTTCATCTCCACGGGTCATTAATACCTGTGCATTGATTAGACCCTTCCCCTTCTTTCCCCCTTAAACCCCCTCCCAACTCCCTTCTGGTCACTGTCAGTCTGTTCCTTGTTTCCAGGCCTCCAGTTCTACTTTGTTCATTTGTTTGTTTTGTGGGTTAGGTTTCTCTTATAGGTGAAATCATATGATATTTTTCTTTTGCCACCTGGCTTATTTTACTTAGCATAATACTCTTCAGTTGCTGCTGTTTTTAAAGATCTGACCAGCCTCTTTCCTCCAAGAATGTATTTCAATTAGTCATTAGGCTGGTTTGAGAACATAATGTTGAAAAACAAGCCCTTTTATATTAAGCTGCCTACATAGCCTATTAAACTAGATTCTAAATGGTCACTATGGCAACAAAATTTCTACTGTCTGACCTGGCATGCACCCACACAAATAATGGTGACCACCCCAGCATTCTTATGCTAATCACATAAACTTGCTTTTATTTTCTCTGAGAAACAACAGCACTTAAAATAAACTTTCTTAACATAGAGAAAAATTATCCTTTAAAATCAATATTTAAATTAAAACTAATAATTTAACAAAATTCAAGTGAAAAATAAATGTATTGAAAAATTTACATCTACAGATTACTTAAAATTGTAATGACAACTATCATTCAATCTCAAAGCCTCTTTAATATTTTTTAAAAAGTATTAAATTGTTCCAGCCCTGGCTGGTATAGCTCAGTGGATTGAGCGTGGGCTGGGAACCAAAGTGGCCCAGGTTCAATTCCCAGCCAGGGTACATGCCTGGGTTGCAGGCCAATAACCCCCAGCAACCGCACATTGATGTTTCTCTCTCTCTCTATCTCCCTCCCTTCCCTCTCTAAAAATAAATAAATAAAATATTTAAAAAATATATTAAATTATTCCACATTTCTTAGAATAAGCATTCAGCTCTGACTGGTGTGGCTCAGTGGACTGAGCACCAGCCTTCGAACCAAAGGGTCACTGGTTCGATTCCCAGTCAGGGCATATGCCCGGGTTGCCAGCCAGGTCCCCAGTAGGGGGTGCTGGAGAAGCAACCACACATTGATGTTCCTTTCTATCTCTTTCTCCTTCCCTCTCTTTCTAAAAATAAATAAAACTATACATACAAAAAGAATAAGCATTCAATGTAACACTAGGTCACAAATGGCAGTAAAGATACTATTCCTTTAATAATCATAATTTGGTGACAAAAGAATAAGAGTTAAATGAATATTTGTTTTTTCTTAAATATAATATATACAATATCACATAGGCATTCACAGGCAAATATGTAAACACAAATATACGCACACATATACAGGGGGGTGCGGGTAAAAGGTTTACAGTTGTTCATTTAGAAAATAATACAATAATTAATAAATAGTAATACAAGAACTACTTTGCATATTCACAACTGTAAACCTACTTTTTCCCCACCCTGTATATACACACAGATTAGAAGGAAAGAATGTTAACACTTTGAAGTGATACATGTGTGTATTATATAATAATTATTATATAATAATATAATAATATTAATAATTATATAATTATAATTATATAATTAATAATATTAATTATTATATAATATAATAATTATTATATAATACACACATATAACTTTGTAACCCAACATACAATTCTAGCAGCAGTCCCAAATGATTGTTAAATGTCCTTCAAATATAAAGTATGAATCTTTATTTCTTATAATAAGACAAGTGAGAAAACCAGTTCCATGAAACATGTCTATCAGTATGGACCAAGGCTACAAGAACCACACACAAAGGTCAGAAGGAAGAAGTAGCCAGAAGTCTGTATGAGATGGTGCCCTCTGCTGCCATTCAGGTGTCTTCTAGGGCAATAAAGGGCCTGCTTCTATTGGTTTAAGCTACATGCAAGTTGGACTGTATCCCAGAGAATGCGCTCTCATAGTATTCAGTCATTCGCTGGGGGCATTACTTGCATACGGTACAACTAATACAGCTCTGCCTGAGTAATTCCAGATTCACAATTTTCACTGCTTGTAACTGGAGGACCCAGAAAGATCATGTCATACAATGTTGATGCAGCATCTTCCTCACGAGCAAAGCTAAGAGGATCAAATAAAGTACTGTATGCAAAGCCCAGAGCACACACGCACGAATCAGAGATTAAGATAGGAGCTCCTTAGTCATTGAAGAGAATCCAGCTGACCAATGTTCAATCTATGTTAGCTGAGAATTTGGATGCTATCAAAGTTTCTGGAATCATCCATCATGAAATTCAAGAATCAACCATATTTTACCTGTTTTTGTTTGTATAAATTCAGTCACAACATAACTTTTATGACATAGCTAAATGACTTGGAAAATTCAACTGCACAAGAAAGTAGATTTTTTTTCATCTCTCTTTAAAAAGCTCACACTGTTTTAATATTTGTACAGGTAATTCATTATGCATCCTTCAGGACTGACCTTAAATATTACCTCCTTCTGAAAGCCTGCCTATAAGCCTGGGTTATATGCTTTCTGAATATTCTCCTGAATCACTCTGTGCTACTTCTAACATGGTGTTTATTACACTGTACCATAATCTCTTCTTTTTCCTTTTCTGCTTCCCCCAGTTGACTATGAGCTCTTTGGAAAAAAAAGAACTGTGTCTTCTCCAACCATGCATCCCAGAAACCTGGCTGGTGCTGGGCCAAGTCAATGTCCAATAAATGTTTGGTGAATAAAACTGAATCAAACAGGAATCACTTTTAAGTGAAAGACAGAGAAATTGGCTCATTGGAGATAAGCTCCAGAGAGGCCAGATGGCATTCTGAAAATTCAACGAGCTTCTCTGAGAGAAGGTAAGTTAACATTGGGAGAATTAAAATAGGTACAAAATGATTTAACAAGGGATCTAAATCATTCATCAGTTGCTATCTGGCCTGGGTGAACTCAGAGATCTCCTCCACCTCTGCAGTTTTGGGATTCACCATCTACATTCCATAAAAATAAGCCCTATATTTTAAATACTGACTAACATTTAGTATTTGTTTCCTTGTATCATAGATGCTGTATAGCGCTTGTTTCTCTTTAAAATAGTGGGTTCAATAAGGATATAGGTGACACTGCAAAAAATAACGCTGTGCTCAGAGATGCCTGAGGAACTCCATGATCCACACCAGTTGTTAGCCAACTTGAAGCTGCAAAAAGTATCAGAATTCAAAAGGACTCTTGGGTATATTTGAAATGTAAAGGCCTCTAATAACACAACCAACCTTTCAGCAAATGAGATACTAGCTTAACAAGAAAACTCTTGGTCTAATGGAGAGAAATGGTGAAACAAAATTAAATAGCTTCAAAAATCCTTAACATCCACAGATGCCTCATTATAAGCTACCACTTGTGGTCTTAGGTGCAGATGCAGGCTTCCGATTTATGTACAACACTGTTCTGGGTAACAAGCTATTTCCCGCCAGACATATCAATTCATCATTTTAGCAAAGTCTCAAAGCACTCCACAGATGGACATTAGGGAGAAAACCGATGGTCTGCCACATGCATTTGACAAATAAATTGTTCCTGAACTGCAGATCTAAATTAAACCTAGATTTGAAATGCCTGGGAGAAAGACAAGGCTGTCGCTTAGTGAACTCCATTAGTTAAAGCGGCATCCTCAAGAATTACAGACTAAAATTGGAAACTGCATCTCAACTATAAATTGGATGAAATGCTTTTGCAAAAAATAAGGGGTGTTACAATTGGTGAATATGAATTTTATTAAAATGGCTCACTAATATTGGAGAGCAATTTTCTACCTACATTGGGGTTCCCCTCATGGGACTAGGTCACTAAGAAGTACTAGAGGTCCTTCCATTTCATTGAAAGAACCTGGCAATTTAACCTCCATAGGAAGGCAAGGTTCATACCATTATAGTGAGGTAGAGAGTGACTCTTCCTTTCAGAGTATTGATTAGTAAACCACCACAATTATTGAGAACCATAGGAGTCCAAACCAAAGCCAGTTCCCATCTTACCATAATTATTTAGCTGGTTTTCAGAATAATTTCTATCAATTTTAAATACTTCCCAAAATAAGAATGAACTTTAAAAAATATTACCTATGTATAAAATCAAGGAGTCATATTTCCCTTTCAGCTACACTCTTATTTTAAATGCAAACATCAAAAATTGGTCTCTGAATCACTGAATTACATCTTTCCACTAAACATTGTGGGTGTGGGTCAGGCATGTGGGGAATGAGAAGATAAATTTATTTATCAGCTTCCATGCCAAGTGTTCCCACCATTATACTGAATATGACACTCTGAAAAGCACAGCAATAGGAAATTGGGTGAGGGTAGAAATGAGCTGGGAAGGTCAGTAATAAATGTGCATTTCATAAAATAATAATGTGCATTTTATGTTTATTTCAAGCATCATTTCAATTCTGAAATTTTAACTCAACCAGCTGTTAAAAAAGAGAGAGAAAGCAACCTTTCCTTATGGGAATGGTCGAAGAATGGCAATCCTGAAAGGTCAGCATCCACATTTCTGACACATTGCTGCCATAAGAGCCCAGTTATTCTGGCAGACTATCTCAAAGGGGTTAGAATTCCTACTACAGTAAGGTTCTTGAATCTCCCTTCTAAAACATGTATGTGCTATTACTATTTGGTATGTACTATACCATTCTAAAATGTATGTAGCCAATAATGAGCCCCAGTTTTGGCTGGAAAAAGTGGGTTATCTCAGCACTTAATACATTTATTTGGTTCAGCATTAACTTGGCCATTTTTCACTCCCTATGACTACAATCAGTAGGCTAAACAAACCTGGGGAAATCATAATTTTTCCACTAACTTGGAAAATCCATAGTACCACCAGCTTTTGAATTGGCTTTCCAAGAACTGGGGAAGGCAAAGGGTTCGCTTTGTTACTTGGAGACTAAAAGAGCAAAGAAGATAACCAAAGCCTGGGGACCCCACAGAGTAAGGCTGGGGATTTACAGCTACAGGACACCTTCGATGTGGAGCTATTTCAGTCTCCCTTCAGAAATCAGATTCTGGAGATTCGATGGGATCTTGGAAGACACTTCCTCCTAGAAACAAGTAAAACTGTCCAAAGGTGGTGTAGGACTTCACTCCTCATACTTAGATGTTCTCTTTCTACATCTATGGCTTTCAAGCATGTTTCCACTTATTTACACAATTATGAGACAATAGGTAATGATGTATAATTGGATCTATTTGATTATGTTTTATTACTCTGAAAAACCAAACCAAATCTAAAACAAACACTGGGGAAAAAATTAAAAATTAAGAAAATAAAAACCTTTGGGCCAGGAAAAAAGGAAAACTTTAAATCATGCCACATGAGCACATATATTATTAAAATGTGGCTATAACCTTAGATTAATGATACTTTAAATATTTTCTCAAAAAGTCCTAATCATTAGCCATACATTCTTCATCACTTTCAATCTATGTTTTACTGGAAAATGTCTGTAACCATTACTGTTTGGACTAATTTAGACTGATACTGACCACCAAGAGAGTTGCAGGTTAAGTAAAGCAGTCTTCAGGTGTTCTCAGAGAAGTCCATACTAACAAACTAGGTGAAGCCTAACTTATGCAGTGGATTTCCTTCTACTCTAATTGTCTGGTCTGTAAAACTTTGTCTAAAGTGGAGAGATGGGTGAATTAAAAGTAAACACATTATCAGGGAGATCAAACAAGCCTTAATACATGAAATCATCTAATAAGCCTTAGCAGAGAGTGTACTAGAGACCAAGCATTGGGTTATGTAAACAAACAAACAAACAAAAAATAGTACCTGCCCTCAAGAAATTCACAGCCTACTGGGAAAATCAATAAGCAAATGCCCGGACATTATCAGCAAGTGATACTAGAGAAATAAATTCACGTAGGTTTTGAGCCAGTGGAGGACCACTTCTATGCCAACCTGGAGCTGGAAGGGGTGGTTCCCCCAGTAGGTGAAGAACCAGTGGGTACTGGCTACATGGAGAGGAAATAAGGCTTCTCCTTGGCACCAGCAAGAACAGGGCACAGCCTCAGAGGAAAGAAGTGTGTGCTTGTAAAGAAATAAAGCCCATGGCAGGAAAAAGAAAATCCGTGGTAGCAAACAGCAAGAAATAAGGCTAGAAAGGTCAACAGCTTCAGGACATAAAAGGCCTTGAACTAATAAAATACTGTTCATATTTCTGCCTCTACTCCTCAATGCCCAATAAAACATGCTCTGAAATTTCTTTAATCGCTGTATTCAAAAGACTTGAGAAGTCTGTCCTAAATTCCTTACTTACATGAACATTGTGAAGCTATTACCTTCCATCTCAAAGTTAGTTCTACCCTCACAGCAAAAGCATTTCTATAAACCTCACTTTGACAATCTTTATATTTGCATTGTGCTGTTTAACCATGTTAACCATGAAGAAAAAAAAAAACCTACTCCTTCCTTTTTAGGAGGAAGTCAGGCATCAAGTTTCAAAAGCAGAAAAGTAAGAAAGATCTATTTTCTCAGTAGTTTTCCAGTAGCTTAATATCAGACCTTAAAATTAAAAAATTCACATCACTTCCCAAATATATTCAATGAATATAGGATCCACAAATTAAATACCTGCAATTGTGGTTCCAGACCTACCAGATATGCTTGATCTGTCTCACAAGTAAAATTTCATGCTCACTTCCACCACCACCCTCTGGGGAGGCATTAACTAGACCAGCAGCAGTATGGTACGGTAGAAAAGACATGAACTCTGAGTTAAAGACTGTGCTTGAATGTGGCTTTACCACCTCCAACTGTATGACCTTGAAAAATTACTTAATCTCACTGAGCCTCAACTTGAATAATACATACCATACCTATCAGGGTTGTTGTAAAAATTAGAATTTCCCAAGTAACTATGTAATAATCTTGACGAGCCAGGGAAATCCAAAAGAGGAGAGCTATGATTAATAGACATTCAGTGACTCTATCCCTACTGAGGCTCTTCAGACCTCGAGCCACTGAGAGCTGATGAACTTTAAAGCCCTCAGTAACCCCACTCTTAATGCTCAATTCACAAGACACCATCCTAAGAGGCCCCTCCTTGTCAGCTCCAATTGCTGTCTATCATTTCTTGTTTTCAAGTGTGAGGCTCAGCAAGTCAGGTCCTCCTGGCAGGGGCAGATTTGTCACCATTCATGACTAATACATTGCATTCAGTTTTATCCCTTGCCTGACAATCCATGCCTCTGAGTCTGTTCCTTAAAGGAGCAATCACAATATCATTTAAACAGGATGGGAGATAGAAACATTATTGATTACCTCTCAAAAATCTCTATCTTAAAATAAAATTAAAACCTTAATTATCTTTCCCTTTCTTCCCTTTGAATGCAAAGATTTTAATCTGCACTAATGCCAAAGGGCAAGATCAGTTTTACTTGAAGTGAAACAAATACTTTAACTAGACATAGATTCGCTCTTTCAAGAGCTTAGTCGTGGTTTCCTAAATAAGTCATTAACTTGAAGTGCATCATGGCATTGGGTAAGAGGAAAGTGTCTAACTTGAAAACGCACAATCCTGGCCAGGTCTGGAAATACTTTTCCCTTCAAGATGGCAGCTTCTTCCACTAGAAAACCTGTATTTCAATATAAGAGTCTGCATGTTCTACGGCATAGGCAAGTAGAAGGAGAGTAGGTTTTGGAGTCAGATAAACAGGGGCTAAGCCCACCCCCGCTATTGACTAGTTTTGTGAAGTGGGCAAGCTCTCTAAGTCACGATTTGCTCATCAGTGAAGGATCCAATCACTCTCTGTATATTGCCCTGGACTAAGTAGGACAGAGGCCGGCAAATGAGGGCTGCCACCACACTTTGTACCTCCCATGCGTTAAGAATAGTTTTTACATTTTTAAATGGTTGGAAACAAAAAGTTTGTTTTCTTTTTTGGTCGTATAAATACATAAATAATATTCCTGATTTTGCATCTTTCCCCACAAAGCCTAAAATATTAATGATCTGGTTTCTTTATAGAAAATATTTGCTTACCCTTGGTTTAGATAACTAAGTAGGCTAGGACTCTTATATATATTGTATGTGCTTGGCACTTCGAGGTGCTTAATAAACATTAGTCTTTCCCTTTGAGGGAGAAACTGTGGCTTCGTGCAATAAGCATTTTTAAAGTGTTTTACAGTTTCCATCACTCACAAACTTTGCAGTACTGAAAAATTTCTTTACCTCTCTGGGGGATCAATTTACTTCTCTTCAAAAATGATAATATCAGTACTAACTTAATATATGATTTTCTCAAAAAATTAAAATACAGTTGACCTTGAACAATACAGGTTTGAAGTGCATGGGTTCACTTATATTGGGTTTATTTCAATAAATACTGTAAATTTATTTTCTATTCCTTATGATTTTCATAATAACATTTTTTCTCTAGCTTACTTTATTGTAAGAATATGATATATAATGCATATAACATACAAAGTGTGTGTTAGTCAACTGTTAATGTATTTTGTAACATTACTCTTTGTTTAGCTCAAAAGTAGCCTATTAGCCCTGGCTGGTGTTGCTCAGTGGGTTGAGCATCATTCCACAAACCCAAAGGTCCTCGTGCCTGGGTTGTGCGGGTCAAGTCCCAGGTTGGGGGCAAGAGGTAACCCATCAATGTTTCACTCACACACTTATATTTTTCTTCCTCTCTTCCTCCCTCCCTTCCCCTTTCTCTAAAAATAAATAAATAAAATATTTTAAAAAACAGCTATTAGTAGTTAGATTTCAGGGGAATCAAAAGTTTTACTTAGATTTTTGACTGCATAGGCGGCCAGTGCCTTTAACCCCACACCATTCAAGGATCAGCTGCAATTAATTATTTCAAAACAAATAAATAATGCCTGACACACTCAGTGATTTTACAGAACTAGTTATAAGTTTAATATAGAAAACTTAGAAATCACAATCAGATACACACACACACACACACATATAAAATTATCTATTATCTCACCATCTGGAGATAATTCCAGCCAATAAAAATTATAATATGCCCTGGCTGGCGTAGCTCAGTGGATTGAGTGTGGGCTGTGAACCAAAGCATTGAAAGTTCGATTCCCAGTCAGGGCACATGCCTGGGTTGTAGGCCACGGCCCCCAGCAACCGCACATTGATGTTTCTTTCTCTTGCTCTTTCCCTCTCCCTTCCCTTTCTAAAAATAAATAAAATCTTTTAAAAAATTATAATATTACCTTTCATTTATTATCATAGTTTCTCTTTTTCAGATGTCTATTTTACACCCAGCCACCCTTGCAACGCGATGACTAAGTTTTGGCCAATTAGATGTCTACAGAAATTCCACAATTCCATGTGAAATTTCTGGGAAGTCTCTTTTAAGAGGAGAGTGGGCTCCTTTTCAATTTTCTTCTTCCATCCTACTGGCTACTATTGGATACAATGTAGATGTGAGAGGTAAAACAGATTAGCTATTTTTGGCTAATGAGAATGAGGCACCCTAGAAATGCAGAGAACTCTAGGCACGGTATAACAATGGGCTAAAAGTAACTTGGGACTTTGAAAATTTTATGGGGCCACCACCCAGCTCTTCATGGACTTCCCTCAGGCTTCTTTTATTCTTTCTTTTATTGTTTTTTGTTTGTTTATTTATTGTTCTCTTAGATGCAGACTTTCTCACCTTATTTCACATACCCTCTTGGCGGTGAAGGAAAGATCATTTAAAATGGAGCAAATTGTTACCAGTGATTTTTTTCATGGATGATAAGGTTAAAGTGGATTTTATTTGATCATTTATGCTTTCTTGTATTTTTCACATTTTCTACCATGTTATATAATGATTTTGCTATCAGAAAAATATTTTTTAAGTGGCATATTGTTTGAAATGACCTGACTTTATGATTAAATTATGAAAGTATTCTAGACAGTAGAATACAAGGGGAGGACCCCCAAACCCCAGAATTATCTTCAGGAGGGCAGGCCCCTTATAGTACAGGTTTCCCTTACTAGGTAAGTGATCTTGGAGCCCATCTGTATCAGCATACCAGGTGGCATTGTTGTGAGAGGTTGCATTTGGCTCAGTGAATATTCTTTGAAGACTCTTTCAATACATTTGCCTGTTTCATAATGGGTGATTTACAAGCACATCTGCCCACAATACATGGAGTGTTCAGTAGTTTTTGACCAAAAATAGCATGACCCCCGTACCTCACCCTCCCTATTCACCAGATCTTGCCTCGAGTGACTTTTTTGTTTCCCTGAATGAAAAAAGGTCCTCAGAGCAAAACATTTTGCCCCTGTGGAAGAGGTGGAATGAGAAAACAGCAGAAACACAAAAGGCACCAAAATCTATGAATTAAAAAACTATTTTGAGCAGTGGATAAAATTTCTTGATAAGTGTATTGCATCAAATGGAGAGTACTTTGAAGGTGACTGAAGTTTCAACATGAAAGAATAAATACAATTCTTTATAAATGAATTGTGGGGTTTTGGGGTCCCTCCTCATACATAATAACTAAAAAATCAGTCCTTGTTTCTTTCAAATATCCCTAAGAACAGAAGGAATTGCCACATATCAGCATATAAGTTCTGTTAATGATGTTAACCAACATATCATTGGGAGAAAATACAGTAGTCTGAAAAAACCCACAATCAATAATGGTTTTGGATGCTATATAGGGTAGCTAATAAAATTAGTTAAAATAAAGAGGAGGGATCAGAAAAACTTAATACAGATTTAGTTATTATTCCTGGGGATACGCTGTCATGGTTGGTAGTGCTGAATGATATTGCAAACTGCTTTTTAAAGATCACTTTAAAAGCAATTTAATAAATGATTACACTGTGGAGATCACACTTACATTGCAAGAGGATTAGAAAGAATAAATTAGCCAAATTCCTAATATTAGTGAATGCGTACCTCTGGCCCAAGATGAAATTTAAAGATAGTGCATTATATGTGGTGAAAGATAGCACAGTCTCTCTAGCCACTCAGACAAGTATGTGCTCTGGAAAATTGTCGGATGGCTCCCCAAGCAGTTCCAGGGAAGACATAGCTGATCAGCAGATGCAGGTCACACCTTTGACTCTCTATCAAATTGTATCAGAATATAATGTGAGGGATTGAAGGGGTGAAGAAAAAGATTTAGAGAGAAGTTATACTGTGGAAGCATGGCAACTTGCAAAAATCCTGAAGGATATATAAAAAGAATACAAAATGATAGTTTAACTGGCTATAATGAAAGCCATCAAATCCACTGCAGTAAACATCCTTAGGCCCCAACTCTCCCAGGCAATCTTTCCAGCCTTTCCCTAAGTGGCCACCATATGACCATAGGTGTTAGAGAACATAAAAGATAGCACAGCAATAGATGTGGACCTGGGAAAAGCTGTGTTTATCAGCCTTGCGAGGTGTTTTCACTACAATATCTTCAATAGTCATTACAAGTTCGGGAAGTTTGTGTGGCTCTGTGCCATTCACTTACTGGGATTTGCTGAAACAAGGCATAAGTAAGGCGGCCTTAACACATGATGCTACCCAATATTTTATTATAAAAAATTTCAAAACAGACTGAAAAGTTGAAAGAATAGGATAATCAACATCTATATACTCATAACCTAGATTCAATCACTGTCATTATTTTATTAGTTTTCCATTTATATATGTAGTCATGTGTACATGTATATGCATATGTTTTAAGTGTATATGTGTATATATACCCAGAACATTAACAATAAGTCCATAATATTACTTAGTATCAAATTCACATTCAAATTGTCTTGACTGTCCCTAGTAGCATCGAAGATAGCACCCAGTGGTTTCTGTCTTCATATTCTTGTATAATCTCACCACCTTAGCTCTCTGGCTATGAACTGGACTTATTGAAATGCTTCTATGGACACGAATATGGTCAAAATGACAAGATGTCACTTTTGAGATGACGTTGTAAAAAGGCTATGGATTTTATTTTGACTGCTCTCTGCTCTTTCTTGAATTACTTATCCTAAAAGAAGCCAGCTGCCACATTGTAAGGCAATCCTGTGGACATGCCCTCACCACAGGGAGCTGAGGCCTTCCAACAGCTATGTGCATGACTATGGCAACTGTCTCTCATACTCCCCGTCCCTCAGATGACCCTCCCAATGAGACTGCAGCCTAGTCAACTGCTTAATTGCAACCTCACAAGACACTTTTAGCCAGAGGCACCTAGCTAAGCTATGTCAAAATTTCTTTTTTAAAATATATTTTATTGATTATGCTATTACAGTTGTCCCAATTTGCCCCCATTGCCCTCCCCTGACTGGTACCCCCATTCCCTCCAGCAATCCCCCCTTAGGATGTCATGGGTCATGTCATGGGTCATGCATATAAGTTCTTTGGTTTCTCCATTTCCTCTACTAATCTTAATATCCCCCTGTCTATTTTGTACCTACCAATTATGCTCCTTACTTCTTGCGCATGTCCTCCCATTCTCTTCCTTCCCCCTCCCAGCTGATAATCCTCCAAATGATCTCCATATCTATGACTCTGTTCCTGTTCCACTTATTTGCTTAGTTTGTTATGTTAGACTCAGTCATTGATGGTTGTAAATTTGTTGCTGTTTTTAATGTTCATAGGTTTGATCTTTTTCTTAAATAAATTATTTTAACATTTCATATAATAAGGGCTTGGTGGTGATGAACTCCTTTAACTTGACTTTATCTGGGAAGTACTTTTTCTTCCCTTCCATTCTAAATATCTTTGCTGGATAGAGTAATCTAGGTTATAGGTCCTTGTTTCTCATCACTTTTTTTTTTTTTATTTCAATCATTGTTCAAGTACAGTTTTCTCCCCCCTACTCCCGTTCCAGCCCCTCCACCCAACCCTCCCCCCTTCCCCCCATTACCCCCCACCCCTAGTTTTTGTCCATGTGTCCTCCAAATTTGTTCCTGTAATCCCTACCCATTCCCCCCTGAAATTCCCTCTTCTCTCCCCTCTGGCCACTGTCAGACTATCCCCTATTTCAGTGTCTTTGGTTATATTTTGCTAGTTTTTTGTTTTGTTTTGTTTTGTTGTTTAGATTCCTGTTAAAGGTGATATCATGTGGTATTTGTCTTTCACTGCCTGGCTCATCACTTTTAATACTTCTTGCAAGTCTCTTCTAGCTTGCAAAATTTCTTTTGAGAAATTAGCTGACATTCTTATGGGAATTCCTTTGTACAGGTAACTCTCTGCTTTTCTCTTGCTGTTTTTAAGAGATTTTTCTCTTTAACTTTTGGCATTTTAATTATGATATGTCTTGGTGTGGTTCTCTTTGGGTCCAACTTATTTGGGACTCTTTATGCTCCCTGGACTTGTATGTCTATTTCCTTCACCAAATTAGGGAAGTTTTCTTTCATTATTTTTTTCACATAAGTTTTCAATTTATTGCTCTTGTTCTTTTTCTTCTAGCCTCCCTATGATTCAAATGTTGATATGTTTGGAGACGTCCCAGAGGCTCCTTATACCATTTTTATTTTTTTGGAATTCTTATTCTTCTTGCTGTTCTGGTTAAATGCTTATTTCTCCCTTATGTACCAAATTGTTGAGTTGATTCTTGACCTCCTCACCTTCATTGCTGTTTCCCTGTAGATTTTTCTTTATTTTACTTAATCATTAGGTGAAAGAGGGTCCCTCCTTAACCTATGCATTCTACATTCCATATAAATATTGGTGGGGTGTGAAACTCATTTTCACTGGGGGCCACATCAGCCTCCCAGTTGCCTTCAAAGGGCCAAATGTAATTTTAGGACTATATGAATGTAACTAGTTCTTAACTAGGGGCAAGAAGTTTGGTGCTGCTGCTGGATAGAAACAAGGTGCTTGGGTGGATAAAACAGGGTGGAGAGCTGGATTCAGACCACAAGCCTTGTGTTTGCCACCTGTGACTTAATGTAATTTTCATTTCTTCCTGGGTCTTTTTTATACTCTAGCTATACTCAATGAGTTCTTTGAGCATCCTGATAATCAGTGTTTTGAACTCTGCATCTATTAGATTGGTTATCTCTGTTTCACTTAGTTCTTTTTCTGGGATTTTGTTCTGTTCTTTCATTCAGGCCATATTTCTTTGTCATCTCAATTTGGCAGCCTTTCTTTGTTTGTTACTGTGTGTTAGGTAGAGCTGCTTTGACTCCCTGTTTTAGTAGCAAGGCCTGTTGTTGAAAAGGCACTTGTAAATTGTGTAGGGTAGAGCCTTAGGTAATTGCCAGGGTGGAGTAACCTGCTTCACTGCTTTATGGTTCTGTGTTGGGAGAGGGCTCAGAAAGGGTCACTGTGTTGCTGCCTTATTCCTGGAGGTTTGCCCCACACTTGCCCTATTTCCAGTCACTTCACTTACTGTCCATATGATACTGGTATCCTTCTAACTGTTGCCCTTGTGCTAAATCCCAAAGAGGGTAGGTATGCATAAGTCCTAAGTCCATGAAGGCCTTTTAAGAGGAGTCTACTGAGAATGTAACATTTTATTCCATTGTCCTGACCCCCACTGGTTTTTGTGGCCAGAAGTTATGGGGATTTATCTTCCTGGAGCTGGAGCCCTGGGCTGTGCGGTCTGACCTGGAGCTGGGATCCTTCACTCCCAAGGTGTCCCCTCCCAATTTTTATGCATTCATATTTAATCTCGCTACTCTTTTTCATAATTTTTATTGTTATTTATATGATAACCCTGTAATTTGGTAAGGGTATATGGAAATGATCATATAGGATCAAGGAAATTGAATAATTAGGGAAAATATCTAAATGCTGAAATAAATTTTTAAAAGAAACACCCACAAGACTTTTTCACTTTTCCCTGAATATTTTTAAAAAGTCTGCTTTGTTGATGTAGACTTAATGCTTATAAACAAGCTAAAATAATGCATCAGTCATCACTGAAAATATAACTATTTCCCTTAGTGTTAATGGACTGTGCAATATAAAGTCTGTCTCTCAGCACCACTGTTGTGGTTTATTTCCTCCTCAGGGGAAACTAAACTAAACTTAGTACTGCAAATTTGTTCAATTAGTCTTTTCTTGCAGACAACAGAAAGTGGAATTCTTTCTCATTCTGTCCATTTTGCTATATTTTAATAAGATGAAAGTGACTTCTCAAATAATCCAATTTTTCTCATTTTGATGATTAACAAGTAAATACTGTACACAGAGATACTTTTTTTCTCTTTCTTCTCTCTCTTTCTTCTCTTCCTGGGAAACAAGGGCCCTGGCTCTCTCAGTTCCAGCTTTCTGGAAGGAACCCTTTCCCCAGGGACACAGAAGCCACTCATAAACAGGATTCATTTATCCTCTGTGGAAAACACCTTTTTTCCACATGAGAAAGGCCTAGGAGTTCATTCAGCTGATAGGAACATTTAATGGGTCTCCATTTTGGCCATTTTGGAAGGCTTAAGTATTGAAGAAAACTTTACTAAAATTGAGAATATTTGCTGTCAGCTTTACCTTCATCAGTACTTCCACAAACATGGCTAACTATAATTGAAAGATTCTTGATTCCCAAAGTGAGCAGTTAACTGATTTTTTGGCATATATTTAATTCAAATAGAATCTCAAAAATTTATACAAGGAGTGAAGTCCAGGGAGAGCTGTATTGGTTTATTGTAGCAAGCTATTAGTCTCCTGTTAGAGTTTTTAAAAGCTTCTTTTAAAGTGGTGTGCTCTGGGACTATCCTCATATTCAGCCTAAATTGTTGTATCATATCTACAATGTCACAAACATTGTTAAACAGACCACCACAATCAAATCCATGGTGTCTATTACATTTTCTCCATCTACTAGCCTATTAAACTCATCCAAGAAGGAGATGATGAGGTAGAGAATTCATGATGGATCCTAAAGACATGCCTCCTTGACACTATCAACTCTTTACTACACTGGAGACTTCTGGCCAAGATGGAGGTATAGGTAAATATACTTTGCCTCCTCACACAACCAGAAGAAGGACAACAAATTTAAAAATAAAAACCAACCATAACTGCCAGAAAATCTAACTGTATGGAAGTCTGACAACCAAGAAGTTAAAGAAGACATATTCATCCAGACCAGTAAAAGGGGCAGAGATGGGCAGCCAAGGCAGAGAGGACACACGGCAAGGTGGCAGCTAGCAGACAGGGAAGTCCCACATTTGCATGAGGATAAACCAGGAAGAACAATTTGGGAGCAAGACAGACTATGCAACACAGGGGTCCAGCACCAGGAAAGAAAAGCCTCTGACTGTAAAAACTCGTGGGGGTTGAGGTGACAGGAGAAACTCCCAGCCTCACAGGAGAATTTATTGGAGAGACCCAGGGTCCTAAAATGTACACAAATCCACCTACCTGGGAATCAGCATCAGAATGGCCCAATTTGATTGTGGGTAAAGGAAGAAGAGACTGAAAGCCAGCCAAGAGATGAGCCAAGTGGCATTGTTCCCTCTTGAATCCCTCCCCCACATACAGTGTCACAAGGCAGCCATCTGGGTCACCCAGCTCTAGTGAATACCTAAGGCTCCATCTCTTACTATCTAACAGTCCCACTGAGACAAAAAATATGGCCCAAATGAAAGAACATATCGAAGTTCCAAAAATAGAACTAAGGAAGGAAGAGATAGCCAACCTATAGGATGCAGAGTTCAAAACACTGGTAATCAGGATGCTCACGGAAATGGTTGAATATGGTCACAAAATAGAGGAAGAAGTGAAGGCTATGCAAAGTGAAATAAAGGAAAATGTACAAGTAACCTGTACACTGTTGTGTGACAGGAAGGAAACCGTGATTCAAATCAATGATTTGGAGAAGGAAGAGATAAATATTCAACCAGAACAGAATGAAGAAACAAGAATTAAAAAAAAATCAGGAGAGGCTTAGGAACCTCTGGGACAACTTCAATCATTCCAACATCAAAATCATAGGGATGCCAAAATGAGAGGAGGAAGAGCAAGAAATGGAAAACTTAGTTGAACAAATAATAGAGAACTTCATTAATGTGGCAAAGGAAACAGACCTCAAGGAAGTCCAGGAAGCTTGTAGAGTCCCAAAGAAGTTGAGCCCAAGGAAGCACACACCAAGGCACATCATAATTATATTACCCAAGATTAAAGAGAAGGAGAGAATTTTAAAAGCAGCAAGAGAAAAGGAGACAGTTACCTACAAAGGAGTTCTCATTAGACTATCAGCTGATTTCTCAAAAAGAAACCTTACAGACAAGAAGGGGCTGGAAAGAAGTATTCCAAGTCATGAAAGGCAAGGATCTACATCCAAGATTACTCTATCCAGCAAAGCTATCATTTAGGATGGAAGGGCAGATAAAGTGCTTCCCAGATAAGGTTAAGTTAAAGTAGTTCATCATCACCAAGCCCTTATTATATGAATGTTAAAGGGACTTATCTAAGAAATTGAAGAAAATCAAAAACTATGAACAGTAAAATGACAACAAACTCACAACTATCAATAACTAAAGCTAAAAAACAAAAATGAACTAAGCAAACAACTAGAACAGGAACAGATTCATAGAAATAGAGATCACATGGAGATCACATTAGTGGGAAAGGGGAGGGTGGAGAATGGGGGAAAAGGTACAGAAAATAAGCAGCATAAATGGTAGGTACAAAATAGACAGGGGAGGGGAGGTTAAGAATAGGATGGGAAATGGAGAAGCCAAATATCTTATATGTATGATCCATGGACATGAACTAAGGAAGGTGAATACTAGTGGGAGGGGGAGTACAGCGCAGAGGGGAATAAGGGAAGAAAAAAGTGGGCCAACTGTAATAACATGATCAATAAAATATATTTTTAAATCTTTTTTAAATTAAAGAAAAAATAACTCTCTACTACACTGTTCTAGAACTGTGCTCCTGAATGAGCATCAGGTTTACTGTCTATGTTGATGGAACCTGATTTCTCTTTTATCTCTTATTTCTCAGCTTTCCTCCAATTTGCTGAGAAATCACACACATACACACAGAAAAAGGTCAGATTTAAGGCCCTCAATCTTGGGGTTTTAGGGATGGAGTAGTTTTGAGCCTTAATAACGGACCTGACTTTGTCTCCTGTTTTCTTCACAAGCCAAACTTTCCTACATACTCCTGCTTGACTAATTTTTAAAATCCACAGCTAAAGTTCTTGACACCTGATCAAGAACTTTTAATATCTTCCTATTACCTACCAGGTTAAGATAAGGTTATTTACTTTGGTATTTTCAGGGGAAATTACTGGAGTAAGAGTTTGGTGGGCAGGGTGGAGAGAAATGTAATCAGGCAGCATTGCAGATGGTGGGGTGGGGGGCAGCGGCAGAACAAACCGCAGGCAATGCTCTAAAATCATCATTAACTGACTGAATTTTCCCACCTCTGTTCTTTTGCTTAGGCTGTCCCTTTGCTTAGGATGCTCTTAGCTTAGTTCCTGAGAAAATTCAATGTCAAAATCCTGTGTTTATTTGTCTGTCCAGTTAGAGCCCCTACTGCACTTTGTTTGCTTTTTTCTCAAAGCATTGTTTCATTTTTATAGTATGGCATTTTTGCCATGGTATAGTATGGTATAGTATGGTAGTATGGTATTTTATGGTATGGTATTCTTGCCTCATTATTCCTCAAAAGTCAAACAACAGAAAGGAAGGAGAGCTTGGCAGAACGTGAATATGACAAAAACATGCAAGTATAATTTGGTGATTTCCAAATCTAAAACCACTTAGTCTGTATTTAATTTACCTAATAAATTTTGTTCCATACAGAAAATTTTGACATGTGTCCCACTCATAACTAGTTCTATTTATTTATAACATGAATAATTGAGATCAGGGTTACATCAATCTATGGTTAAAAATCATCTCTTGTGGATAGTCATCAACAATCTTGTGGTTTGTAGTGAAGAGACTGAAAACCATTACTATGAAGAAAAATTTATCTTGATTATACAAATTAAATCCTTAAGGACTTGGAAAAAGTTATCTGTGCAAATTATAACTCTTAGTCAAATAATTTCAAACACTGAACCACTTGACTTTTGTAATCATGTTAGACATTAATCCACTGATATAAACATTTACATATGTATGTGACTTGTGCCATGCTTATATTCACAAAAGACAGGAGACACCTTATAATATCAAAACAAATAAGAAAAGGAAAAATCAAAACTAAATTTTCCAGAAAAAAAACAAGTGCATTACAGAACTCCTGGCACTAAACTTATGCAATTAATCACTAAATTTAGAACTCAATTGCTCTCAACCAAGGCAATAATGGAACTGTAGTTCTCAATATCTGAACAACTAAAGTATTTATCATGAGACATGACAAATGGTTGGCCAGTATGAAAACTTAGAGGGAACTTATCACATGGATATAAAAATTCTGGCGAATACAACCAACAATTTATCTGAATCCAATTCTCATAAAAATTAGAGATGGAATATTTAACAGCATTGCAAAATTTTAAGGAATGCCAACACACTCCAGATATGTTACACATTCCAAGACAGAATTTAGAAGACCTGAAAAAATGAATAACCAACACCAAGCCCTAACCTGTCTCCTAAAACATCAAAACATTTCAGGAAACTTTCAACAATTTCTAGATAAAGTAAATTCATGGATGAATTATCTGACATGTGTCAGAAGTACCAGGAATTGATACAGTTGAGTGGAGAGGTGCATTTAAGTTTTATAGATTGAATAGGAAGACAGTAGAAATGACTTTCCACTGAGAGAAACTGGAAGACACATAGCTTATGTTAAAATTAGCTGCCTAGGTTTCAAATTAGCTGCTAGTTCAAGGTCATCACATGGTACTTGAAAGCGATTCCACAGTTAGTTTTAGACTGCAGGTCATTCCAAAGAAAAGAATAGAATCTATTGTTTAATAAATTCCCATTACTTTTCTTTCTATAAGCATGGATCTATCCACCAGAAAACTTCTATCTATTCAAAAGTTTCGAATAAAAAATAACGGAAAGTTCAGTGAAAAATAACCTAAAAGTACAGTGAAAAAATAAGTAAAGCCTGCTTATATCTGAAACAGTGCAAAACCACAGGGAACTTAAAAAAATATTTTTCTCTTTCCCATAATAATGAGTGTCTATTCACAAAGGATTAAAAATATATTTTATCTTTTAATGAGGCTTTGGTACTAGTCTTTCTTCTTCAAAGAATATATGTTCATAGGTTTGTACTAGAAAGGATATCTCTAATAAAGTTGAACATAGTTTTCTGGTCCCCATTTTATTCTGTTTTAATTCAAGAGTGCTTTTTGAAGTTTTTAGTCTTAGGACCCCTTTACACTCCTAAAAATTAAGGGACCCAAAGCTTTTGTTTTTATAGGTTATATCTATCTATATTTAGCATATTACATATTAAAACTGAAAACAATTTTAAAACAAACACAAAAAAAACTCCACTATACCTTGTGAGAGAATAAGAATGGAAAACGCAATGAACAGCTTAGTATTATTAGGAAGATAGTTTGACCCCATGGATATCCCTAAAGAGTATCGGGGATGCCCAAGGATATCCATGTCATACCTTGAGAAGCACCAGTTTAAAAGAATTACCAGTAACAAAAGACAAATTAACCACAGGCAAAATAAACATGAAATTTTTAAAAATGCTCTGTACTCCAGGCAATACATGCTCTATAAAGTTGGCCACTGGGGAGAGGGCACAGCTTGATGCACAGCACAGGGGAAGGCATGGCTGGGTGGAGGGGGCTACACTGTAATAACCCACAGTCATCAGCCCCTACATCTTAATTCTACACCTAGGCAAACTTCACTCTAATTAGATGATTTTTTAAAACAGGAGAAACTGGCTGCACACAGAGCACCTAGTGACAGGCTTTTGTGCAAGAGGTATTCATCATTCCATCTGGTAATCACTGATTTTATTTATTATCCCTTAAAATAGAGATCTTGCACAAATTTTATAAGACAATCTACGGGACTAATGAAAGAAATATTACTAATTCTCTTTTTTTTTTTTACCTGACCTTTTAAAGATCTTATTTTCTGTATATTTTAGTTCAGAAGTACATGCATTTCATTTATAAAGGAATGATTAGAAAAAGAGAGAGTGGGCAATATGCTAAAATATTTTGTTAATGGTTGTACACTCAAAGTGATGTGGAGACTATGTGATTTCTATTCAATCACAACCTGATTAAAATGTCTTAGCCAAATAAAATTTAAAAGATTTAAAAGTACCAAATGTTGGCAGGGATCTGGATCAAACTTCTTTCATATTGTTAGTAAGAATATAAATTGGTTCAACCACTTTGGAAAATGTATGTATCTCCTCTATGGATCAGAAATTTTATTCCAAAGTGTATACTCAGAAGAAATGAAGGCAGACACTCACTGAAAGACATGGTCCAGAAAGTTTCCACCAGCTGTATTTATAAAAGGTCAAAACTGGAAAGAATCCAAATGACTATTATCATTAAAATAGATAAATTGTGGCATATTTATACAATGGAATGCTATAGAGCAATAACAAGAATGAACTGTTGATACACACAGCAAAAGAGATGACTCTCCCAGACACAATGTTGAGTGAAAAAACCAGGCACAGAAGAATATGAAGTTGAGAACCAGGCATAACTAACCTATGATGACAGAACTCAGGATAATGGTTATCTCTGGCAGAAGAGATTAACTGGGAAGGGGCACAGGACAGCCTTCCAAGGAACTGGAAGCATCCTGTATCTTGACCTGAGTCTTGGTTACATGGCTACATAGATATATAATCATGCATTGACCTGTACTTAAGATTTGTGCACTTTACAGTGCCTCTGATACACTGCAATAAAAATAAAATACTGTTTTAAAACATGTTATACCCAAATTAGGAAGTGTCCAACTTAATATTTTCTCCCATCAAAACTACAGATCTATGGAAACCTTTATGCACCAAAAAATCAAATGTGGCAAGTATGCCTAAGACCAACTCACAAGCTTTCCTTGATAAAGTTGTAAATCAGCTGCGCTTTGTCTCCAGGATTTTCCCTCACACTGACCACTTTTCTTTGAACACAATCTGATTAGTGCCTATTCTGGATTCACAGCAGGTGCACATGAGTAGGTTGAGGTTGTGTTACCTTCATTCTAATGCTTTTTCTTATTATGTCTTTCCACTCCGCTGGTCTCACAGAACTAAGTCCTTAAAACTCAAGTACAGAAGTAAGTGGTGGCATCATAGAACAGCAAAGAGAAGTTCAGAAAGACTTAATATAAAATAACATAGGAAGATATAAAATTAACAGCAACATTAAAAATTGTGTATACATCATGAGCACAATTAGGTAAAAGTCGCATGTAAATAGAAAACATACTGTGAGTAAAATCCTCAAATGCTGACAGCAGGAGTCTTTGGAAAATGGCATTACCATAATTTTCTTTAGAATTTTTATAAAATGTATGATTTACTAATATGTAGAAGTTAAAAATAATTTTGAAAAGCTGTATTTAAAAAAATTATTTGAAACCCATATAAAGATGTCACCAATGCCTAAACATCCAGATCCTGAAAAAATAGATCAAATATCTGGCTCAGAAATTAAAAAAAAAAAAAAAAAAAAACGGAAAAAATCTCAATCCCTGAGTCCTGAAATAATCCAGGTGTACTTTATAGTGTTACTGTATAATTGTTAATTCCAAAATATGCTTTGAATAATTCTATCTTAATTTGAGTTTGAGAATCTTCCTAAGTTTGCATATAGCTTGCCAGACATTCTTCAGAAAAGAGAAAATAAGGTACACTAGCATAGAAGGCCACCAGTGGAGTGGGCTGGGGCCTCCACAAAGAATCCTTATATGGTCTAAAGAAAGAAATTATTGCTTTCAACCTATTGTAAGATGAAAACTTAGCCTAAAATATATTTTCACTTTGTTTCTTCACTGACAACTTATAAGAGCCTCTAAAATGAAACCTGTTTTGGGTTATTTGGATTATTTTTAAGAAAATAGTATTTTATGACATAGTATAGTAAAATCAGATTATCATGAAATTTATTAAAGAAAAGAACTATTTAAGTAAGCCAATCCTATACTTTAAAATGCCAGAACAATCTAATAAGGGCAATGAAGAACAAATTAGTAATAGGGGAAAGAAATAGCTCTTTTGTGAAAAACTTGGTCTTTTTAAGCAAGCAGAATATCCCTTGTTTAATTCTATTAGAGAGCTTTAAACCAAAGTAAAAATTGTTTAGTGCTACAGAGCCCAATTAACTAGCTGTTAAAATTCTGAGAATGTGTGCTTCTGTCAGCATGAGTGAAGGCATAATGAACTGTCATTAGGGAGATAATATATATGTAGCTGGGATAAATAAATGAAAAATGTTTTCTACAGAGTCTCCTCATGCACTGTCGGTGGGCATGCAGACTGGTGCAGCCACTGTGGAAAACAGTATGGAGGTTCCTCAAAAAATTAAAAGTGGATCTGTCTTATTATTCAGTAATTCTATTTTTGAGTATATATTCAAAAAAATCCAAAACACTGATTTGAAAGAATATATGTACCCCTATGTTCACCGCATCATTATTTATAGTAGCCAAGCTATGAAAGCAACCCAAGCACCCATCAATAGACAAATGGATAAAAAAGTTGTAATATTTCAACTCCAACTTCAATATGGAGTTGTAATATTCCATACACAATGGAATATTACTTGGCCATAAAAAAGAACAAAATCTTACCATTTGTGACAGCATGGATGGACCTAGAGGGTATTATGCTAAGTGAAATAAGCCAATCAGAGAAAGACAAGTATCATATGATTTCACTTATATGTGGAACAATATAAGAACAATATAAACAAAGAAATAAAACAGAAAGAACCTCACAGGCAAACAGACAAACAGACCCCAAAGGGAAGGGGTCAGGGGACCAGAAGTAAAATGTAAAGGGATTGAGAAGCACAGATTGGTAGTTACAAAATAATCATGGGGGATCCTGGCCAACATGGCTCAGTTTGTTGGGCACTGGCCTACAAAGCAAAAAGTCACTGATTTGGTTCCTGGTCAGGGCACATGCCTGGGTTGTATGTTCAGGGCCCATTTGGGGCTAATGTGAGAGGCAACTGATCAGTGTTTTTTTTTATTAACATAGATGTTTCTCTCCCTCTCTTTCTCCCTAAAATAAATATTTTTAAAAATGGTCACAGGGATGTAAAGTACTACATGGAAAATATAGTCAATAATATTATAACAACTAGGCATAGGTACTGGAAATATCAGGAGGAACACTTTGTGAAGTGTGTGACTGCCTAATCACTATGCCATACACCTGAAACTAATACAAAATAATATTAAATATAAACAGTGATTCAAAAAATTAAACATGAATACACAAGAAGAAAAATGTTTTCTAAAGAAGACTTAAAGTTTCATAGATTTCTTTAATACAAAAAGCTAATTTTTATGTGTTTATATAATGTGTGTGTGTGTAACGAAACCTAATTTGGGCTAATTTTATATGTCCAGTATAAAATTCCTGATTTTACCAGGAGTTCCAATCACTACTACTACATACTTAACACACATTTTACCTTGTGGGACAAGTGTCTGAAAGGAATTAAACTATGAAATGGATACTTTTATTATAGCAAACTATACTGATTTACATTTTTTTAAATTTGGTTTTATGTCATTTGTACCTAACTTAACCCTTAAGAGGCTATAGACTACACTTCTATATCTGCATGTGTTTATTTACTGAGAGGGAGGAGCAGGAGACCAAAGAAAGAAGCAACAAAAGGAGAGAGAAGGAGGGAAGGGAGAAAGGGAGGTGAATTTAATGTCATTTAGAATAACATTCATTAACTTAACACAATAATTTCTTGCTAGTTAGGGTTCAGCTACTTGTTACACTCACTTGTTGGACAGTCTTGCAGTATGTTTTCATATTTTTATCCAGGCAATATAGGAACATAGATTAAAAATAACAGCAAAAATCTATCATTTCGCCAAACTTCCCTGCCTCTAACAGAAGGGTGTTATTTCCACAAACAGCACTACTTCTAAGAATATGGAGCTCAGGGTAGACATAAATAAAAACTTGAAATTTGTAAGAATTCAAGAGTTTCTGGAATCAAAGTCCTAGAATTTTAATGTTTCTTTTATTACCTTAAATCTTGGCTATGTTTGTGTTAGATTTACTTGTAGATTTAATTCCTTTCCAAAAAAAATAAGCAAACAAATCCATCCTCTAAGGCAACTTTGATTTATCTCTGTTTGCACAAAAGACCAGAGCACTTCAGGAGTTTATTTCCAGACCTGGAGTGCAATGTTTACCCACCGGACCCCATCCGGTAAACTGGGAAAACAGAATTCATTTAATTCCTTGAAAAGTATGAATCATTTTAAACTCTCTATGCGTATTTGTTGGGTAACTGAAGTTGTACTGCTTAATTGGAATCCTTCTAGGGTTTAGCATAAGTATTCTATTACTTAACATATTCATGAAAGTAAATTTTAAAATGACAATTTTTAGATTTCAAAGAAAAAAATCTTTATGTTTATAAATGACCTTCAAAACCTCAAGATTCCTTTCATATATGGATGGATGATCACACACACACACACTATTTAATATGAATAACTTTTTGAAATGGTTGAAATATACCAAAATTAATTGCCAAGCACTTTTTTGGTCATCATTTATACTTAATGAATTTGTCACATTCACCAATGGACACTTTTATTCTATAAAAAAAGAAAATGATAAATACCGATCTATTGATCTTCTGACAGTACTCTGAAGTAATTAAGAGTACAAGGACTTTGGGATTGGGTCTGGTTTTGAACGTAACTGTGTGCTGCTGGAAAAGTTGCTCATTTTCAAAACTGCAGTTATCTCTTCACTAAAATGGGGATAACTCCAACTACACCTAAAGGTCTTATCAAAATTAAGTGAGAATGTTTGTATAGTAGCAGGTGCGAGTCATTTCATTTTTGGTTCCTCGCTGATCTCTGCTACACTCACCGTGAGGAGTGTTTACCACAGCCCATGTTTCTGGCACCCAACACCATGCCTGGTGCTCCCTCTAAGGGCTTGCTTTGCCATTGTGCACTTGCCCTGAGCCCTAGACAAAGCAGAAAGGGGGATTGCCTGGTTTGGAGATACCCATGCTGCTCACCTGCCAGATCCTATGCTTAAAAGTTCACCTTGGTAAAATCATATTGGTAAATAAATTATGGTTAACTTTATTCCAACAAGCAAAAAAGGAAAACCCACCCTAAAAACAGAACCTGTGATGCACATTCCACCTGTTTCATGCTTTGTCTAGAACAAACCAATATATTCTCCTCTTCCCAGGACAGATCATTGTACAACCTGAGACACATACTTTGTCTAAATCATCCTGTGATGTACTTCGTCCCTCAATAACATTTCCTCATCCCCATTCAAGATTCTCAGACTTCTCTCCAGCTGTGGGGAAATAGGTTTCTGTAACAGAGAAATGTAGGTGGCCAGCATCCAAGAAGCCTAGCTTAACTTCTCTAATGGCTTGTGAATCCCTTCTGAACTTGTTCATTACAGAATAAATTCCATATAGAAAAGAACTCCTTTTCAGATGCACTAATCCTTTGCATCCAAAATGTTTAAAAAATACAGGGTTGCAAGTGGGCTCAATGTGAAGGACATAGAAACAAAATAAGCCTCACCACAGGAATGATCTCAAGGGTTTAAAGTGACAGCAACAAAATAGAGGAATATTAAAATGCTTCATCACATTGCTCTAGCTTTTGAAACCCCAGAGTGTTGAGAAGGTATCCTCAGAGTTGTGATGAGGAAGAGTTAGTCTATGATCCCCACAGAGATTCATCCCTCCAAGCCCAAACTCTGGAAAAGGCAGCATCATAGATCAATGTATTTAGCTGAGAAGCTGTCTTCTCTGGGACCAAACAGGACTTATCTATGTGATTCACAACTTAACATAAATGGGAGATGATAGTCATACATACCATAAATCAGGTATCCTATTATATTTGCAAGGATTAGAAAGGATTTATACATGTAGAGATGTGTCTTTACCTGAAATGTGTAGATAAATAATTTTTAAAAAGTCAATATACAATTATGCAAATATCAGATATTACATTGCTGTTCATCAAAAAAAGGATCAATATGAGGACATTTCTGCAAATGCTAGATGACAACATGAAATTAATGACCATTTTTTAAAACTGCTTCTCATATCATCTTTAATGAGAATGGATCTGCCACCAAAATGGACTATGAGCAGTCGGACCTGAGCACGGGGTGAGAAAGTGCCTCTTTATTTATTTTTCACATTATTCCCTTCAAATCAAAACTACGCCAACTTTGACCAGCTTCATTCTAATGCAGTTTTCACAGTCTTCTAGAAAAGTTCCTTTAAAGCCCAAAAATTAAGAGCTTAGTAGATCTGTCACTTATTCTTTGAAAAATTTTAAAAAGGGTCTAAAATCCCTAAAACTATTTTCACATATGCTTTCTTTTGCCCTCTCTCCCCATAAATTATAGGAGAAAAAAATCTGTAGAAAGTTAATGAGAACTTTGATTTTCCATAAATGGGATCTCAGCATTTCCATTAGACTATCTGGTTTTCTCTTACATGTGTGTCCCAAATGTAGCATCTTGGTTTCTTCTGGCTAAAGTGTACCAAAGCTACTCCATCAGGAAATATTCAAAGAGCCCAATTCCTTAAAAGATCACAGAACACAGCCTTAACAAGAACAGGTCCTGTTGAAAGACTACCAGGTGTGCTTGGGGAGCTCCAAACAGGAGGGTAGAAAGGAACCCAAAGCCACAAACACAGATGCCTGAATGTCTGATGCCAGAAGACACTGACACTAAGCTCTTGGTCATTTAATATCCGTTATACAAATAATGGTACCTGCCTACATACAGGTGGTGTCACTTTCCAACCAACTGAAGACCCCTTCATGGAGCCTATGCAATTCTAAGACATTTTCCACTTTCATTCGCCTTTTGAAGTGACAGTTCTTATGCTATTACCAAGTATTTGCTTCCAAGAACTTATACTGGGGATAAGAGGGTAAGAGGAAGAAAAAGATAACTGAGGTTTGAGAAAAACACTGTACTACAGAAAAAACAGCAAATGAGACGCAGATACACCAACAGAGTCAACCAACTGCCCAAATTTCCAGGCAAAGTACATGCCAAGCTGTTGAGGAGGGCAGCAACACGTTCAGGGACTATTTGGGCATCCAGTAGTCATTGAGGTAGAGCAGGGTGGGGTTTAAAGGCATCAGTTCTGGAGCCACTGATGACACCCCTGACTAGCTGAGCAGCTTGCAGTAAATAATACATCTAAATTATTTGAAACACTGCTTGCACACACTCAAAAATTGTTTGTTAGTATCAGCTTATTTTTTTATTCCTAACTATAATCCCCCATGGTGGAAACAACCCCTACTTTTGTCTATAGAAATTTAGTTTAAGTTTAAAAAACCTGCATAAAATTGTAGACCTATGTCAGGTGAAGCCAAAATTTAAACTCAGACACTCTTCTCA
The DNA here is from genome assembly GCF_004126475.2 of Phyllostomus discolor. Taxonomy (NCBI): domain Eukaryota; kingdom Metazoa; phylum Chordata; class Mammalia; order Chiroptera; family Phyllostomidae; genus Phyllostomus; species Phyllostomus discolor. The sequence goes on from NC_040907.2 coordinate 141,069,942, forward strand.
TCAATAAGTCATACAAACACTTCCAATATTTAAAATGCATTCTCTACCTGTAGCTTATGTCCTAAATCAGCAATTCTCCAAGTTTGGTCCCCTGACCAGCAGTATGAGCATCAGCTGAGAACTTGATAAAAGTTTTCAGGCCCCACCCCACATCCGTTATTTAAATTTGACATTACAAGGGCAGCTATGTGCAATTTGTTGCTTCTATAGAGAAAGCAACACCTTTTGCAGGAGCATTAAAGAATATTCTAGAGGATTTATGAAACACTGGAACATGTGTTTAATCAAGATTGCAGTGAATTGTACCATGGAGATCTTGAACAAAAGACAGTTGACATTCTAGGATAGCTGAATTTTAGTTTTACCTGGGAGCAGAGAGCTGAAATGTATCACCAATTTTCTGTGTGACTTTGGGCAACTCCCACAACCAGTTTAGCCTCAGTTCTCTCATTAGCGAAGTGAGTGATCTCTCACATCCCTTACCAATTTGTATTCTACTCAATTAACTCTAAATCTCTACCTGGCTAAACTTTTACAAATATAATGTAAAATAAAATATAAATCTCACGAACAAGGGGACCTGTCATATTAAGTTATAAGAAAATGAAATTCTTAGGTTTTCAAATTGGAGCAGAGAAGGAAAAACTTGCAAGGGGTTAAGAAATATCATTATCCCAAGATTCAAAGTGAAAAAACATATAGAGTATAGGGAGGGGAAGTCTATATAATATCAAATTAATAATATGTGTTAGTTATCTTTGTGGAGAGCAGAAAAGAAAATATTGTTAGCTCATTCTCACATGAAGTTCACTATAGTGAGGAGCTTTCATTAGAATCATAGCTGTGAACTTGAGTCCAGGTACGGAAAACTGCTGAGAATGGGAATACAGAAGTCTGAATTCAAGTGTACATTCTGAACTAAGTGTGAGCTTAGTCTGGCCTCTCTCAGGCTGGGCTGCTTCAGCTATAAAATGTGTGCAGATTAAACTACACCATGTGTTAGATTATTTCTAAATATAAAATTGTTTAATCCTTGAATAAGTATCAGACCGCAGAGGTGAAGATGCATCACTGGCCCTTGCTTGTGGTGGGTGTGGCCAGAACCACCAGATAAGAAAAATGTAAAGCAATTAAAGAGATATTTCAGGAAAGTTTGTTCTAAGAATAGACTAGACTACAGGCAGAAGTCCTGGTCAACCCAAAATGAAATTATCTTCATGAGGACCATTGTGATATCAAAGTTACATCACAAAATTTTCATAACAAAGTCATACTTTGGGGAGGGATAACCCTTCCTTTTCTAATATCCATAGCATGTAATATATTTACTTAATCATATGTTAGGTGCATATACAAGTATTGTTTTAGAGAATAAAGGGGAAGAACAAATTAAATTTGGAGCTCACTCTCTAGAGATGAAAATAAGGAATGAGGAAAGTTTACACAGCACCAACGTGTAGCAGGGCTTCCGACAAGGGAACTGTGGTGAAGGAGGAATCACCGTAGCAGCCCTATGATTTACCAAAGCCCCACTTCTCATACTGGCTTCTTGCATGTGGATGCTGCTGAGACCCTCACAGGGGGCCATTAGCTTTATGGCCTTTGTTATAAATTAGCTTCCAGTGGCCAAGAATTCCTGGATTAGATGTACCCTTCTGCCTAAAGGAGATAAAACCACATAAAGGGTAGTTTTAAAACTGAAAAATACCTCCAAGTTCTTTAACGGTTGGAGAGTCAGCTATGAACCATACAAAGACCTTGAAAACCTCCAAACTTGGAAATTCTACCTATGGATACTACAGTGAAAAACATGGTAGGTAATGCATCAATGCCTCTTTCAACTCAAGAAATAGAAATCAGAAATTTAAAATTGTTTTGAGAGATATTCAATTCCGACCCCCTGCCCCGCAGCAGGCATACTTGTGAAATACATCCATTCCAGGGGAGAAACCTCCTGGAATGATCTCCACTGGGAAGGAGCATGGAGTGTATAAGAAAAGGAAAGGCCCCGTGTGACTGGAACAATGAGAGAAGGAGGAAGGAGAGAAGGAGGAAGGAGAAGGTAGAGAACAAGATGAATCTGGGGAGGTCAGCAATAACCAGGGGAGGGAGGGCTTGGAAGACAATACTATAGATCTCAGCTTTATTCTTAGGAGCAATAAGAAGTCATGGAGAGGTTTCATGTAGGAAGATACATCAGCATATCTGCCTTACCAAAAGATTCCTCAGTGGAAAAAGAAAAGATTTTCTGAGAGTCAACAGGATCGCTTGAGTAGCTTAAACTCCAAAGAATCCTCGCTGTGTCTCGTTTGTCAGCAAGGCAAGTGATGCAAACAGGAGTTCATCATCATCATTACTTGTGTTGCCATCATCAAAGGCTGGGGCCAGCAGAAAACCCCGTACCCCCAAGCACATCCGGCGGTCACACAGCTGCATTCCAATTCTCTTATGGGCCTGCATGCCAGTGCCAACAGCAGCACAGAGAATATGCTCAGAAGAGAAGCAACACAAATTAACTCTGGCAGTTACTTGGCTCAGTTTTCAGAATCCATCTTAAAAGCAAAAGCATTTTTCAGTAGTCAAAGAAGAGGAAAAATGCTAGCAACTAACAAAATCGCTACTGGACCTGTAGTGACCATGGCTTACTTAGCAGCAATGCCCCTTGAATATTTTTTTTGCTATGCTTGCATAGGAACATCTGTGTTTACATCAGAGAGTGTGAAATATAGGCACAAAGACAAATGACTAAATAGGATTAAACAACCAGAATCACAGTTTCATGTGGGATTGAATAGCAAAATGGGGCCAGACCATGTGACTGGTAGTTACAAAGTAGATAAACACACTGGAACAAATTAAAAAACTACTTTGACAATCAAGAAAAATCATTGCATTTTGGCAATGCATTAATATACCTGGTGTTCCCCTTTCCTCACCCTCAACACTTACTGCTTATTTAGAAAAATATAAAAGAAGAGTGGGGTGGGCAGGTGAGCAGTCATATAGGATCATTCCTCTTTTAGCTTGACCCTGAAATTCCTCAATCAAGAAGGCATTCCTGTGCATAACAGAGGCCCCTAGTGCAACGAATTCTGATGATTTGTAATATCATTTGCTAGAGGTTTTATTTTTTTTGATAGTGTCACACAATTGGTTCAATTCTTTAACAAAATATAAAGCATATGATGTCTCTAGTAGAAAAATGCTAGTGAAAATTGTATTTAGCAAGTACATAAGGGAAAAACACATACCCCCATTCACACATAAAGCTATAGAAAACTTTAAAATAATAATTCTACATTTTTTTAAATGTGAAGATAAGTGAGGCTTTCTAAACATGAAGCCATAAAGGGAAAAAGTTGATTGACTTGACTCTATAAAATTTTTTAAATTTCACATGAGGTAAAAGAGTGGTAAGCAAATTTTTTAAAAAATAACAAATAAGGAATCATCAGTACAATTCTGAAGTTATGGGAGAAAATTCCATTAATTTTGGTCATTTTAGTTTTTGATAATATCTATCATTTCTTTTGGAGATATTATGCTATCTCTTAAAAACCTCGAAAAATAAATGATAGCATTATAGTTAACCTGGGAGTGTGAGGGAGGGATGGATATTATTTACTGTCTCAGCTTGATCAGTGCCAACTTGTGCAACGGCACAGAGCCCAAGCTTGGAAGAGCCCCACACTCACTTTAATCCCGTGCTGTCACTGACTGGCAATTTTTAACATTTTTTTGAAAAAGGAGCCCTACATTTTCAGCTTGCATGGGGTGCTGCAAATTATGTACCAATCCTGCACTTACTATCCTACAAACGTCCTATCTACAAAGCAAGAACTTTTGTGCCAAAGAACACCAAGGTACTTAAGAAAAAGCTCTAGTTGTGAAAAGTACATCATCTAGAAGTAGAAATAAGGTTAGTAGTCAGACAATAATAAAACAAAGTAGAAAATAAGACACGTGGTAGAGATGAAGCTCCAGAGGAGGCAGCGGTTATATCGTGGCAGGATGGAGTAACTGTCTGTGGAAGAGACAGCTTTTATACTTGGCTCTAAAACAAAGGGAGACTTTGAACACTGACATTGGGGAAAAAAGGCAATAGAAGCAGTGTGCTATATAAAAGCACAGGGACCGTCTGAGCACTTGGAATCGTTTGGTTTGCCTGAGGAAAGGAGAAACCAGGCTGAAAAAGCAGGCCAGCACTGGCTGTGGGAGGGCTTGAATATCCAACTAATGAAGCTATACATAATTCAACAGGACCTGTGAACCTTTGAAGGGTCCAAGAGAGAGAACCAACTGGTCACAGTCATGATTTAGGGAGGATTAAAGTTGGCCCCAGGCAATGACGGTCACTGTGTCATCTCTCTGGATTCCCAGCCCTGTCCCATATTCACAAATGATGTGGACTTAATGCTTGCCACAGTAGCCAGATGGGAGGTGACAGAAAGTCAGTGCCTACCTCTTTTTAATTCAACCAGCTACACTTCACCTGCTCTGAGCTGACCAACCAGAAATGTTCACACACTCTGGGGAACCAACTTTTATAGTTTAAGGTTTGAATTGTCAGAATAATAACAGATTTAGGCAGCTCTGAGAATAATATAAAAGTAAAACAATATGTAGGGTCAACCGAGAGAAACATCTCCAACCTCCATTTCCTAAAACCATGCCTCTTAAAAATGTTTTTTTTAGTGGAGTTATACCAGGAAACATTGACAATCCTTCCATTTCCTTGTGAAAACAAACGTATGGAAACTGAAACTAAGGTCGTAAGTTCCCAGAGCTTAGGTACCTAAGACAAATAATGGGCTCTGTCTTAAGCCTTTTATTGATTACCAATTGAAATCTTTCCCTAGGAGGGCTGTATCAGAAGAAATCAATATTTGTACTTCAAGGCTTAAAAGTTACTATTAGCATATCTCTCCATATGCATTCACACACATACACACACCTGTATCTCTATGTATTAATCAACATATACACACATGTCAACACATATCAACATATTTACACATATATCAACACACAGCGACACACATATGGTATCTAAAGAACTTAATTTCCTTGCACAGTATGCTGACCTGCAAGTAGAAATCTACATGGCCCCTTCTCCTAAACGTTTCATCCAGTCTCATTGAGGAAAAAGCCCAACATCCTATTGATAGAGGAAACTTTAACATATTATTTGACATCAAATTAGGATTTTATTGTCTCTTTAGAATATTAAAAATGAGATTTATGTGAAAATAAAAAACATAAAAAATGAATCAGAAACAAAATAAGTTAATCACAGGAAATTCCAAAGTAAGGAATATCAAAATTTTACCTGAAGGAAATTTAATAAATATCGCTTAAGATGTACCACTAAAGCAAAAAGTGAAGTTGATTTTTTTAGCTCCATTTAAACTATTTCTTCACCAAAAATAATATAAAATGAAAGAGCCACTTTAATATTTTAACTCTCAAATGAAATCTTAGTTGGTGGTACACTTCCCTTTAGCTCACATAACAATTCTATTTGCAAATAAAAAGTGATACAAAACCACCACTTTTTGAATAAAAAAGTCATAGTTGTCAATATTATTTTAATAACAAAAAGTGTTTTCTTTAAAACAGGCTGAGAGAAAAAGAAATACATTTCAGTGAATCTCAGTGTGTTCCTAAGAAAAGCTTTTTTTATTCTAATATTCATGCTAAATTGAGTTATTATGATAATATATAATATCAAGAAAAGAAAAGCTTTTGATATTTTAGGACTGCAACATAAGATGACTTTAATTTGGAAAATTAAACTCAAGATTAAAGGATAATAAACATCTTCTTGGAACTTTTCTGTGTTAGTCATCTGACCTTTAATATAGAAACTCACACAAGAGATGAGTCAGCCTTGCAGGGTAGGTTGCTTTAGGAGAGGCACTGTAAATATATTAACTGATACATAGTTAGAGATGGACCCCATATCCCTTTTGTTCCAGCAAATCTTCATTTGTTTCTCTGAGCGGCACTCCAACATGAGAGTGTTGAATGACATTCTGACATTATGACTTAACTACGTATTATGAAAATAGTCACCAGAAATATCAAAAAGCCAGTGCAAAGTCTTGAACTTCCATGGTTTGCAGACTATTATGACTAGACTGACATATAGGCCAAAAAACAAACAAACAAACAACCTTCCCTGTGCTTCAGAGAAGAGGGTTGTATATAAAGGCATTAAATGGTGTCAGGAAAAGAAAAGAGAGCATCCTACCTTTTTAAAAATTCCATATACTCGGTATGCTTTATGAGTCCTGTCCTCATCATTATTGTTTGAAAACATTGTCGATCAATAGCCCAGAGCTTCACATTTACAAGAGCTGGAGAAATAGAAAACAAACAGGGAAAAATTAATAACAAAATTTTAACTGGGAACAGTATCCTGCAAAAGAGATGAGTTATTCATGAGAGGTATGAAAATGACTTACCTTCATTTAAAGCTAATATCATAATGTCCTATTTTAAGAAGTGTTCATAAGTTTCCATACCAGTATTTATACCTAATAGATGTTTCCTATTGCTCTTATGTCCTTAAGGAATGAAAATGCCTAAGTACACATTGAAAGTATTTAGTAATTCCACAACTATATAGGAAGGAAATTGCATGGAGAGAGAGGTTTACAAGTAATAACACTCTCTAGTAATTACCCAGAAGAGTGTTAATGACTCATATGACCATATTATAATTTTAGAAATTAGGTGTGAAAATTCAATGTTTAGGTTTAGGGGCAAATTTAAATAAATAGAAATACTAATAATTATACAATGATTTCTACACAAAGCTCATTTTACAAATTTTAACCTGAGCCTAAAGTTACCACATAAAGTTATTAGATATGTTTGTTGAATTTTAATTTTTACTCTTATCACCGCCTTTGACAATGAATAATTAAGTGTTGAAACTAAACACCACAGAATTTTACCATTTGATCTATTAAGCGCACAACTAAGAGACAAGTTTTAGAAAAAGATAAATGTTGCAATGTAACAGAACAATATGTCAAAATACACTTAGGTTTTAAAAGAGGGTATATTGAAATCTTGGTAATTGAATCCATGTGATGGGTATACAAGAGGCTTATTTAACTATTTAACTTTTATGTATGTTTACAAATTTTCATAACAGAAAATGTTTTAAGTGACCACATGATCTAAAGAAAGCTCATGCATGTATCATTCCATGGGGTATGTGGGTACAGGGATTTGAGCAAGTCCGCTGAATGGAGCCAAGATGTAGTTTAATGAGCCAAACAAAGAAAGATAAGAAAATGCAGTTTCTCGTCTTCACAGTTCTCAGACTAAGCCCTGTGAATGCAATGGATGAAGATGTGGGGGTAGGAGACAGAACACAGAGCAGTTAGGTCATATGTGTATGCCTTGTGGGGGGACCTAACACACAGACAATTGTGGGGAAGATAATAAAGGAAATATTGTACTCTAGGGCAAACCCCTCTCTTAGAATTTCACCTAATTTTTCCTTACAAATTGTTTGAACCTAGAAACTAGAACACGCCTTCCCTCTCGGCCAGCTCTCTATTGGAGAAAAAAGCTACACACTTCAGTAGGAAAAGAACAAGGCATCAAGGACTAGTGTGTGCATGGCTCCATTTCAAATACCCTTTAAAAATGAACCTGCATCAAAAACAAAGCTCACAGGTATTCTCCGGCCACAGACTAGCTGCTCTGCTAAATCCAGGCTCCTTTCCAGAACACCTGCTTACTAGGACAAACTGCATGATACAGCCCCGCAGGGCTGCAAAAATCCGGAGAAAATTCGTAAGAAGTAGAACATTACAAACCGACGGGACTGAGAGAAGGACAGAAGGTAACTGAGTGGGATGAGTGCACAAACCAGAGCACAGCTGGGAGGGAGTCAGGGCTGGAACAAACGGAAATGGCTGAGATGTCTGCAGGGTTGCTACATGATTTGGAAGTAGGCTGACAGAGGGCCCTGGAAGCCAGTCAGATTGAAGCAAGGATTATTTGACGAACAACAAAACACTGCTATATATCTTAAAAAGACAAAACAAAGAACCAAAATTTTTAAAGATTTTATTTATCTATTTTTAGAGAGAGTGAATGGGAGGGAGAAAGAAAGGGAGAGAAACATTAATTTGTTGTGGACTCTCGTGCGCCCTGCACTGAGCACCTGGCCTGTAACTCAGGCAAGTTCCCTGACTGGGAATTGAACCAGTGACCCTTTGATTCACAGGTCAGCACACAATCCACTGAGCCACACCAGCCAGGGCCAAAGAACCAAATTTTTAGATGCCACACCACGAATATATAAAATAACTTTAAATACTTATAAGAATAATCAAAATGTTCTGTATTCATCATCATTCTTAATGGTTTCTAGGTATTTCCAGTTTAGAAATGTTTCCCTCCAAAAGACAAATATACCAACCAATATTGTTATTTTAAAAATAGTGGCAATAAAAGTAGTTGTGCATATATACATATATTTAAATGCACCTCAAAGGGACAATTAGAAACAGAACGTCTAAGTAAAGCATACGTAAATTTTAAGGTTTTGCCCTGCAGAAAGACTTCACAATGTACACTCCTAGCAGCACTATGTATATAAAAGTTTCTATTACAGGCTCTTAAACCAGTAGATATGATCGCAGTGAGAGCTGAGATAGACCAAGCTAGGAGGGACATAACCTGGATTCAGACACACCCAAGTCAAGCAGAATACAGACCAACACTGGTGCTGCCAAATAAGTATGCAAAAAATCATAGGTCAGAGTATGATGAAAGCTGTATGAGGAAAATTGCTCTCTTAATAGGTGTGGGTATAGTTTCAAGCAAATGAGCACCATGCAGGGGCCACAACAATTCAGGAGTCAAATTAGGAGGGTCTTGGTGAACGTAGCAGCAATGAGCATAAGAGTAAAGCCTGGGCAGCTGTGTTTGGGGGAATGGGGTCAGGACAGTGACCAAGTTATCTGTAGCATTTTAGGTCTGAGTTCACACTTCAAGGCCAGGCTCCATCCCTGGTCCCACCTATGGAACAACCTTTATGTCCTGAAAACTACTAGAGGTTTTCCTACCTACGTCACTCACTGGCACTTAGCACAGGTCACTGATACAATTCATTACCTTTGATATGCCTATATTGCACTTCCTCAGATAACTCTGTACATTCCCTCATAGAAATGTCTGCTTGTTTCTTATAACATCCCCCCACCTCAAAAAATGAGCTGTTCATTTGATAAGCACTGGATATATTTGCTGATTATGTGATTTTACATATATGATGTTTTGTAAATGATGCAAATTTTTTTGAAAAATGTAAGCCTAGGTAGACTCTAATGTTACATTAAAAAGTCTCAGCTAAATTTATCAGACATCATAATCCATGTGTTGAAAAAGAATCTCTAAAAATAAATTCACAGAATTTGATATTTTATCTTCTGATTTCCATTTATATGGGCTATTGAAATGTCTCTAAGTAAAACCGTGTTTGGCATATTTTGCATAACAATGAACATAGCTGGATGAGATTGCAGATTTATCCATGACCTTGGGCAAGGTGCCAAAAACTTTTTTATATTCAGTCAATATACATATTACTCAGGTCAGCATTTTACAGGTGGTCAAGCATGACTAATAATCACCTTGCCTTGTTATCAAAAGTGTGGTTGTATTAAAGTTGTGATTAACATCTTGCTTCTTAAACAGCCTGCTGAAGTGTCAGTCGGCTGCCTCCATAATTTAAAGAGGCCATTAAAAAAAAAACAAAACTCTCCATTTACCTTTGATCTTAAGTGGTGTGATAATCTCTTTAAGGAAGACACACTTCACAAATAAAATTTCTGTGATTTTCACACTGGTTAATGCTGTTGAACATGTAAATCTGAAGGGCATGAAATAGAGATAGTGTTGGAAAGAAATTATCCTTTTTGTTCTAGTACGTATCCAACATTCTCTGCTGAAACATTTATCATTGTTTTAGGAATGGTCCACACTGAACTCAGTAGAAAACAAGTAAGTTCCCATTACTCTGCAATCTCTAAGTGTAGGAGTAAGTTAAGAACACCTACAATACAGGCAACATGTGGTCTTCATTTGGGGGACACCAAGGTCACAAGGGAAGGCACCACAGAACTGTGCTAGACTAATCCTACAAATCCAGGGTTGGCCTAAATTCTCCTACTGAGGAATCCATTCACTGTCCAATTCAAATTTTGGAAGAATATTGAGACAGTGCATACGGATATAAAGCAGTTACATACTAGAATATTAACTTCGCCAATATTTATTGTATTCTGATCCAGCCAACACTGGTGCCGTGTAGAAGGGGAAGAAGACAAACATGCAGTTCCCACCCCACACTACTTGGGATCTTGTGCAGAGGCCAACAGATTATTGTCTGTGACGCATCTGGCCCGTTATTGGTTTTGTACAGCCCACTAAGAATGGGTTTTGTGATTTTAAGTGGTTGAAAAAATTTTTTAAAGATTTTATTTATTTTTTTGAGAGAGGGGAAGGGAGGGAGAGAAACAACAATGTGTGGTTGCCTCTCACGCACCCCAAGCTGGGACCTGGCCTGCAACCCAGGCACCTGCCCTGACTGGGAATCGAACCGGCAACCCTTTGATTCGAAGGCCTGTGCTCAATCCACTGAGCTGCACCAGCCAGGGTGGTTGAAGAACTTTAAAAGAAAAATATTTTGTGACATGTGAGAATTATATAAAACAAATTTTAGTGTCCATGAAAAGTTTTACTGGAACACAAACATGTCCGTTCATTTAGACATTGGCTGAACTGAGTGGTTGTGACAGATCACCGGTTCTGCATTTCTTGGCCCTTTAAGAAAACAGTTGCCAACTCATGGTGTGGTATAATAAATAAATGAATCAAGAGTAAGTGCTAGCAGTGGGCAAATATCTGGAGCTGTAAATACACAGAAAAGGCATCAGACTCCCCATGGAGAGGAGCCAAAGGGCTGGTTAACGACCTTGCAGAAGAGAATCATCTGAGCCAGGGTTGCTTGCCTGGTACTAGAGACTGGATGTTTGTTTCTCCCCCAAATTCAAACTAAAAGCCTGAATCCCTATTGTGACAGTATTTGGAGGAGAGGCATCTAAAAGGTAAATAGGTTCTGGTAGAATTCCAGTGTGTGTGTGGGTGTGGGGAGGGGGGGTTCCCCAAACCAACAAACAATTCTCAGGACACTTGGGTGTCCTGCAGTTCAACTCAAGCCTGACACAAGCTACCCAGAAATGGGATCAGATTCCACAGGTTAAAGAGTTGGGTCCTGTAGGACTGCCCCCAGCACTTCTGATATGCTAGCCAAAAACCCAGGTTGTTACCTCTACATTGACAGACTGGCTATAAATCAGAGGTTCCCAGGACACCCTCAGTGAATGTAATTAATCTGCTAAGAAGCAACTCAGAAACATTTTGCGTACTAGATTACTGGTTCGTTATACAAGGATATAACTTGGAACAGTCAGAGGGAAGAGAGGCTCAGGGCGTGGACTGCCCCTGCTTCCTCCAGGCCCCACTCTTCCCAAACCTCCTTGTATTCACCAACCAGGCAGCTCTCCAAAACCTGCCCTTTGGAGTTTTATGGAGGCTTTATTACATGGGCATGATTGATTGAATCATTGGCCTCAGGCAACTGATTCAACCTCCAATCCTTCTCCCTTTCCTGGTGGGACTGAAATTTCCAACCCTCTAATTGCACAGTTAACTCTCCTAGCACATATACCAGCCCCCCGCCCTGTTCCGCTCCCCCACACCCCTCCCAGGCAGGTGGAGTCCAAAAGTCAACTCTCAGCTCTTAGGCAGTTCCAAGGCTTTTTGGAGCTAAGTACCAGAAACAGGAATGAAGGAAGACCAAATATATATTTCTTATTATAAATCACAATATACTCGGAAGTACTTAGGCCTGGACAAGGGCTCAAAGGAATTAGTGTCTCTCTGCACACACCAAGGAAAGGCCCTGCGAGGATATAACCGGGAAGCCAGCCCTCACCAATTACCTGACCTTACTAGCACCCTGATCTTGAACTTCAAGCCTCCAAAACTTTGAGAAATAAATGTCTATGTTTAAGCCACTCAGTCTATGTTATTATTCATGGCAGCCTTAATGATACAGAGAGATCTGAACAGATCACTGGGGAGAAGAAGCAGGGAGGGGATATAGAAGGAGTTTTCAGAGGGAATGGTAAGCAGTCTAGGCCGGGATTGGCTGAAAAGACAAATGCCTCCATAGCGCAAGGAAATAAAAAGAGGGCAGGCACTCTGGCTCCAGGGCTCCCCTGGGTAAAGGGTGGCTGTCTGCTGCAGGACCCCAATTACAGTTCAGTAACATTAACCAAAACAAATGGGATCCACAGAGCCCCAAGGATTCTGTGGATGGAACGCAAAGGACTTGTGGACCTGAGGAGGAAAAGCGACATCTTTATTTTTACTATCCTGTTAACCGGAATTTCACTTTTTTTTTTCTATTAAAATTGTAGGCAGTAAAGCAGGGTAGTCATTTGTACCAAGAGAAACTGTGACTATTTTTATCATCATACATTTGATACAGATATATTAAATGTAATTTACACAAATTACTTAGAAATTATGTTGGTCACTAGATCCACCTCTAGATCTTATTTTTAATATGTTGTTTTATCACAATTTGTGAATGTCTTACCACTCCATTTCAACATAAATGGTTTCCTTTATAATCCTATTTATCTTATTTTATACCTATGAAAACCTCATTCTTAAAGGTATCCATATGCTTCACCTAAATGACAAAGAAAATTGTGGCACCTGCAAGATTAAGAGCCCCTGCTCTGAGCAAATTCTGGAGAAAGAATTTCCTCAGAGAAGGAGGCCATGAGATTGGCAAGGGCTAGAAAGGGGTGATACTTAGCTGGTCTTCATCCACAGGGCCATGCAAATTGCTAATAAATAAGTAAGACTCAGTAAACAGCCACTTCCCTCAGCTCTCTGACTGCTATTCCCAGCCTTCCCAGGATTCCCTAAGATCCCATCATTCAGCAAATACAGCACCGAATCCAGCAGGGGCCTCTCTGACCTTGTTCCAGAACTAAGTGTACACAGGGAGTTGCTAGGTCATTTTAATGTCTCCCCAGTCACCACTACCAGCACAAGCGCTTTCCAGGGAGAGGGATCTGATCCACACAGGTAAAGAAGAAAAGGTGACTCAGGAAACTGTAGGTCCAGGAGCTGAGGTGCTGAGTGAGGCAGGAGGCAGAGGTGAGAGTGAAGAGATAAGGAAAGCACAGAGATTCCTGTGTCCTTTCTGGGAATTAGGGCTTGATCCTGAGGTCAGTGAGGAGGGGACACTGATGGTTTAAAGTAAGTAATTTACTTTGGAAAAGATATGTTAGCAGCAGCTTGATGGTGCACTGAAAGAGAACAGGACTAACGCAGCAAGGGAGAGACAGAGATAGAGAGATATGGACAGAAAGAGCTAGAAAGAGAGAGGGAGCTCTCTGGGCTCTTTAATTATCCAAGCGGGTGGACTCTCGTAGTGGCAATGAAGCTAAAGAAATGAATGGATTTGAAAGGTATCGATGCTTTTGAACTGACAGAAAACATCCAGGAGAGAAACTTTGAGCCTAACACCCAACTTTCTAGCCTAGAAATATAAATGGGGAAAAGTAGTGGAATAATGAATGTTCCATTTATATTATTCAAAAGTACAGGTTGCAAGTGTATTTATCTGCAGATAACTAACATTTTTAAGTTCAAAAACCATACATATCATAAACTAACCTAAGTTGTTTACAATGAGTATATGAGGATGTAATTTTCTTTTACCTCTGTTATTTTTTAAACTATTCTTGCCATAATAAAGAAGTCTGTTAACATTTTGGAATCACTTGGTCCAACACCATTTGCACTCTAGAAAGAAATGTATCGGGATGCTGCCAGTGCCGCAGAGAACACTGTGGCACTCATAACTCTGGAAATGTTAAAGAGGCCAAGATGAAAAGCAACAATTACCAAGCATTGTCAAATGCTTTATGTATGGGGGACAATTTTTCCTTTTACAAAAGTTAATCAATAAGCTATTCAAATGGCCAATAAGAACATGAGAAGATGCCTAACACCATTAAACATTAGGAAAATGCAAATCAAAACCACAATGAGCTAGCACTTCACCCATTAGGATGACCATTCTTTAAAAACAAAACAAAACAAAACAAAAACAGAAAATAACATGTTGACAAAGATGTGAAGGAATTCAAACTCTTGTGCATTGCTGTTGGGACATGAAATGGTAAGACACTTAAAAAAATTGTATAGCTATTTCCCCAAACATCAATCATAGAATTAGCACATGATGCAGTGACGCGGCCACTGACCGGCAGTGACCGTGGAACACTACGGATGGCTTGTCAACACGAGAAAAACATACACAGAGACAACCAGGTCCTGTGGGGAAGTAGGAACGGAATGGCCACTCTCTCTAGTGGGGAACGCTCTCTTCCCCCACCTGAGAGGCTTTTTATTGGTTTTGTTTGCGTAAGAATTCAGGTAAAGCTCATTAAACACTGCCAAGGAGTAAGGATCAAACAATAGATAATAAGGAAGTCTGAGGGCCTATTTTGAGTCGGGGCCAAAGAGCTGTAAAACTTTGAGGAACAAACTTACTTCTTCCTTGGACCCTTATAATTCAACTGAGAGCATTCTAAACAAAGCAGCCTTCACAGGATTTTACTTATTCTTTCTTAGGCCTGATCACCCAGGGAACCTGCCCTTTTCAGCACAGAGCTGCACCACCCTGTCATTGTTTCAGGCTTAGGTGGAGCAAGGGAAGTAAGGCAGCCAAGAGATTAGGAGATTTTCTCACAGACAATGAGGACTCAGGCTTTGTCAAAGCCGAGGGATGAGCGTCCATCACCCCCTTTTGCTGTAGCCCCCAAAATCCTTCCTTGGGGGCCTCTCACATGATTGTGCCTGTCTTAGATCATTCCCCCCTTGGGGAATCTTACTCATCATTGGCTAACTGACCAAGCATTGGGGACCTGGCAGGGTGAAGTAAAAGGAGCAGAGCAGCGGTCCTGTCAGGGAGATAAGCTTTTGTCTCCTTGCTGGTTTACGGTCCAAGGTCATTCCCTCAGCCTTAGCCTTGGCAGAAGTTACAGCTTCTGATACCAGGCAGGGTGGTACCTAACAATGCAGCAACTCCATTTTTCAGATGTGTACATAATAGAACTGAAAACAGAGACGCAAGCAGCTATTTACACTAACATCCACAGGAATGTTATTCCAGTCACAACAGTTCGGGTGTCCTTTGAAGTACAAATGGATGAAAAAAATATGGTCTCTTATAAAAAATGAAATATTAATCAGCTTTTTAAAAGGTATGAAAACCAGACATATGCTACATTATGAACACTGAGAATATTATATACTACATGAAACGGACCAAACACAAAAGGACAGTGTTACATAATTCCACTGATCTGAGGTATCTGGAATAGTCAAATTCATAGAGATTAAAAGTAAAATTGTAGTTACCAGGGACTGGGGAGTTATTGCTTGATGGGATAATGAAAAATTTTGTGGGGGACGGAAGATGGTGGCTTTACTCTAGGCAGCGTTTTTCACGGCTTCTGTGAAGAGGAGGGAAACTCGCGGATCAGTGGAGGAACAGAGCAAGCGGACTAGGTTACCAAATCACTCTTGAAACCAGGACATCAAAAATTATTGCAATCCCGGAAAAACCAGACGGTAAGGAGACTGCTTCAGGACAAAAGGGGCCCAGGGATCAGCGCGGGGTCTAGGGGTGTGCAGCCCCCAGGCCCGGTGCTCCCGGGTCTGCATCAGGGCTCCCAGGAGAGGGGAGTCGCTGCTCCCTCCACCGAATTCGGGGGGTGAGCAACTCCAGGGGAGAATGTGTTGCTAGAAGGAACAGATTGGCCAGTTGGACTGGGAAAAAATCGCCCAGGGACTATGAACACCCACCCAGAGACTTGGGAGAAGTGAGGGCCTCTAGCCGACAGGACCAGGGCAGCCTGGAAGAGCGCCCGCACCCCTAGCCCAGTGGAAGTGCAGATCGTTGGAGAGCACAGAGCCGGGCTGTGCTCAGCTCACGCCCCATAGGGAGGCCTGAATCTCGCGCTGTGATCCCGGGAGGGACGTGGTGCTTGGTGCGTTCCTACAGTAGTGGCTCAGAAATTTCCAGCCAGCCCCACCGGGGGAGCCGGGAAAGGCGCCAACACCCGGTCAGAGTGCGGTTTGGCGGGGACCACGGAGCTGGAAAGGGCTCGGCTCACGCACCCTCGGGAAGAGTGTCTCGCGCGCACTGTGAACCCGGAAGGGTCGCGGCGAGATGCTGTGGGTGATCCTAGACCCCGAATCTCAAAAGTTTGGGGGAGGGGCGCGCCCTTTTATGATTCCCAGGGAGGGTGCAGTGAATCCCAAAACATCGCAGGTGCCTCTTGAGATCATAGAGCTGGAATCCTGCAGGACCCCAGAGTCTGGAAGAACGTGGAAGTGAGATCCAGAGAGCCAGTGTGCTCGGGAGCACCCAGGGTACCTGACAGACTTGCTGAGATCTGGCTAGGAGAGAGAAGCATTTCAAAGGTCCCTCAGCCAGCTGAAGCCAGCAAGATCAGAAAACTGGTCTGGCCAGTTACAAACCAACAAGAGGTTTTTTTGTTTGTTTTTTTGTTGTTGTTTTTAGTTTTGTTTTGGTTTTGTTTGGTTTTGTGTTGTTTTTGTGGCTGTTGTTGGTTGATTGATTTTATCTTGTGTTTTATGTGACATTTTATTTTTCAATTCTTATTATTTTTATCTCGCAATCCCTTATGTTTCTCTCCCATTCATCCTACTATTATTCTTTCCACTCCAAATTTATCTCTTCTGCACTACATCTTCTGTTTTTCTTTCCTTTTTTTTTAGTTTTTTTATTTTTTTTTAATCTTGCAAGTTACTGTAAATTTGTATTATCTTTTTCTCACTTTTCTGACATTTTTTATTTTAATAATATTTTGGTATTCTTTTTCTTTCTGTATAATCTTCTTTGCTTGGCTGGTTATACTGTCATTTGATAGATTCCCCCCAGTATCTCAGTCACAAGGTGTTGATAAGTTACTATCCTTCATCTGTGTTCCATTAATACACCTCTCAAGGTTCTATACTCTTTATTCTTGTTATCTAGACCTCATCGATATTGCCACAAGACTGTCACTTTACTATTACTGTTAGTAAGACCCAGTCTATACAATTGTAAATACTACTCAATACCCCTACCTGATCTCAGCCCACTTTGCAGTTTTCTGAACTATACTATTGTGGGGGTTGTCTCTATTTTTTTACACACTACTATATACTAATCTTTAACCCAACCCTACCTTAGAATCTGACCTCCCACAGCCTCACAGCCTTCTAGATCCAACTAACAATCCTCTTGTCCCCAATAAGAGTCTTACCTTCTTTCCATCCTTTCTAAAATGTGGATAGTGGGGTGGAGGATCATGGTTAACACTATAAGGAGCCAAAGGATAACCCATCTCTTCTCTACTGGCTGCTAATGTAAATATCATAGTATACTGTCTTGCTGTCTTAAACCATTTTGCCTTACTCCTCCAACTGATCACAAAAAAGAGTAGGGGGAAGCTGTGAACACCAGCATACACGAAGGAGATTGCACCACTGAATCTCACAAATATTCTACCACAGAAGTTCACACCATAATTACAGAGAATCAGAACAGGTCAAATTGACAAACAAGAAGAAAAAAGAAGAAACCCACAAAAAATGAGAAAACAAAGAAACAACCCCCAACTGAAGGGAAACGAAGAAGCCTCAGGAAAAATGCTAAATGAAATAGAAGCAACTCAGCTATCAGATGGTGAGTTCAAAACAATGATTACCAGGAAGTTCAATGAACTCACAATGAGCTTTCAGAAATTAGAGGGAAACTACATCAATCTCACTGCAAACTATATAAACATGAAAAAGGAAATAGAAACTCCCAACAAAGGTCAAGAGAAAATGAAGAATACAATTTCTGAACTGAACAACACAGTAGAAGGAATGAAAAGCACGATCGATGAAGCAGAAGATCAGATTAGCAAGCTGGAGGACAAAGTAGAAACAACATCCAGAAAGAGCAAGAAAAGGAAAAGAGGCTCAGAAAGAATGAAGAGGGATAAAGAGAAATGCAAGACAATATGAAACGTAATAATATCCATATAATAGGGATACCAGAAGGAGAAGAAGAAGAGCAAGGGATCAAAAACCTAGTTGAACAAGTAATGAAGGAGAACTTCCCTAATTTGATGAGAGAAAAGTCACACAAATCCAGGAAACACAGAGAGTCCCAATCAAGAGGAACCCAAAGAGGCCCACCTCAAGACACATCATAATTAAAATGACAAAATTTCAAGACAAAGAGAGAATCTTAAAGGCAGCAAGGGAGAAACAGGAAGTAACATACAAGGGAGCCCCAATAAGGCTAACAGCTGACTTCTCAATGGAAACACTTCAAGCCAGAAGAAAATGGCAAGAAATACTCCAGGTAATGAGAACCAGAGGTCTGCAACCAAGGCTACTATATCCCGCAAGGCTCTCGATCAAGATAGAAGGCCAAATAAGAAGCTTCCCAGACAAAAGAAGTCTAAAAGAATACACCTCGACCAAACCAGCTCTGCAAGAGATTCTAAAAGGACTGCTTTAAGGAAGGGGAGGAAAAGAGAGAGAGAGAGAGGAACACATGTACATAAAAGACAATGAATAAGTACCTATCAATAATAACCTTAAACACAAATGTATTAAATGATCCAATCAAAAGATATAGAATAGCTGATTGGATAAGAAAAAATGACCCACATATCTGCTGTCTACAAGAGACCCACCTCAGGATAAAAGACCTACACAGGCTGAAAGTGAAGGGCTGGAAACAAATCTTCCATGCAAATGGACAGGGAAAAAAAGCCGGGGTAGCAATACTCATATCAGACAAAATAGACTTCCAAAAAACGTCCATAAAGAGAGACCCAGAAGGTCACTTCATAATACTCAAAGGAAGAATCCATCAAGAAGACATAAATATTGTAAATATATATGCACCCAACATAGGAGCACCCAAATACATAAAGAAACTCTTAGAGGACTTCAAGAAATATATGGACAGCAACACAATTATAATGGGAGATTTTAACACCCCACTATCAAAAATGGACAGATCTTCCAAACAAAATATCAACAAAGATATTGTGGCATTGAACAATACCCTTGATGAAATGGGCTTTACTGATATATACAGAGCCCTCCATCCAAAAGAAGCTAAATATACATTCTTTTCAAATGTGCATGGAACATTTTCAAAGATAGACCACATGATAGGACACAAAACAAGCCTCAAGAATTTCAAGAAAATTGAAATCATACCAAGCATTTTCTCAGACCATAAGGGACTGAAGCTAGAAACCAACCCCAAGGAAAAAAACCAAAAACATTCAAAAGCATGGAGATTAAATAGCATGCTACCAAACAAGGAATGGGTCAAGAATGATATTAGGGAAGAAATCAAAAGGTTTCTGGAAACAAATGAAAACGAACTCACAACAACCCAAAACTTATGGGACAGAGCCAAGGCAGTCCTGAGAGGGAAGTTCATAGCAATACAGGCCCACCTAAAAAGGTTAGAAACATTCCAAACAAACAACCTAACCCTACGTCTACAAGAACTCGAGGAACAACAACAAAGACAGCCCAAAGCAAGCAAAAGGAAGGAAATAACCAAGATCAGAGCAGAATTAAATGACATAGAGACTAAAAGCACAATTCTAAGGATCAATGAATCCAAGAGCTGGTTCTTTGAAAAGATAAACAAAATTGACAAGCCTTTAAGCAGACTCATCAAGAAAAAAAGAGAGAAGACCCAATTAAACACAATCAGAAATGAAAGAGAGATTACAACAGATACCACAGAAATACAAAGGATTGTAAGAAATTACTACAAAGAACTGTATGCCAAAAATTTGAAAACTTAGATGAAATGGACAAATTTCTAGAAAAATATAATCTTCCAAAACTTAATGAAAAAGAAGCAGAAAGCCTGAGCAGACCAATAACAACAAAAGAAATTGAAGCAGTAATCAAAAAACTCCCAACACACAAACGCCCGGGACCAGATGTTTTCACAGGAGAATTCTACAAAGCATTCAAGGAAGAGCTAACCCCTATCCTTCACAGACTATTCCAAAAAATCCAAAAAGATGGGAGTCTCCCAAACTCTTTTTATGAGGCCAACATCATCCTAATTCCAAAACCAAATAAAGACACAACAAAGAAAGAAAACTTCAGGCCAATATCACTGATGAACATTGACGCTAAAATCCTCAACAAAATACTGGCAAACCACATCCAACAATACATTAAAAAGATCATACGCCATGACCAAGTGGGGTTCATTCCAGGGATGCAAGGATGGTTCAATATTCACAAGTCAATAAATGTAATACATCACATAAACAAAAGCAAAGACAAAAACCACATGATCATATCAATTGATGCAGAAAAAGCATTTGATAAGGTACAGCACCCATTCGTGATAAAAACACTCGGCAGACTGGGAATAGAGGGAGCATTCCTCAACATAATAAAGGCCATATATGAGAGACCTACAGCCAACATCATACTCAATGGGCAAAAATTAAAATCTTTTCCACTAAGATCAAGAACAAGACAAGACTGTCCACTTTCACCACTTCTATTCAATATAGTACTGGAAATTTTAGCCACAGCAATCAGACAAGAAAAAGAAATAAAAGGCATCCAAATCAGAAAGGAGGAAACAAAACTGTCACTGTTTGAAGATGACATGATAGTATACATAGAAAATCCTATAGACTCTACCAAAAAACTGCTTGACCTAATAAATGCATTTGGCAAAACAGCGGGATACAAAGTCAATATCCAGAAATCAAAGGCATTTCTGTACACCAACAATGAAACAGCAGAAGCAGAGATCAAGGAAAAAATCCCATTTGAAATAGCAAAAAGAAAAATAAAATATCTAGGAATAAACCTAACCAAAGGGGTAAAAGACCTGTATTCAGAAAACTACACAACACTGAAGAAAGAAATCAAGGAAAACACAAACAAATGGAAACATATACCGTGTTCATGGATTGGAAGAATTAATATCATCAAAATGTCCATACTACCCAAAGCAATTTACACATTCAATGCAATTCCTATTAAAGTACCAATGACATATTTCACAGACATAGAACAAACACTTCAAAAATTTATATGGAATCATAAACGACCCCAAAGAGCTGCTGCAATTTTGAGAAAGAAGAGTACAGTAGGAGGGATCACAATACCTGACACTAAACTATACTACAAGGCCACTGTAATCAAAACAGCCTGGTACTGGCATAAAAACAGGCACATAGACCAATGGAACAGAACAGAGAGCCCAGAAATAAACCCAAGTCTCTATGGTCAATTAATATTTGACAAAGGAGGCAGCAACATAAAATGGAGTAAAAATAGCCTCATCAACAAATGGTGTTGGGAGAACTGGACAGCCACGTGCAAAAAAAATGAAGCTTGAGCACCAACTTACACCATATACAAAAATAAATTCAAGGTGGATAAAAGACTTAAATATAAAATGTGACACCATTAAAGTCCTAGAGGAGAACGTAGGTAGGAAAATCTCAGATATTTCACGAAGAAACTTTTTTACTGACTTGTCCCCTAGAGCAAAGGACATAAAGGAAAGAATAAACAAAATGGGACCTCATCAAAATTAAAAGCTTCTGTACAGCTAAAGAAAACAGTATTAAAATCAAAAGAGAACCAACTGTATGGGAAAACATATTTGCCAATGATACCTCAGGCAAGGGTTTAATCTCCAAAATATATAAAGAACTTACAAGACTGCACTCTAAGAAGACAAGGAATCCAATTAAAAAGTGGGCAAAGGACTTGAACAGACACTTCTCCAAGGAGGACACACAGAGGATCCAAAGACACATGAAACGATGTTCAATATCGCTAGCTATCAGAGAGATGCAAATTAAAACCACAATGAGATACCACTTCACACCAGACAGAATGGCCATCATAAGCAAAGCAACAAACAACAAGTGTTGGAGAGGCTGTGGAGAAAAGGGATCCCTAGTGCACTGCTGGTGGGACTGCAGACTGGTACAACCACTATGGAAAGCAGTATGGAACTTCCTCAGAAAATTAAAAATGGATCTGCCTTTTGACCCTGCAATTCCACTGCTGGGACTCTATCCTAAGAATACTAAAACACCAATTCAAAAGAACCTATGCATCCCAATGTTCATAGCAGCACAATTTACAATAGCTAGATGCTGGAAGCAACCAAGATGCCCATCAGTAAATGAATGGATCAAAAAACTATGGTACATTTACAGAATGGAATTCTATGCAGCAGAAAGAAGGAAGGAGCTCCTACCCTTTGCAACAGCGTGGATGGAGCTGGAAAACATTATGCTTACTGAAACAAGCTAGGCAGTGAAAGACAAATACCATATGATCTCACCTTTAACAGGAACCTAAATAACAAAACAAAGAAACAAACAAAATGTAACCAAAGACACTGAAATAGAGGCCAGGCTGACAGTGCCCACAGAAGAGAGAAGAGGGAATTTAAGGGGTCAGTGGGAAGGGTTCACAGGAACAAACTTAAAGGACACATGGTCATAAACTAAGGGGAGGGTGGTAATGGGAGGGAAGTGGGGAGGGGTGAGAGGGGGGACTGGATTGGGAGTAAAAAGGAGAGAACTCTATTTGAACAATGATTAAAATAAAAAAAAAAGAAAACTACAAAAAAAAAAGAAAAATTTCTTCGGACAGATAATGATCGTGGCTCCATAACAATGTGAATCCACTTAATGCCAATGAATCGCACATTTAAAAATGGTTAGAATAATAAAATTTGTTGTGTATACTTTACCACAATGAACAAATCAAATGTTGATCAGCTGGGTTTACTTGGTTAGATAATGAACTGCGTTTCGTGCTTTATTTTGTTTTTATTTTCCATAAGACTCTCAGCAGTATTTTCAAAAGAAATTGATACCTGGTGTTCCAAGGCAAATTTCCATGCCTTAGGCAGTACTGGTGGCATTTCCCAGGTCTGGCATGCCTCCTCTCCAGCCTTCAGCCTGCCCCGAGCCCTCAGATTAAAGCTCACTTTATCCCATGCCTTTGCTCATGTTAGTCCCTGAACCCTGAATGACTTTCTACAAGCCTGTCTTGTAAAACTCGCATACTTGCCAGGCCCAGCTAACAGTTATTTGTATTGTTTTACCTTTTTGGACATTTTTTAGACAAAATTTCTTGCAAGCTCATTTATATTTCTATAGCTATTGGTAATTTTAAATATGCAATTTAATGTGACAGCCACAAGCCATATGGGACTATTGAGTGCCTGAAATGAGACTAATGAGAATTGAAATGTGCAGTGCCTGTAAATTACACACAGAGTTTTAAAGACTTAGTATGAAAAAAGCATAACATATATTACAAACAATTTTACATGGGTTACAAGTTAAAATGATAATATTTTAGATAGATTGGGTTAAATAAAAATGTACCATTGAATTAACTACACCTATTTCATTTCATTTTTAATGTGATCACCACAAAATTTGTAATTACATAGATCACATCACATTTCTACTGGTCAGGGTTGCTCTAAAATAGCAATACTCTTAACATATACTCATTTCTTTTCATGCCTCTCTTCTTCCCTGGGATGGCACAAAACATGAGCTAATCAAGTACAATATTTCCGAAACTAAATTTTGTGTGTGTGTCCACTGTTTTGTCTAAATAAAATCTGTCCCTACTCTTCTCCTTCACTGGAAAAATCACCATAGACCTTCATCATCTCTTAGGAGACAACTAGTTTTCAACTCGAGCTGTGTCCAAGTATTTTTCCCTTGCAGTGAAACATTAGTGAAGTTTTCTGACAAGGACTCCAGGACAACATTCTTCCCCAAGTCAGACCCTGTTCTCCAAATAGAAGGTGGGTCTCATTTCTAGCTTTCTGCTGATTTGTAGTTTGCCCAAAGGGCCTAGAAGCTTTGGAAGGCTTGGTGCAGGAGGCAGGAGAAGGAGACATGTCACAGGCTGACCCTCCCACTTCACCTTCGATGTTAAAGGGCTCTAGCTCAGACCATAAGGTTTATGCTCAAGGATTTTCAGAAGCTGTGCTTTAAACCTCACCTCCATCCCATTTCTTGATGCTTGAGTCATTTGTGAGGACTCAGATATATGAGGACACTCATGAAGCCCACAACTGCTTCCCAACATTAAGGCATATGTTAGCCTACAGCCAAGTTCCAACTGCCAACTGTCCTGAGACAAATGGTTCACATTAGAGAAGGCCATTTTTTGTTTATAATGCATCTGGAGCCTGCTGATGTCTCTCTCCATGGTGCAAATTGCCTCACTGTTATATGGGGGTTATATTTTAAACTTCCTTGCCTAGAAAAGTGATTTCTTTAATGATATATGTATAGTCTATGAAGAGGATTGATTACAAAGCTGCATACTGCACATAAGCATAATCATTATTATAAGCTTAATAGAAAAGTCCCTCTCAGCATTGTCATGACATTCACGTATCTGAAAGGGTGTGGGGTGGTGAACTGCCCTGTAGCCAAGCTGATGGAAATGATACCATTGTTTCTCTAAGTCCTCCTTGACTTCACACCTTGGACAGTGTAACTGGTAAGGCCCGGTAGTGACTTTGAGAATACTAAAATGCTAACATATATTTTTAAAATTTACTTTCAAATATTAAAGATACTGGAAGAACCAAATGGATAATGGTATATTTTAATATAGTTACAATCATAATGGACATTTTCTTGGGTATAATTATGGAACATTTATTTACAATATGACAAAAAGTTATTTCTGTTGTATCCTAATATTCATATCTATTTTACCTATATTAATCATGTGGGATATTCTCATCGCCTTTCTATCAACATGGAGACTGAGCATCAGAGCAGCTAAGTGACTGCCCAGGTCACATATATAATAATTAGAAGATCCAGTTTACTTCTGACTTTAAAGCTTAGGTTCTCTTTACTAGCACATGCTTCTGAAACTGGGGTAAGAATATCTACTTTCCTCACTCCATTGTTCTGACCCAATTCAGCACCCTACTGACAGTCATAGGAGAAGAAGGAAATATAAATTTGATTTTAATAATTGAGATAGGGACGTTTTCTTAAATTTAAAACATAACTGGGCTGTAAATTTCACCCAAGGTTCTAATGTAATGGGAGGCTTCACAACTACTTCACACTGGAGACAGGCTCCTCCTCACAACCTTCTATGCCACCTTGCCCTCTCCCAGCTCTCAAGACCATGGCATGCCTAGCATACTCCCCTTTCTCACCTCCAATTACCAACAGCTACCTTCTGTTGTTAGGCAGCCTTCAGTGAAGAAGGTCAGGAAGCAGTGTGCTTCATTCCTCAGACTCCAATTTTTATGATTGGGTACTCCCAGCACTGGGCAAGAAGTCACCTTTGCAAGTTAAAGCCATGTGAGCCTCCCTGAGTCCAGCTGACAGCAGTCACCAAGGGCAGCAGAGACAAATCTGTGATGGCTCCAACATAATGGAGTAAATTTGACTCATGAAGAATGCTAACCACGTCTCCCATCCTGTTGGCCAAGGTCCAGAAACACCAAAAACTAAGTGCTGATTAGCAAAATGAGCTGTGGATGCAGAGAATTCCCTAAGTATTCCAGTCTTTCTCCTTACAGTCCTTGTTTACAATATGCTGTGCTGTCTTACACCAGTTAAGCTAACGTGCAATTATTTAGAAACTTATAGACACCTAGCTTTATAAAAGTTGGCAATGGAGGCTGAAGGTGGGAGGCAGGGGTATAGGAATGAGAAAATAAGTAAATAAATGAATAAATAAGTGCACCACTCAACCAACCAATCTTAGGTTATCTGAAACAACCCAGGCATGAAGCAAAGGTCAGGTATGTCAGAAAAAAGAGCAGAAAGAATGGAGGGATAAGTGTCTAGAAAATAAATGGATTTCTGTGTAACTTAGCTACAAATTAGGAACCAAGAATGAAAGGGGCCAAAAGACCCTCAGGTAATAACAGAGAAATGAAGACTAAAATGCTGCAGGTTCACTCTAATGAAGAACAGTAAAGATCACAGAATCTCGCTGTGAGCTACTTACAGAGAAACAGGAAAGTGATAGGCTAATCTAATCAGTCCTATGAGACTGATGTTCCTACAGCACTATGCTAATCTAGTTACTCTACCCACAAAATATTGAATGGCTCCCTCCAGCTAATAAATAAGGCAAGACCTCTCCATCCTCACATTTAATCCATATTCCAAATATCTTTCTAGCTTCATCTCTCACAGTCTCTTACACATACATTTATCTCATCCAATGATTCTAATGTCCAGTTTCCAAATTCACCCATTCTTCAGGTCTTTGCTCCAATTATTTCCTTCTACTTAAGACAGTTCCAGCAGCCCTTCAAAACCCATTTCAAAGACCGTTTTGTCCATGGAGACTTTCCAGTTTACTCACCCCAGCCAGAATTAATCAATCTTTCAATCTCTCTTTCTCTCTCTCTCTCATCTATATTTCTCCATTGTGCCTTCCTTCTGAGTTACTCATGTACCTAGAATTTCTCTCTCTCTCAACTTCTACAATCTTCTCATTGTGCCTTGTTATTCATGCACCTAAGTAATATCAGTATTGTAGTCCACTATGAGTACAGCGATGTTTTTAATCTGTGGGGAAAAAAGGTGAAGAAACTGAGGCTATTCGGTCTGGCTAAGAGAAAAGGGAACTCATTAACTCCTAGAAGATTTGATGGGTTTATTAGACTTCTAATAAATTCATTGGAGCTGTTTATAACAGAATTAAGGCCTAGCCTGAAATCAAGAGTTGGGAGATACTTATTACAAACATTCCACCAGCATTTACTGAGATCTCACTATGAGCCAAGAATTACACTATGCACTTGTGACACAAAAATAAACAAGATACAGACCTTGTTCTCAAGAACCTCCTTGCTGCTGAAAGTTAACTTGCTTTACCTTTCCTCTTTATTTATACTCTCACTTCTTTCTTCCTTAATTATTCAATTTTATGATAATAGCCTCAATTATTCCATCTGGGAAAAAAATTGGAATCAGTCTACCACATAATGTTCCTGGTGGATTGAGAAGCAATTCCTTTTGACTTGTCAGGAGCAGAACTAAACCAGTATTTAGAATTCACAGGGTGGCTGATGAAGGCCCAATATAAAGACAAGAGGAAGGCAGCAATGGGTCAACCTTGTACTAAGCAGCTTCCCATCACAGCTAGGGCTCCAGTAGACCACCCGATAGAAATGGTAGAGAAAGTATTTCTGAATCAGATAACAATTCACTTGGGTCACCTCAAAGTAGCAATTGAACCATAAGATTTTCACCATGGCTAAAGGATCAATGCAGAGGAGTCTTAGATCTCCATAAATGATCTAGTTATTTTGATAGTTATCTGAGGTAACAGATACGATAGTTATTTTGAGGTAACATCTCCCTGGGGATGGGGCTTTGTACAAAAGAATGATGATTTAGTAACAGACCCTATTCCAGACAATCAGATGTCCAGAAAAAAGAAGATCTCATTTGCTGGCTTTAATGAAGGAAATGGTGTTTCACCCAATGCCTTATGTACAGATTTAAAGCCCAAGACGTGCAAAGGCACAAGGCAGCATGCTGCCGCATGGAAACCAGTAAACTGGGTCTGGCCCATATAAGTACTTTCCCTACACCACATAGAAGCTGTGTGGCCTTGGGCAAGTAATTTAAGCTTTCATTAGTTGACTTTAGGTAATGAGATAATCGCGTCTGTCTCATGAAATTGTTCTCAGATATGAATGAAGTTACTTACGGTACATACTCAGCATGATAACTGGCACCCAAAATGCTATTCAGTCATGTATGTCCTTTAATGATGTTATTATTTCATAAATATATAGGAAACAGAGGAAGAAATAAACACTAACCTGTGGGGCACTAATAATGAATTCTGAGAGACTTTAAAAAGGAAGAAGAGTTTAGAGCAGTCATGACCTTGTCTCATTACCTCAGAACAAAAAGCAACATTTCTTTCTCAATTGTATACAGGTTCAGGCAGGCCTCGAAGTTAAGAGGGAAATTAGGTAAAGACTGACAGTGTGTTAATATGGTGACACAGAAAAGAAAGCTGGCTACAGCAGCACAGAGCTCTTTGAAGGCGAGAAGTGCATCTTGTTCATCTTTTTATCCTCAGTGCAGTGTGTCCCTCATTACTGGCACATAGTAAAGAGCCAATAAATGTTTGTTGAATAAATAATGCACACACTTCCGCCTAACACCCTTAGGTATAAACGTCTCCTAACTCTTTCTTTCTGGATAGTTCTTGATTCTATTATTAACAGACCTCATATAGTTGATGTGAAAGCCTGAAAAAATTCTAGAATTGAAAATTATTAACTATTTTTGGAGGAAATTCCATACTGTTTTCCATAGGCTGTGCCAGTCTGGAATCCCACCAACATTGCACTAGGGTTCCCTGCTTTTGACACAGCAATTTCACTGCTAGGATTATATCCTAACAATCCTGAAACACCAATTCAAAAGAACCTAAGCACCCCAATGTTCATAGCAGCACAATTTACAATAGCCAAGTGCTGGAAGCAACCTAAGTGCCCATTAGTAAATGAATGGATCAAAAAACTATGGTACATTTACACGGTGGAATGCTACGCAGCAGAAAGAAGGAAGGAACTCCTACCCTTTGCAACAGCATGGATGGAACTGGAGAGTATTATGCTAAGTGAAATAAGCCAGGCATTGAAAGACAAATATCACATGATCTCACCTTTAAGCAGAACCTAATCAACAAAATGAACAAGCAAGCAAAATATAACCAGAGAAACTGAAATTAAGAACAAATGGATAGTTACCAGAAGGGAGATGGGAGGGGATAATGGGGGAAAAGGGTGAAGGGTTTTC
Organism: Phyllostomus discolor; assembly: GCF_004126475.2. Lineage (NCBI taxonomy): Eukaryota > Metazoa > Chordata > Mammalia > Chiroptera > Phyllostomidae > Phyllostomus > Phyllostomus discolor. Next base: position 141,099,008 of record NC_040907.2, read on the forward strand.
AGGAAAACTATAAAGGACACATGGACAAAACCAAGGGGGATGGAATCAGGGGAGGGAGGTGGGGATGGCTGGGGTCGGGGGAAGTGGTGGCGGGACTTGCAGAAAACTACTTGAACAACAATAACATTTTTTTAAAAGCATGAAAATTATTAACCAGATGGTCTGTGAGTCTTTAGAAAAGGAAACAGGTTGGGTGGCCATCCCACTTTAATAAGATTCATTTTCAACAGGCTCTTCCTTATGTAAAGGGTATGCATCACATGGCTGAGGCTACAAACACAGCACATTTGGGGCTTCAATCTCTGGCAAGTTACTGAGATGGTCTTGCTGGCACCCTCCTTATGGTGACACACTTTCCTGCAGGTTGGCACAGTTTGAACAGTGAGCCTGATTCAAAAATATCAGCACATGGTTTGATAAATGTCACTGCACATCTGTGCATAACAACAGAGTTTAAGTCTTGAATCTCATTAAGGAAATGATATTTCATCTCTAAGTCCTTTTGTCCACTGGGTAGGCAGCATCCCTAAACACCACCCAAGACGTTGAAAACATACGCTTACCAATGTGCTAACAGTCAAGCCAACACCTAAAAAGTCATACCAGTTACTTTTCCTGACAAGTTTAATTATGTGACTTCAACTCAGAAACGTTATTAAAAGTTAGTCTCCCAAAGGTGGGATTTTCCTTCTTCTAGTCAATTCTTATATCACACTGTTTGTTTCTCTTTTTGCAAACAGTGTGTCTACATACCAAAAGTCACATATTTGATGTATTCTTAATTAATCCTCTTTCTTGAGGAGAAGTATGATGTGTCTATTAGCCCCCTGCTGTCCTCCTGCAGAGCTCACTGCGGACATGCTTTAGAAGTTTCCACTTTCGCTGAGTCCATCTATATCACCTTAGCTGCAAAGGAATACATCTCCATTACCACCTTAAAGCCAGACTCAGACATAATCATGAACCCTTTCAAGTCCTCAGACAAAAAGGAAAATCAATGCTTCTGTCTAGGTCGCATTAAGAAAGTACATAACACAGCTGGTTAAAAGAACACAGATGCAATACTACTTCACATTTATTTTCTAGGCACCAATAATCTTTCAAAGAGAAACATCCCGTTCTGACCCATCTCTTCTTTAGTAAATGATATGTAATCCTCTAAGTTTGGCAGAATTCTCAGGGAAAAAAAACACCAGGAAAGGGAGCTCTCTGACTGTCTCCTCCACCAGCAGATGAAGCAGACATCCAGAAATGTCAAGTGAGCTCAGCTGTTTCACGTTTTAAAATCATCTACTTTTGGCATATTATGAGAATGCCATTTTCCATCTTGTGATTTTTCTCATCTGGAAGATGTATAGTGTCGCAAAGAAAACTGATTATTCAACAGCGATGAGAAAATAAGCTTTAATTGACCTGGATGCAGAGGGTGGCTGTGCTATTATGCAAATGAAAACTGACAGTCCTTACACTGTCACAGTTGAAAGCAGCAGCAGCATCTGTATTTTACAACTGTATCACGGTTTCCTCAGGAGGAAGAAAAGACACTGAATTTGTAGAAAGAAGTGCCTCTGCTTCAAAAACATTAAACACACTCCCTTTCCTTGCACTCAGCACCATTTTCACACAATGACACCAACCAAAATATTCAAAGTACAGTCTACCCACTTAGTGACTTGCCTCAGTCAGCACTATTGGGCCGACTGAGCCCAATATGCTTGGGCCAAGCATAGCCTATTATTTGCTTACATCGTTTAAGGATGCATGTTTACTAAAAGGAGGTGAAGACTGGAGTGAACGCATGTAGCAGAGTTACTCTGAAACTCGCAAGCCTGTCAGTGGCATCTCTTCTGTGGGTAACCACCGTGCTGGGGGATTCAAACCCAGTGCCCCATTCCTACATCTTCCTCCTCCTTTTTCCCACCTTTTTGAGTGTGTGATCAAGTTGCATTTCTGCTTAAGTTTGAGTGAGTCTGGTCTCTGGAGTCTCTGCAGTCCCTGCAGTCCCTGGAGTCCCAGGAGTCCCAGGAGTGCTGAATGCCTTACAATATGCTAATTCTGCTAATTCTGGCAGGATCATGGGCTTTAACACACATGTGCATAATATAGAAAGGAGATTAAACTTTGAAACCTTTAAGCATTTGAATAGATTTTTTACTGTTGTTTTCTGAGGACTTTTACACATATGGTTCTAAATTTTTGAAACAATAAACAGATTTTAAAAAGTTATAATTCCATTTTATTAGTAAGGGGGAAAAAGGACCCAGGAAGATTAAGTGATATTATGAAGATTATCCGCCAGATGCTGACAGCTACAGAGTTCATCTTCCAAAGGTCTGTCAAGGGCCTTTTCAATTCATATATCATGTAATTTTACCCCAATGACCAAAAATTTATAGACCATATGGTACTCACTTAAAATTTACATTTTCTTAATCGTAAATGTGAAATGCATGAGCTTTATACAAACTAGATTATTTCAATGATAAACTGCCTAATAACTAACATGTTTCTAGAAATCTTAAGCAGTCTAGTTGACTTGATCTAATTCTGAAAAGTTATTTCTGACACTAAGTAGAATCATTGGAAAACACTAATACATAAAGAAAAAAAAGTACTAAAATCATGAGGCCTGAATGTGATGCTGTTTGCTCCACAAATATTATATAAATATTTCAGATATACTAGATGCCAAGTACTGGAGATACAATAGCAAACAATAGACATTTCCTGTGTTCTAGGAGCTCACAATGTTTTAGGGTGAAGAGAACAAACCAAGCAAAATCAACCAAGTTCTAGGCCCACCCAGCCAGTCCACAAGGCATGTGGGGAGCCACTTTGGGGAGCAGCTGATCCAGACCAGAGGGTTAGAGTTCCCTGAGGAAAAAGTGCTCACAGTGAGGCCTGGAGGAGGCCAACTTGTCCCAAAGAAGAAAGGGAAGACTGGCCAAATTCCTAGTATTAATGAACTTAGTAACCCTTTCTTTAGGTCTTTAAACATTCAAAACATCCTACTTATTCCTTCCTTTCATTCCTAGCTCCATCCCCAGAATAGACACTTTTTATTCAGCACAAGACCATAAACAAACACATGGAAGGCATCTTTACCCTGCACCGCTCAGTTCAGAAACAACATACCCATCACCCAGATCCCACCTTCCTGCCAAAATATACCCACCACCCAGATGGCCGTGCTGCCCAATTTTGTAGAATGTAGCCATGACTTTAGATCTTTGCCAAAATCAATGAAATAGCAACAATCTCTCCACTTTCTTTGACTTCACTGACACTGTTCACTTCATTCTGATGATACTCTAGGTCTCTAATAATTACCCCACACATCCTGGCAGTATCATTAGGTAAGGATTTCTAGGGATTTCACATCTATTTTCTCAGGTATAACTACTACTACCTGCTGTAAGGAGGTAGCAAACCATGAGAAATGGAGACAACACAGCTTAGGCTCCATAACCTAGGGGCTACAACTGGCCACAGACACATTATTACACTGTACAGATAAAACAGAGTTACCACCTTAAGGTAACTATGGGTCTATTTATCTGTATTGTCTGAATGCGATGTCTCCCCAGTCACTGACAAAAGTGTGCTTTCTTAAAGGGGTACACCCTCATTAATCAGGTTTTATGTATTTAAATATGGCACGAATACATTATGTCTGTTCAAGTGCAAACATTTATTGAGCATGGCATCAGGCTGGTGTAGCGCTTGGCTGTGGTATAACTCACTTCACTGTGTGCTCTAAAATACTGAACACTGAGTTGGGAGCTATTCAGAAGAACTTGCCTGGAGCTTTCGTGTTGCTTAAGTCTTGTTCCCTCCTAGTACGGCTAAACAGAAACTTGAAATCACTATTGTAAGTCAGTATGATAGACATTCATCTGTTACAAGTTGTATTTTAAAATGTCTAATCATTATGTTTGTTGTACATCTGAAGCATGTTGTATATCAACTGTAACTGAAAACATTTTTACGTTAAAATAATTAATTAAAAAATATATTGCATTTAAGTAGGAAGCCAGAAATACGTTACAGAATTTAAATTTCACCCCTTTATTGTTCTTTTTACTGGTCCTTAAAGCTTTCATTCCCAGTGTTCCTATGAAAACTTCTTTTTCCTTTCCTCACTGTTCCAAACAGGAAATAGTGATAAAGAGGAATACAATTATGTCCTGGTGGGAGTGGAGAGAGATTTATGCAAAGGACAAACCTCGGAACTGAAGGCCAGAGCTTGGACTCAAAAACACTCTTCTTCCCCTCTCGTCTCATGAACTAGTTTGCCACCTACCTATTGTCAATAGTTGATTTCTTAGGGCATTAATAAAAAAAGAAAAGTAAAGAAGTTATATCTGAGGAGGATTTAATATTATTCCAAATGTTTTTACATAAAGATCATCAAATTTCAATTTTAGGACTTAATAAGGAAGAAAGACTTACAATCCCAGCGAACAAACAACCTGGATTCTACAAAGGGCGCAGAGCGTCTCCTTTAATTAGTCATGGTCTTCATATGACATTAGTCATGCTCTCCTGTCACAAGTCAGTCTTTCCCCATCATTGTCATACTCGTCCTTTCAATGATAAAAAGGAAGATGAGATACAAAAACAAACAAAAATGTAATTTTTAATTCCAAAATCCATGACTATTTTTAAAGCTACACTAATGGTAGTCTGACGCTAATGAAACTACGCAGACAGATCTAGACTTAGGAAATCGTTCCATATTCCATCAGGAAAGGAAGTTTAACACTGTAATCACATTATTAGGTAGACGCCTGAAGAAAGCATGTGGTGGCTTTCTTCACAGAAAGAGGGCTGGCTCTCTGGAAGTACATAAGGCAGACGTCCCCCCATAACCTATTATTAGCTCTGAGGTACACACACACACACACACACACACACACACAGGCTGCACTGGAGTACCACAGGGGAAAGGAGTACCATGGGTAATTTTCAACAAAGTGGCCCATCTCCATATCAGATACATGGCATTACAAGTCAGGGAGAGAGAAGAATTGAAGTGTGCCATCTTGCCTGCACAGCATGCACTTTCTCTTTATGAGGCCTCAACTAAGAGACTCTGCAGGCAGCCTAAGAACTAAGTGCCCTGGAAATGGAGAAATCAGAGAGCCTGCCCAACGGCGGCCTCCCACAGAGTGTGTGGGGGGTGGGGGGGAACACATCAGACAACCCAGCACAGGGAGGCCTTCCCCAAACAGAGTGTTAAAAGCAGCAACCAAGTATAATAAAATGTCAAAAGGGAGAGAGAAAGAGTTAGCGAAAGTGACAAGGGCCAGAGGCCAGAGCCAACCCCTTCCAAAGATTTAGCCACTTTGGAAAAGATTGTTAATCAGTTGCCACATCCATTTTGCAAGAAGCTATGTTCCTATTTTTAGGACTGTGTCTTGCTTTTAACAAAAATAAAGTTCACAACAAGATTTGCCTATGCACTCATAAACTATCTCATTTGCAAAATAGAGAAACTACCTTTTAAGAAAAGCTTTCCAGGGAAGTATAATTTGTGAGGTCACTCAGGTCCTGTGCCACTTCAGAAGCCCTAAAGCAGTGGTTCTCAAACTTTGGAGGGCACTGAATCACCTGCAGGACTTTTAAAAACAAGATTGCTGGGCCCCACCCCGAAAGACCTTGACGAGGGATCAAAATTTACACAGTTAACAATTCCCAGCTGATGCTGTTGGATGCTGCTGGTCCAGGCATCACAAGAACCGCCTGTCTCAGAAAAAAAGGAATGGGTTTATGTACCTTTATGCGCAGGCTTATAACTAGACTGTGGGGAGCACGAACAAAGAGAGCACTTACTTACACACTTTAATCCTTTCCAATATAGTCAAAACCTATAAAAGAAATCAGGGAGGAATTTAATTGGGGTAGAATACTGATTTCTTTTTCTAAAATAGATTATTTTCTATTAGTAAGGGTCTCAGATCAGTGCTTTCCAAACTCAAATGTTAATAAGAATCACCTGATGACTTTGTTAAAATGCAGATTCTGATTTATCTGATTCTATTGGTTTGGAGTGTGGCCTTAGTTTTATTTTCTAACAAGTACCCAAGTGATACTAATGCTGCTGGTTCAAGAATCTCACTTTGAGTAGCAAAGTCTTACTATCACATAATGAGAACTTGTTGGGAACCGCCCTGCCTGGTTTCAGAAGCTGTAACCCCCCAATGGCTAAGGCTGAGTGAGTGACCCTCGGACCATAAGCCACTAAGGAGACAAAGCTTATCCTCCCAGCAGGGGCACCATCTCTGCCCCTTTTACTTTGCCCTACCTGGCCCCCAGTGAGTGATTAGTTAGCCAATGACGGGTAAGATTCCTCAAGGGAGGGATGAACTAAGACAGGTACAATCATGGGGGGCCCCCAGGGAAGGACTTGGGGGGCTATAGCAAAAGGGGGTGATGGACCCTCTCACCTCGGCTTTGACATAGCCTGAGTCTGCATTCTGTCTGCGAGAAGTCTCCTAATCTCTTGGCTGACTTACTTCCCCTGCCTGACTTAAGCCTGAAATAATGACAGGGGGTGGTGCAGCCCTGTGCTGGAAAGGGCGGGTTCCCCAGGGTGATCAAGCTTAAGAAAGGATAAGTAAAATCCTGTGAAACCTGCTTTGCTAAGAATGCTCTCAATTAAATGATAAGAGTCAAAGCAGGAAATGAGTCTGTTTCCCAAAGTTTTGTAGCCCATTAGCTACCAGACCCTGACTCAGAATAAGCCCTCATAGTTCTTTGTATGATATCTATTGTTTGATCCTTACTGCTTGACAATGATTGATGAGCTTTACCTGTATTCCTGTGCAAATTGAATCCAATAAAAGCCCATTGAGGAAAAGGCTCTTGGCCCTTCTCTTTTGAGAGATCGGCCACCTTTCCTCCTCAAGCAGATCATGGTTTGGTAGACTTATTCTCATCTGTGGCGGACAGGGGGGGACCCTGTGGGCAGAGCCCCCCCAAAAAACCAATGTAGCCCAAGGTTTTAGAGCAAGGACTCAGAAGTCAAGCTGCTTGAATTCAAGTCCATGTTCTGTCACTTTCTAGTTGTGTGATTTTGGGCAAATTACTTAACCTCATTGTGGCTCAGTTTGGTCTGTAAAATTAGGTTAATAATAGTCTGTACCTACATCTTACAGCATTGTAAAGATTAAGCAAGTCAATCTATGTAAAGCACAGTGCTTGGCATGGGGTAAGTGCTTAACAAACATTACAGGTACATACAGGAAAAGAAATTTGATTTGGTTTTATTAAACCTATTTGTACGTTTGCCTTTTTCTTTTCTTTACATTGCTTAAACTTAAGCAGTTTTTGTTTAGGATGGAAGGCAAGAATCTAATAAGATTAAATATTTGATTTGATGGAATTCTTCACCTGTCTGCTTTTTGTTACTGCATTGTTTATATTTCTTATGTATATATTCTATGTAAAATAATGCTGTCCCTAAAGATGACTGATGTCAAAGAGTTTTTTATTTACTTTTTTTTTTTTTGCATCCCAAGAAGTATTGAACTAAATCATGTGTATGCGTGGAGACAGTTCTGATGATAAGAAAATTATGCAAGTAATTTGCCTTATGTTGCAGATGTAACTGGTAGTGAATGTTCGCATATAACTACTTTCTTGTTTGTAGAGTGGAATTACAGGGACTTCTAACTCCTACCACACACATCTTCTTAGGACAATAGTTTTCACAGACATGCAGAAACATACTGTTTTCCTCCTGCTTAGCTTGCCCTCCTGTGGAGAGAAGCCATGCTAATGTCAGCTGTGACTACTTAAGCATCACTGTGCCAGCCTTTGTTCTCTAAGGAATGTAAAGTTCTAGAAGGTGCTGGCTGAATAATTATGAAATGAGAAAAACAATGTTTTTTCCATTAACCATATACAGAGATTTCCAGAGGCCCAAACCACTGCTTGTGAAGAAGGCACATTTTGCATGCCTGTCTGCTTCCAAATGTCAGCATAGGAAGACTGTTTTTGCGAGGCTGTTGACAAGTTATTGAAAGGGTAATCTGGGATAATTGTGGAGGCCTGAAACTGCACCTGCTACAATTTCACTCTTGGCTTTGGATAAATGGCCTCTTTTAAAATGACGGCATAACAGAATAGCTTTATAACCAACAGCTTTCTCATATCTACACAATTCATCTTTGAGATCATGAGTACAAAAACACGGAGGCATTGGATGACTGAAATGTCTGGTTTTCAAAAATTCTTTATAAATCAGAGAGGGCATTTGGCTCTGAAAAAAAGAATTAATTACATCAAAAAGGGGAGAATTTTGATTTTGTTAGTAACAATTGTTCTCTAGATAGAACACAGTAATTATTAAGACTATCTTAAATAGGATTCCATCTAGCAAGGTACTCCTCTCCCTAGAAGTCATTTCCAATGTTGTCAGGATATATGAAATTACTTGTGAGAATTCCAGAATCTGAAAATAAATTCTGGATTTTAGGGATGATAAACATTTCTCCTGAGGTGTGTATGTTTGTTCTCACTCTGTATCAAAGGTTTTTACTGTAGCACCTTTCTCACTTGAATAAGGAAAAAAGGTAAGCTACCCATTTGTTTCACAAATAAATTGCAAGACTTCCCATAAATAATCAAAGACAAATGTAATAATCTTCCAAGATTTCTTAGAAGAAAATTTTCCATTCATCAGTTAATATATTATGTGATCTTTAGCCAAGCACAATGTCTTTCATGAAAACGATTTAGGGACATAAAAATCATTCTACCAAACCAAGCCAATAATGGATTACTTTGAAAAACTTGTGACATGCTTGAACCAGACCCAACCAAAGGAACCAAAAATAATTAAAAGCTGATTACATTTTTATAAATTACTTGGTATCTTAACATTATTGGCTACATAAAGTTTCCACAAATATGTGTATGCAAATATGTTTTTAATACTTTAAATGTTTCATATATGTATTAAGAAAGATATACTCCTATCACAAAAGTCCTTTCAAATGTGGATATTACACATATCTATTTCTTTCACCTACTCCCCAAATTGGATGGAAGCGTATTACTTCCACAAAATTTATAAAGGCAGGAATACACTTTACATATTTTACTCAGTATGAAATGATAAAAATAAAGCCCTGGCTGGTGTAGCTCAGTGGATTGAGCGCGGGCTGGGAACCAAAGTGTCCCAGGTTTGATTCCCAGTCAGGGCACATGCCTGGGTTGTAGGCCATGGCCCCCAGCAACCGCACATTGATGTTTCTCTCTCTCTCTCTCTATCTCCCTCCCTTCCCTCTATAAAAATAAATAAATAAAATCTTAAAAGAAAAAAGAATATTAAAAAAAAACCTTCTAAAAAAAAGAAATGGTAAAATAAAGTCGTCTCTCAGCTGTAGCAATGGAGAATGGAAAAAGTATTTGGAAAATCCCAAGAGCTGCTTATGCAGCACCAATTTTTTAAAGTAAATAAATTCAAAGTGCATGCACAGAATTGATTCGCACATAAATTTTCAGAAGTAAAGGATTGCATTGAAATACAGCTATATTTTAAAATATATTAGCAGAAGCTTATTAGCATAAAAGCTTTGCTTGTTTCAAATATGTTTAACAAGATACATTTTGGAATGATAAATACATTCTATGAAGCACTTAATACACATTATTGAAAAGATTCTTCAACAATGACATAGCATTCTTGCTCTTACAGCTATTTTTCCTCTTCTGTAGAATGGGAATAGTAAAATCTGCCATATTTCTCTCAATTACATGAGAAAATGAATGCAACGGCATTTGGGAAATTACTGTGTACAATACAAGCACAAGGAAATTAAAATGCTTGCTAACCACTCATTCATGAACAGCATACATTTCATATATCTTGCCTGCATTTTGCACAGGCCTCCCTTATATGATTTTCCTAAGCCATCTCTAAAGGGAGGCAACACATGTAGCGCCTGATTGTGTTTTGTTGGTGAGAAACTGAAGACAAAAGAGCATGTGATTTTTTTTTCCCAGAGTCTCACTTGAAACCAGCACCAGCACTCAAATTTTATCCCAATTTGTTTATTATTCTTTTCATTATAATATAAAACCTGATAGAAAACTTCAGCCCTGTGAGAAATTTCAGCGTGTGGGTTTATGAAGAAATCTGTCAGGAAAAAGGGGAAAAATTCTACACTCGGAGTTCATGGCTCACTTAAAATTTTGTTTAGCCCAAAGGTAAGAAAGGGTGTATATACCACTGCTCATTTAAACCCCACTCCTACACTTGGCTGGTGTGGCTCAGTGGCCTGCAAAATCTGAGGGTCACCCCTTCAAAACCAAAGGTGGGGTAGGATCAAGGGTGGGAAGTGGGGATGGCTGGGGTAAGTTATGGGGGGGGGGAGGGGAAATGGAGACAACTGAACTTGAACAACAAAAAAAAAAGTGAAAAAAATTCCTAGCTATGGCACATGCCTGGGTAAGCAGGCTATGTTCTCAGTAGGGAGCACTCAAGAGGTAACCAAACTATGTTTCTCTCGCACATAGGTATTTCTCTCCCTCTCTTTCTCCCTTCCTTCCCCTCTCTCTAAAAATAAATAATTAAAATCTTAAAGAAATAAAACCCACCCCTAACAGCAGAATATGTTAGTAGGAAAAGCCTATCTAGTTTGTAGAATGTGATTACAAATTAAGTTTTCCTGTCCCTCCACACCTGAAAGAGCAGGTTATGCCAAAGTCAAAATGGGAAATTTGAACGAAGTCATCTAGGTCTTGAAGCAGAGGAGATAACAAAACCAGGCTCACAGCAGCCCCAGCCCTCTCTTCTGCCAGTCAGGAACATGGGTGAAAAAAAGTTTTCAAAACTAGTTTCTCTCCAAATGACTCAACTTAACAGACATTGGGCAACATAATATGAAGTAGCAAAACCTCAAAGTCAATAACCAGGAAATGTCCGAGGCAGGCAAACCACAAGGAGAAATACTTACCGGTGGCTCTTTGTGAGCAATAGTGTTCAGAATGCAAAGCAGGGTGGCAACTGCAAACCATGACAGACCCTGGAGGCAAGAGTTGTGGCCATTAGCTAGGAGACATTGATAAAACTTTGGGCTGGGCCAGAAGGGAGGGCTTTCCCTTCCTTCAGTCATTTCTGTTCCTCTGGAGAGAGCTTTCAAGAACTCAGCAGATGGTGTGATATAGTTAATGACATCATATGATTTGGGCTCAATAACAAATTTTTAAGTTAACGCAAATATATTTTGTTGTGATAAAAAAGTATAATCTTTAGACTCAGATATACCTGGGTCTGTGTGCTGATTTGATCACATTTAATGGCAGTGAGGTATCTAAGAAAATTTTAAATTGGGATTTGGGGTCTGCCTATATCACCTGTCTCCTAAGTGTGACTATACATAAGCTGATTTGCGTGTCAGAAAGGGGACCCACGAAGGGGAGTTTTCTGTACTGTCACCCAGGAGAAAGGTCAGGGAAGAGAGAAGTGCCTAGTCCCAATTAGGATTGCCCAAAACTGTAGTTCCAACCAAAAACACAAACCATGTAAGGGGATCTTTAACCAAGCATCTAACAGGATAAAGAGAACATCGTACATGTCTAGTGAATGAGGAAACTCAGAAACAAGTCACTCAATGGCTGGTTCTTTTCTGGGAATCCACGCAAATGCTGGACTCCCTGGTGAATACGTGGATATCTAACCATCCTAGCTTTGCTGAAAGCCCTGTCCCCTTTGTCCTCTGCCTCCATTCTAAGGAATCCTGAACACCTCTTTCTCAATGCAAAGGGAACACCAACAACCTCCTTATATTCCTTTCAAAAACCAAAAACTTTGTAAAGATTTCCAGCCTATCCCTAACTGAACAGCTGTTAACATTATTAAATAGAATATAAAGACACTGCCCTCTGAAGTATTTACATTTGGATAACTTCATTAATGTCAGCACCACCTCAAGGATAAGGAATGGATATCTTGCTTGTTCTGATACCTCCCAGAACTAGTAAAAACCTTTCCCACAGATGAATATCACATCGACTCTTATAGCTATAAAATTATTTCTGGCAACTTTCAAATTACTATGTTCTTCCTGCCTCCAGCCACAGAAGATTCAGAAAAATGAAAATTGAGTCTCATATCAACCAACCACACATTTTTTAAAAGGCTTTTTGATTAACTTATTTTTTAGAGAGAGGGAAGGGAAGGAGCAAGAGAGGGAAACATCAATGTTCAAGAGAACCATGGATCGGTTGCCTCTCACACACACCTAGCCTGGCACCTGGCTTGCAACCCAGGCACGTGCCCTGGAGTTGAATGGGTGGCCTTCCAGTTTGCAGGATGAAACCCAACCACTGAACCACACCAGTCAAGGCCAACACCCCTGTGTGTGTGTGTTTTTTTTATAAAATTAAAAATTAAGCATAATTTACATTTTTTCCATTTTTTTCTTTTACAATTCATTCTTCCTTTACCAAACAGAAACCCCAATAGTCTGGGCAAAACAAAGTAAGGCACTGGAACATCACCTTCTGGGTTCTGCAGCCTCAGTAGCACACAGATGCAGTACCCAGAGCAGAAACACAGCCTCTGCTGGTCGTCAGCAGCCCTGGAAGCAGGATGATCACTGTGCTCATATGACTCGGAGGCACTCAGCAATGAGCAGAAGGTCAGAGCAGCACAAAGTGGCTGCTCTCGCACACAGAAAACACTGGGGACTACTAAATAGATCCAATGTGGGAAACAGCACTAAAATGTGGGCTTCCATTTCTGGTGTTAACTCCTGTACCATCAAAGGCTGGCAAACACTGGGGCATTCTAGGTTACATCTATCAAGCCTTTACCATAAGCAGGCTACCATGACAGGCCCTGGGAAGAGCAAGAGAGTAGAACACAACTCTGGCTTTAAAGACACGTAATATATTCTAGAAAAAAGCATAAGTGATCAGACAGCTAAAACAGAAGTCACTGGAAGCAACCAAGATGTCTTTCAATAGGCAAATGATAAATAAACAATGGGACATCCAGACAATGGAATAGTAGTCAGTGCTAAAAAAGAAATGAGCTATCAAACCATGAAAAGACATGAAAGAGCCTTAAGTGCATACTACTATGTGAAAGAAGCCAATTGGGAAAAGCTACCTGCTACATAATATTCTGGAAGAGGTAAACCATGGAGTCAATAAAAGGATCAGGGATTGCGGGTGGTTAGTGGGGAGAGAGGGATGAATAGGTGGAGCAGAGAGGACTTTCAGGGCAGCGAAACTACTCTGTGTGAAGCTGTAGTGGTGGATACATGTCAGCATTATGCACTTGTCACAAGCCATGGGATACACAACACCAAGAGTGAGCCTTAATGTAAACTGCGGACATTTCCATAACAATGACCCATCAATGTGGGTTCATCAGTTGTGATAAATGTGCCACTCTGGTTAGAGACTTTGATGGTGGAGGAGGCTATGTGTGTGCAGGGGGAGAGAATATACAGAAAATCTCTTTACCTTTTTCTCAAATTCACTGTGAACCTAAAGCTTCTCTGAAAAATAGTATTTAAAAATAGACCAGCCTAGTGATAGAGTAACAGAATGCTATATGAACATACAAGACGAGCATCCTGTCTGTGGAGATGAGAATATGCTTTCTGGAAGGGAGGGTGAAGAGCATTTCCTGCGCTTTTTAGGTATGTTGCTTTCCATAACCAATCTGAATGTGAAGTGCTTCCTTTCTAAAATGGGTAAAATAATTAATGGTGTGTCCCTTGTACAGATGAAAGATTATATATGTAAATCCTCTAATAGCGCCTGGCAAATAGTAGACACCAAAAAAGCTCTTCCCTCATCACTATGTTACTACAGTACAAACTAGACTGTTTTATTAGTCTAGAACACATTTGTACACATTATAAATTAGTTAAACTAAAATATTTTATTTGCTTTTTTGGGAGTAAAATGAGCTAATGACAAGATTAATTAAATTATGACTCTCATACAGACTTTTAAAGCAATCACAGTCTTTCTGCCGCCTCGCCAAGTGGAGAGCCCCCGTGAAGCACCAGAGGCCTCCATAGTCCAGGTTTCCAAACCAACCATGTCTACCTTCACCTCAACCTACGGGCCACTGGATTTTAAATTCGTTTTTATCAAAAGGTATTCATTAAGTAGTTATTAATTAGCTTTCCTATTGAAGATAAAATATGTATTAATTTATTCTGTGTCTTTTGAGTTAGTAAAAATAGTCCTCAGGCACCCATTAGTATTTCAATAGCTTTCTGATTCTAGAGATTATCCCCCTATATTTGTAGCTGTTACATTTTGACATCTTAGCCAAGAGGGTGTGCATTTTGAATTTTCTCTCATCCTAGAAAGTTATAATAACTAAGCATCATAATTAAGCATCAATACACTGTGGCTCTTCCTGGCAAATGTAGTAAAAGCTACAACATTTTATATATTTTGTTTATTTTTAGGGATATCTTATAAAATAGTATTCATCAGTTTGGCTGTGTCTGTGCCTCTGTTTAGTGTTCTAAGATTCAAGTCTCTGGGTAAACAAACACTTTACCTGGAATGACCTTGTTTTTATTTTATTCACAGCCCACTGACTTAGTTGCTCTTTATATAGATACTCATTACTTTCTTTTTGTTTCAATGTGGAAATCAACAGAGAAAAACAGAATAACATGCTGAAGTTTACACAATGAGGAGTAGCGAGGTTTGAACTCAAACAAATGAAGGAGTTACAAAGAAGAGAACATTTTGAGCAAATAATAAAGAATATACAGGGTGATAATGAGGAGGAAAAGAAAGCAATGAATGAAAATATATGAAGAAGTGGGTCTCCTCAGCAAGATGAAAGGAGAAAGCACTTCCATGTACAAAGTCGTCTCACATTTGCAACAACCTTGCAGCACGTCAGCTATCACACTTGTAATTTCAAAATTTTCTTGTAATATGGCCTTTCACAGTGGTGGGCACCCAAATGAACCACAACTTCAGTGCCCTAAATGAAGGGCAGGGCCTGTTTTTGATTTGAACTACTTGCAAGAAAGAAGTCAAGCAATCCTTGAAGACCCCTCAGCTCTCTTAGATCATTGTGATGTTTGTACACTAAACCAAGTTAGTACCAGGTAGCTTGGTCACTACAAGGATAGATTTTGCATGAAAGCTATGATTTAAAATTGTGTTGCTGTAGATCATAGGGCCTTATAACCTTCCCTGGAACAACTTTATGAGAGGCAACTTTTCTTGCTAAAAAAAGTAGTAGAGTTCTAAACAGTCATTTAACTCACAATATAGTCTATTGAGATGCTTTTATTATAAAAAACAATGTAATGTACTGGAATGTCTTTTGGGAGAAAATATATAAAGAATAAAATGAATATTTTATGAGCTTAACAAAATAGAATACTAAAAAAAAAGTAATGCTTAGTCACTAGTAATACCATCCTTAAAATCATCTAACCAAACATCAATGTTTTAAAATGGTTTTTTCTTAGATTTGTATATTTCCATCAGCACATTCATTTTATAAGCTTCTTAGATATATTATAAAACATACATGTCATCACTGTCTTGTATAGTGTGTGAAGAGTAAGCGTACTGCACTTGAAGAAATCCATTACATTTCTGAAACTTCGGTTTGGGTTCACTGAGAATTTTAAATTAAATCTGTTATCTTGGTCTTTGAATTTAAATTAGGACTCTCATGTCTGTGAGGTTCCCATACATATGTGTGTATTCAATTTGGTTATTTTCTATTCCTAATCTGTCTCCTGTTGATTTGATTATTAGACTAGCCAAAACAAGCAAGTATCACCGAGTACTCAGATGTTTGATTAAACTATATCTGGGTGTGCCTATAAGGATATTTCCAGATGAAATTAGCACTTAAATGAATAAATAGACTGAATAAATCAGAGTGCCCTCACCAATGCTCACGGGCATCATACAATCAATTGAGGGCCTGAATAGAACAAGAAGGTGAGAAAAAGAATTACTTCTCTGCCTGACCGCTCAGCTGGAACGTTGGTCCTCTCTTGCCCTTGTTCTGGAATTTATACCATCAGCCTTCCTGGGTCTCCAGCTTGCAGATGAGAGATTGTTGGGAATTCTCAGCTTCTAAACCATATGAACCAATTACTTCTCATGAATATTTTTATAGATCTCTACCTATCTATCCTACTGATTAAATTTCTCTAAGAACCCTGACTAGTACAAGTTTATAGTAAGACTTAAATAAGATGATTTATGACACATGATACATATCTAATAAATGTATAGGGATAATTTGTAGACTCTCTGATATGTTATTATTTGGTACAGCTTTTTGTATATCAGTGTGTGCATGTTGGCATATGGGATGTGTATTGGCATGTGTGGCATATGTACATGGGTATATATGCATATAGATGAATACACTGACCTGTTATCAGCTCTTCAAAGAGCATTATGGCCTGAAAGAGGTTTAAGAGGTACAGTTTTACAGAAAGTAGGCGAATTAAACACACACACACACACACACACACACTATGTGCAAAAGCTCCAGAGTATGTTTTGTTCTTGTTTCAGTCCCTCAAGCCCCTGCCTCTGCATCTTCATGAAGCTCATCACCATGTGCTTGGCACACAGTAAGTTTTCACATGAAAGCAAAATATGATTCCAATCACAATTTCCCTCCCAGAGCATCTCTGATCTCTGATTCACATTTAAGCAGTTATAGAAACCAAAGCTTCTGAGTAGCCTGAATTAGTGTTCTTATTAAGCAAGTTTCCATGGGTCTAAGAAAACTATAAATTATAAAATATACATTGATTTTTGTGACATTTTTAATCAGAGAAACTTTTAGAAAACAGTTTAACTGGTATACTACAAATAAATTTTGATTTATAAAAGTGAGGTAAAATGTTGGAAGAAGTATAAACAAAGAACTGTTATTTATCACCATTGATCAGGAAAATTAAGCATTACAGCACTATTTCTATGCCAACCTTGAACTGTGATTTATAACTTGAATATTCATTTGAGTAACAACCACTGAGCTGTGTATTAAACGAAGATTGATTTCATTTGGCCCATTCTACTGAAGACACAATTTTTACTAAGTGATGTACTCCATAGCTGCCAGTTAGTATCGCATGTCATGTAAGTGCCAATGCAGAGGAACATTAGACTGAAAAGTAAAGGTAATCAGTTTAGTACCCCTGTAACTCTACTTTCCTTATCCATCCATCTACATAACTGAGGAAACAAAATTTCCCCAGCCAGCAAATCTCCATTTGCTTATATAATCTCAAAGATTCTTTTAAAAGTGTTATTATTTAAATAGCCAACTCTCAGCTTTCCAGCCTGAATTGATGCATTTCCACTAAAGCAACCAGTTATCTGAATTTCTGTGGCCATGGGCACGTTTTCTTTTTATTTAAGGTATAATTGACATGTAGCACTGTGTAAGCCTCAGGGATATGACATTTTCATTTCACGCATTAATATGTGGCACTATGACTACCAGTAGCATTAGCTAATACCTCTACCTTGTCACATAATTATCATTTCTTCTTATGCTGATAACATTTAACATCTAATTTCTTAGAGACTTTGAAGTATATAATCCAATTGACTATAATTACATGATTATGTTCTTAAGGAGAGACTTTTAAACTGAAGAAACAAAAGTAATATATGCTTTCTGAAAAAAAAAAACAATCAGAAAACCTGGAAGAAATTTAAGAGAAAAGTGACTCATATTCTCACAACCAGGAAATAACCACTATTAAAGTTTTTTTTATAGAATTTATCAGATTTTTCTCCCATGTGATATATACTCATATTTATATGAATATAGTTACAAATATATTTACAAAACTATGATGTCATTTATATAGTTAATTTGATGTTTACACAAATATGGATATAATTCATTCTTTTTAATTCATTGAATAGTTCTTAATTTCTTTATTCCATAATTTAGGTAATACCTTTTTCTATTTTTTTTTCATTTCCAAAGTCCTACCTTAAACAAAAACTGTAATGAATTGCCCTGGATATATAAGGGGGGGCCCCCCAAAATCCCAGAATTTATTTATTAAAAAGTATATATTTATTTTTACATGTTTAAACTTCAGTCACATTCAAAGTACTCTGCATTTGATGCAACACACCTATCAAGACATTTTTTCCATTGCTCAGAACAGTTTTTGAATTCATCGGTTTTGATGCCTTTTACTGCTTCTGCCATTTTTTGTTTCACTTCTTCCATGTGGACAAAATGTTCCCCTTTGAAGACCTTTTCATCCGGGGTAACAAAAAAGAAAAGTCACTCAGAGCAAGATTGGCTGAATAGGGAAGGTGGGACATGGGGGTCATGCTGTTTTGGTCAAAAACTGTTGAACATTCAGTGAGGTGTGGGCAGGTGTGCTCGTAAATCATCTGTCATGAAATGGGCAAATGTGTTCAAAGAACCTTAAAAAAAATTCAATGAAGCCAAACACAGCCTCTCACAACAACTCCAACTGGTACACTGATACAGATGGGCCCCTAGAACATTCCCTAGCATGGAAAGCCATTACTATAAGGTGCCCACCCTCCAGAAGATTATAGGAGACCATTCTGCATGGAAAGGCCAGTGGAAAGCAAGGTCTGCTACACAGGACCCATGCCCACAAATAGGTTCTCCTGTAGGGAATCAGGCCTGCATTGTACCTAGGCTGCTTTGAGACTTGCTTTTTGCTAAAACTCCCAACTCTGAATTGAGGCAGTAAATGTTTACTGCATATCTTTAAAGTAACTTCCTAAAATCCATGCTAAACCTCCCAAGGACAAGTATAACCAGTTCAACCACTTTTCCCTTTGCATTTGCAAATATCCTTCTTCTGTGATGTAATTAGCAACATCCTCTCCTCTGTTTTCTGTAAAAGGTAACCATCTAAATTGAACCTGTGCATAGTAAATGAGGACCATCCTCAATGTAATGTGCCAAGAAAAGCCATAAAAGCTTGTCAAGGCAAGGGTTGGCAAGCTCTTGAGAGAGTGGCCAAGGTGCTCTGAGGCGCTCTCCCCCTGAGAGAGCGGCCGTGCCGTCCCTTTTCCTCCACAGGGCTCAGTAGTCTGTGTGAATTTGTCTCGTCTCATCCATAACGCTGCATACCCCAGGAGCCAGGGTCTGCATCAGAAATAATTCCAGTTTTGGGGGCGTCTCCCCTTATATATCTTTGAACACTTGTTTTCTTAGAATAAAATTCCTCAAAATAAAATTGCCAAATCAAAGGGTAAGCACATTTTTAAGGTTTTTGATACATTTTGCCAAATTGCATTTTAGAAAGCTTCTATCAATTTCAATAGCAAGTAGCTGGTATATAACAGTACTTATTTCCTCATCTGGTCTCCAACAATGGACATTATAATTTTTGAAATATTTTATTCTTGAGGATAACTTGAAACACCAATGACAAACCAGTGCTGAGCCAATTAAAACTGTGGAAAGCTTCTTAGTAGTGATAGGTGAAAAAGAAATCCCATAGCATTGCAACAAACTCTTCAGTTTTCAATTGCTTTGTTTTGGGGGGCGGTATAAGGAAAGCATCTTCAAGAGAGTTACTTTGAACTAACTTGGGGGTAATTATTATAGTTACATCTGTATATATAATACTGGGGAAGATGAAAGGCACTTCTGCAAGCTGAACAAACAAAATCAGGCCTTGAGTTATTCATCCAACATTCCACATCTGAAGCTGCTAAGAAGGCCAGAGTTATGTGTATATTGCAGCTATTTGTGAGACAACAGTTTCTTCACTTCTTTCTACCTTACACCCTTACACACCCATACTTTATTCTGATGTGAAATTCAAGGCTTGCATTACTTATTTTTCTAGTAGTGTTATCTGAAAAAGTACTAGAGGCTGTGCACAGACATTTTTAACATTAAGATTATAAAGCCAGTTGTATAATAACAACAATATGAGATTCAAAAAGAAATAACAAGAATTGGATGGAAAATCAGAAGGAAAGAGGTGATGAAAGACTGACAAGTGCTAAATCAGGGAAGAAAACAGGAAAATTGTCAGTGCTCCGTCCACGCTGGTACTTTTGCCTGACATTTACCTCCCAAGATCCAGAGTACAGGATACATATTCTGAAATGTTTCCAAATGCAACCCATTTCTGTTATGAGAAGGAAAAGGAGGCATTAAGGAAGAGCAGAAGAAGTAATCATAATTAATGGTCATTGCCCAGCAGGCAGCCATTTGCTGGACAACCATTTGTCTCACACAGCTCAGCTGGGCAGTCAGGCAAAACACTGAGAACCCACAACTAGGTTTCCCAAACAAGAGATCCAGACCAATGAAAAACCTTCACACTGCTGATTGCTCTTTGCTGTGATTTTCGATGCCATATTCTTTTGTCAGTATATATCTTTCTTCACACTAACTAAATCACAAAGTTACAACTACTTTCTTGCTATGCTGGTGATTTCTTAGGGAAAACGAAGAAAGGCTCCTTTAAATAAATAAATAAATAAATAAATAAATAAATAAATAAATAAAGCAAGCCAGCCAGCCTAGGAGTCTTACCCCTATAGAATTACTTTGACTAGTCATTCAGATTTCTTAGACACCACATAAAATCTCAACCATGCCAGGTATGTATGTATGTATGTATTTATTGATTCATGAAAGTAGTTCATTTGTAAGCATTGTTTGAGGGGATGATATTTTAAGATGCATTTTGGAGGAGATGAAAGGGTTGTATACATGTGTATTTTGGAAAGACTGATACAATAAGATTTAAATGTTGTCTCCTCTTTCTCTAAGAAAAGCTATCAAAGTCATCATATGTGAAGCCAGCTTGCCATGTGGAAAATTCATCCAAATGATCTAAAGTGGAAAACTTAACATTGAAAGAGACATCCTTAAAAAATATAGGCTTAATATGCCATAATGTTTTTAAATTATTATTAGAAGGTTAGGGTCAAAGCAGTGAGATACAGTAAAGAGTATTTAGTATGTGAAATCTTTTAAAAATGGACAAATAATGCAGAAGGCAAAAATGTAGAATTAGAAATATACAATTAGAAATATCAATGGGAGTAATTGTGATTTAAAGAAAAGGGTACAATTTTATATAAACACTTCGGATTAACTCAAATATTTAAATTTATCTTTATTCCTACCTACCATGTAGCCTCACCACAATTACATCTTTATTTTATATACAAAGGAGGACCACCCCCCAAAACAACAGAATTACTTTCTGGAGTGTGGGTCTCTTGTACTACACGATTTTTAGGTGAGTTTTCTAGGAAACCACCTGTAACAGTATACCAGCTGGTATTGTTCTGAGAGGCTGTGCTCTGCTTGAGTGAATTTTTTTTGAAGACTCTAGACACATTTGCCCATTTCATGATGGGTGATTTACAAGCATACCTGCCCACAACACTCTGAGTGTTCAACAGTTTTTGACCAAGAATGGCATGACTCCCATGTCCCACCCTCGCTATTCACCTAATCTGGCCCCAAGTGACTATTTTCTGTTGTTGTTTTCTCAGATGAAAAAAAAAGTCCCCCAAGGGAAATGTTTTGCCAGTGTGGAAGAGGTAATACAAAAAAAATGGCAGAAGCATTAAAAGGCATCAAAACTGGGCAGTTCAAAAAATGTTTTGAGCAGTGGAAAAAAACATCTCGATAGGTATATTGCATCAAATGCAGAGTACTTTGAAGATTACTGAAGTTTAAGCATGTAAGTGTAAATGCACAATTTTTAATAAATAAATCCAGGGAATTTTTGGGTCCCCCCTTATATATGTTGTATACTAAACAGTAAAGACTTGAAAGATAATTTGTTCCATTCCCAGTTTCTAATACAGTTATTCTAAAAGTTGAGCATAAATAAAAATTATTTAGGGAGATTTCAAGGTCCCACCCCACAGAGCTCTGATTCGGTGTCCTTTACGTGGGACAAAGAAATGCATTTTGCACTATCACCCCGTGTGAACGTACTTCACACACTTTTTTTCTAGATCACGAGGAGATAAATTGTTCAAATAAGTATCTAAATCACTCACAACAAACAGTTGTTTGTGAAAGATCCCCTGAGATAGAAGTCTCCAATCTGCTGGTGCTTCACCAGTTTTTTATATCTGAGATGGTCATTTTTCTTATGTCCATCAAAAATATCCACAATTAATTTAAGGCAAGATGCAAAACACGCTCATAGTCAGTGAAGGCTACCTAATTTCTTTGATTTGTGCTACTACAGTACTTTTGTTGTTGTTGAATAATTTTAGCTTTTAAAAGCATTTTACCATCTGAGCTAGTCACCTTCACTAAGACTATTTGCTACTCAAAAACTAAGTCTCATACTATCTTTTCCTTCCCTACATCCCATATTTAAAAAATCTTTTAACAACTTTATGCCTTCATGGAATGTCTTCTGAGGATTCATAAAACACTAACATGGGCAGAACCACAGGATTTTCTTTACAAATTTTGTTAGTCCTCAATCCTAGTACCTATTAAATAATAAAAGGCAGCTCACATAGGGTTTTAAAGGCAGCTCACATAGGGTTTTAAATTTATAGACAATTAGCACAGTCTCCAAAATTTAATTATTGCAATGTAGAAAAACATTTGCTTTGCCATTCCAGATGTTATTTGTTTCTGTGTGGTTTTTGCAAAATATACATTCTAGTAATATTTTAAAATATAACATATACCCTAAAAGAACTGTTTGTAAAAAAGATACAAATATTTTTCTGAAATTTTGGCCAACACCAAAAATATGTAGAAGCAATAAATACAGCCAACACAACTAATAGCTTATTTAAAAACCTGATATATGGTCATTCCTAATTAAATTATTAACTAAAAATATTCGGTCTCCCGCTTTATCTGAGGAAGCATTTTGTAAGAGTGCTATGCATATATGTGATAATCTGATATTCCCTCCCCCCCCAAAGCAACACAAATTTGCATTTCATGAACCACAACTACCTTTTATATTATGCATTGTAAAATTATGTAAATCTCAAATTTAATTTTGGAGATGTTTCTGCTGGGACAATAATTTAGTGCATAAAAGAAGATCGAAGAAAATAACAACAAAATGCATTTACCTAGAAATGAACCTATGTTTTTACTTAAGTCTAAAATGAATACAATCATTTCTTAATTATCAGGTAGTTTATTATCTGTCCTTTAACTTCTCCACCCACACCCCATCTTCCCACTCCTGCGGGTAATATGACTGGAGAGCTTACAATGCCTTTGAAATAGCAGTCAAAACCACCACTGCCATCAAAAAAGATGACACCACAGATATCTCAGTTTGTTTTAGTAGATCTTTACCTCTAATAAAAAATACTAAGATGAAACTAAGTTAGAACTACTCATTCAAAGGTCACCTATTAATATTATTGTATGCTGATGCTTGAATGACCTTCAGAGATTGCCTTCTGCAACCAACTGATGTTATGTGTAAGAACGTGGAGATTTAGGGAAGTTAAGCAAGCAATGAGCCTGTGGTCACAAAACTAGTAAGTAGCAATTTGTCCTGAGACCCAGGTCTTCTGATTCTGAGTTGACACATTTTTCCCATCATGTCATGAGTGGGCAGGCAAGTATTGAAGAAGAAACTGAAAAGGCTATTAAAATGTATTTTTTTTAATTTCCAGTCATTAAATACCCTTTATCTGTAACTCTTATCCAACTGAATTTCATTTCCTATAATCTATTTTATCAGAAGTTAAAAATATTTCCACCATGAAAATCATTATTCAAAAATGACCTGGCCATAACAATAACACTTTCACCTGATATATACATTTTTATGTGCTATAAAAAAATCTTCTTAGGAATTAAGTTCAGCTGCCTCCTCATGGCAGGCGATGAGAGTGCTGAGTTTCCACAAGCACACATGCACTTACACCGAGCTCCACCTGTGATCTGGGTGTATAAACATCTTGTGATCTTAGAGGAGAGGCAGAGGAGGTTTGAAAGTTCCCTAGAGGGTTTTGATTACATTTACCTAGTGGAGAATCACTGAAAGGCATCCTGTGGATTCATTACTCCCAATAAAAAGTACCTTCACTTGAACATAAAACTTCACTACAGTTAATGCCACAGCTTACCATGAAATTGCCTAAATCAAGGAAGTTTTGGGTAGGAGAAAAGTATAAAATAAAATGAAAACAGCTCTGATGAGGTCAGATTTCAAGATGCCCCACACTGCTTGTTTAGGGTGCTTGAAATTCCCTCAAAGAGATTTATTCATCAAAAGACTTAGATTTAAAAATCTGGGTTATTTGGAAAGGAATCCAGGAGCCTGGCTGAGTCCCCCACGCTCCCTCACTGACACACAACAGCATGAACTGGCTCGTTACATCAGTTCTCGCTTTAGGAGACAGACTGGCGCTGAGAAGGTGAAATCAGGGCCTGGACTAGCTTAACACTGTGGGGAACAAACAGGGTCACATTAAAGTCCTCCCAGAAATTTAGATCCAGCAGTAGGCAGACTGTACTAAATTGTCCCTGATCAGAAAGCACACCATAACTTTCTCACAGTTTCACCTCAACCTGAGCCAGGTTGACTGTTTCTTTCTTTAGAAAAAACATTCCTCAAGCAAGATTCAAACGATCGGATTATGAACTTGATTATAATCTCAGGGCTATTCTTCTCCACCGAAGGCAAGCAGTTTATTTGATCTGAAGAAAAACCAGGGCATGAGCATCTCTCCTCTACTTTAAAAGCTTCCAGCTTTTGTGACTTCCTGCACTGATAATGAGAGCAGTTTCTTCCACGTCTGGTTAAACCCAGTAATGATAGGTCCATGAAGGAAGATTGAAATTTTTGCATAAGTGTGTTTGAAGTGATATAAGAGCGGGCTTCATCCTGTGTTTCTGTTTGGAGAGAAAGGTCTGTCACCTTGAAGAAAACAGCAAGCTTGAATATCATCCAGGTGGTACTTTGTCAAAGGATCAGTAATCAAGAGGGCTGGGAAGAATACCTCTTTATTTTGCATTTGTTCAATGTTTTCCAAATTTCATATTTTTTAAGATTTTACTTATTTATTTTTAGAGAGGAGAAGGGAGGAAGAAAGAAGGGGAGAGAAACATCAATGTGTGGTTGCCTCTCACACACCC
Source organism: Phyllostomus discolor (assembly GCF_004126475.2). Taxonomy (NCBI): domain Eukaryota; kingdom Metazoa; phylum Chordata; class Mammalia; order Chiroptera; family Phyllostomidae; genus Phyllostomus; species Phyllostomus discolor. The sequence goes on from NC_040907.2 coordinate 141,124,122, forward strand.
CCTACTGGGGGCCTGGCTGGCAACCCAGCATGTGCCCTGACTGGGAATCAAACCTGCTACCCTTAGGTTCACAGGCTGGTGCTCAATCCACTGAGCCACAATAGCTGGGGCTGTTTTCCAAACTTTAGATCGTTTAAAAATATGTAGTGTATTGTTATATTTACAACTAGATGGGGAGATGATAAAAAACATTCTATTAACTGAATTATTATTCCAAATAATTAGTCAAAGTAAAACAGCTAGTAAATAATGGAGCTGGGAGTTAAATACAAGTCTCTTAAACTCTAGTTCTAACATTCTGTCTATTCAGTGACACTGACTTTTTAAAGGACAGAAATACAAAAATACCTCTACATGTACTAGTGTGAGTGTTCAGATCCCTCAAGCCATGACCCCGATAAAAAGAAAGAATGAATGCTCAGCAGAGCAGCTTTGCTGGCTGACGCTAAAGTGGTCTTTGAAGGGGTAAGCAAAAGAATGGATGGACTATTTGCCATTAGGAGGCTGCTTCCAGGAGGCAGTTTGCTGTTTCCTTCTGCTGAATAGGCCAGGGAGCGGCTGGCATGAATGAGGAGCCAGGGCAATGGGAACGCTCACTAACACAGACAAAAGAAAATCAGCGTTACCATGCCTGTAACAGGTGGTTTCATAGTACCCATTCACTGCTAAATGAGGGTATTTGCATTTTATCCAACACACTTTAAATGTAGAATTTAATTAAATATAGAATTTTAGATGTATATTTCAGATGTAGAATTTAGATTCAATATACCACTGTGTTAAATATGATACTTTTGAAGAAAACCAATGTTTGATTCTTTATAATATATCTGTATGTCTCAAGTACAGGCAGTCAAGGACACTTTTGTTTTGGGGCCCTAACACCTACATTTAGGCATAAGAAACATACTACCTAGCAGGAACTCATAGAGCTCCACAATAATCTAAGACCTTATAAGTAACCCTTAACCTTGTAAGATATGGGAACCTGGGGATTCACATTAACTAATCCCTTCTTAGTTGTATCTTTTGAAATATACTCATCTATCACATGGACCATGAATTTGAATCCCTGAGGGCTAACGGTATTCACTTCTATCTACATCTACAAAACTACTAGCTCTGAGAAAATTCTCTTGAGTATTTTCTACATAAAAATCTCTTAAAAACACAATTTATAATTTAATACTACTTGAGTTCTGTGCAAATATTATGTCTAGTTTTCATCTTTAAACATGAGAGCCATAACATCTTAACATTAAATGAGTATTTGAACAATATAATTGGCCCTTGAAAGGAAAATATTTCCTATGCTAAGAGAAATGAGCTTTTTTTTAATGTTTAGGGATATAGGTAGTAAGTAGATCAATCTCAATTTAAAAAATTGAAAAAATATGTTTAAGTTAATAATAGTCATTCTTTCTACAACTTAAAACAAGCTGACAAATAACTAAAAATACATCCTTTGAAAGCATCAAAATGTCTTCTCTTTACTTTTTTCTGATATGCATTTTACACATTATTAGCTGTGTCCATGGGTTCACAGAATGGCTATCAAAATACATTTTCTACAAAGTTCATTCAAGTAGATTGGACAGCAGGAAGCCACGTGGAATCCCATTTACACAGTTAGCCACTTTCAAATGCATACATTATTCAGCAGGACATCTTCATTCATTAACAACACCAACAATAACCAGAATCACAATGTCCACTATAATAAAAGAGAGGACACAGCCTATACTGGCATACAGAAAAGCTGATTGCACACTAATGCCCAGGGTTACATAATTTAAAAACCAAATATGTCTAATTAAAGATACAAAGAATTAGAAGGATTAAGAAAAAAAGTAGAACAAGTTATCATCAATACTGAAACTTTGAGCAAATTTTTCATGTCACAAAGAGATAATTGTTGAAATAATGGGTTCCCACTGATCCTCTTCACAATTTATCTGACTTTACCTCTAACAGTCTTTTTGAAAAGTCCAGCAATATATTTAATAAATGACTAAGTTAGTTACTACAAGGTAGCAAAATTACTAAAGGTGGAAAGCTGTGCTCTCTTTAAACAGTTATTTGTATATGAATGGAGTAATATTCCTATTAATGAAAGAAGAGTCTTAATCCTGGAGCTTCAATTTATGTTTACTGCCAGTCAAGAATAGTTGCAGCAAAATGAAATCTGATTATATCAAATGTAAACATTTTAACACCAAAGCAATAATAACCACCAAAAATTTTTAAATGGGAGGCAAACATTTATTTGAGAAACACTTTATAGCATGCTAGACAAAAACTAATACTTGAATAAAACACACATGCCAGGGACACGAGCCACGGTAGAACAGTCATTTTCAGACTGTGCTCCACAGCAACGTGTGCGGGGCCAGCCAGGCTGGCAGAGCTCCAGGCCCCAACCCTGCTTCAGCCAGGCTAGCCGTGCTTTCACTGATATTATTATATGCTGGACTTCTGAGTAAAGCTCTTGTGTGGATAAAGTGTACAAATATCAAAACAAGAACTCTCAAAACCACCACTGAGGAGTATTTGTATGGGTTCAGAAAGATGTTAACAATGTAGTCAGTGATAAAAGCTAATTATAAAACTCCTTGATCCCATTTTGATTATATATACACAGAGAATTAATAAAATAATGTTAACAGATTATTTTATTTCTGAGAAGGAATAATAGTATCTGTATATTCTAACTACATGTAATGAATCAAACAATGATATCATATAGGCACATACTTTTAGAGTTTACTTTCTAGATAGCTTTCTATGTAATGGGCTTTTGAAAAGTTCAAATATGGTAAATTGTGTAATTTTCTTAGCACTCTGTTTCACTTGGAATTTACAGACAGTTTTGGAATTAAGAATAGTATGTATAAAGCATATAAAAAGGAACACATGTCAGATTATAATTTCTCTCTGAGTGTCCTTGATTATCTACTAGGTTGCAAATGATAAGACAAAGGTAATGCATAACTAAAACTATTAACAGGTTCAGCATTTACAGTAGCATTGCCGAACAGAAATACAGTCCAAGCCAAAGATTTAATTTTTAATTTTATACCACCCATATTTAAAAATAAATAGGTAAAATTTATGTTAATATGTTATTAGTATTATATTAATAAAATTAGTGTTACCCTAGTTAGTATTATTATTAAGATATCAAAAGTATTTCCATATATAATTAAAATAAAATTATTAGTGAAATATTTTACATTAATTTTTTATGTTGACTCTTTAAAATCCAGTGTGTATTTTGTACCTAGAACACTTTTCAATTAAAACTAGTAACATTTCAAGTACTTAATAAACACTTGGGGCTAATGGCTAACATGTTGGGCAACTCAACTCTACAGTCTTTTAAACATAAAATGTAAAGTAGAGTCCTCCCTTGGCATAATAAATATTCCACATTTCCTCAATCATCTTACATCAAACAGCTTTAGGGACTTTTATAATGTGGAGATTGCTGGGATGGGGAGTACAAGGGGCCTAAACGGTAATGGAAAAAATACAATAAAAATACATAAATAAATAAAGACCTGATTAGGTTCCATTTACCCACAAATGTAAAGTCAAATTTGGCAAAACTTCCTTACAGTTCTAACAAAAAGTAGATGTAAATCTAGTCAGCTGTGCAGAAACAACTTTGGCTGGAAGGCAAGGTGCTTGCTGGGCTGTTCTTGGCAGCTGCTTTAGCATCAACTTATTTCTAGTTTATGAAGACTTAGATGAAAATTTCTATGGGGATTATTTACTAGATTAGACACTAGGAAGGTTTACCGCCCAATCCCATTACAATCCTAAATAATCTTTTCCTCTCTTTTTTGCTAAGAATGAAAGACAATACAAGGCAGTCAGAGTCAGCCAGCCATCGGTTCTCTGGTTGATGTCAGTCAGCACTGATCTTCCCCTGACAGCATGTCCGATGGGGCCATCCTCTCCTTAAGCATCCCAAGCGTGTACAGTCTAACAGCTGAGCAGCTTTTGATCCCATATTGGATTGACATCTCAGAGTCAGAAAGATCTAAGGCAAATTCACAAGTTCAGAATCAGTTGACTCAACTTATAAGTATATTAAAATTAGCTTCTTCCATACTTTAAAAGACACAGAGAGAGAGAGATTAGTATCACTAGCTAATTCATATGTGTATGTAATTTTTATAATAGAGTTCTGATTTTATTCGAAAGCATAATTGAGAGGGTTAACATTCCAAATTGAATTGCCTCGTACTAAATGGAGCCTGTGGGAGCCAAAACATTGTCATCTAATTCGGCACTGCCTTCTAGTGACAAATCACCAGAAGAAAAAAAAAATTCCTGGGTGGCTGACCTAAACCAACACATATTGGAGACGTATGCTTGCATTATTTAAATAGTGTATTTGATTCATGTCACTTTCACCTACTTTGAAGGGAGATAAAATCCTCTTTTAATGGCAGACAGCAGAGATGGCAACCACTTTATTAATGAGCAATCCCTTCGAGATGGCATAATAGCTCCGTGAGTTTAGCTGAATGTTCAATGGCTCAGCTGGTGATAGAAACGAACAAATAAAATAAATCTGTTTGAAGTGTTTGGTGTGTGTCAGTCCTAAGCATGGAGTTGTCACAATGTTACTGCAGATAATACGTGTTAAAATTATGGAATTTATTTTAAGGAAGGAAGGAAGGGAGAAAGGGAGGAAGGGAGGGAGGAAAAGATCCACAAGATAGGAAACCCCATTTTGCTCTGAAGGCAGAAAGACCTGAGTTCTAATCATGGACTACCTAAAGCTAGTCTTGTGTCCTTGCTAACTCAGCCTCAGTGCACTCCAGTATCATCCTGTACAAAACAAGGTTAAGCTACCCATTTGGATAAGTGACTATTGAAGCAAACAAATGAAAAAGCGGGTACCACATGATGAGTCCCCAATAAAAGTTAATGTACTCCTTGCTACTGAAGAACAGGTGAATTACGTAGTTGGAGAATTTTCTCCTATGAATAGAAGCTGCACTGATGTCCAAGGGAGGATCAAGATGGAAAGCTGAGGCCTGAGTGAGGCTTCAAGGACTCAGTCCAAGTAAGCATGAGAGGACAAGTGTGTCAGGAAAGAGGCTCACTTGTGACTTTCCTTGCAGAGTCACAAAATCATGAGCAAGTAAAAGTAAGAGAAGAGTCTGGCACCGGGGGAGTGGCTAAACCCAGAGAAAAATCAGGACAACCGGAGGGTAGGGCCCAAAAAATGAACTGAGCTGATAGCTGGTCAAAAAGGACTTCCCATCCAGGGTTAAAGGATTCCTGTTACAATGAGCGTAGAATCTGCAAGAATCCTCAAGAACCTCGAGACAAGGCAACAAAATTAGGGTGTTAAAAAGAAAAATGTCCATGAGCTTCAGAGAAAAGAGACCTACCTTATCATGCTACCAAATGTAGGTGGCAACTCAGAAGAATAAAAAAAATCAAGATAATCTATTTTACAGTTTACAATTTGTAATTGAAGATCATATTAATTAAAACAGAGTTACCCTATACCAGTACATTCTGAAAGATATATATTTTTACCATGTTGGAATATATGGCTTAAGAATCTTACAGCTATCAGCAAACATTTAATGAGGACATACTATGTGGAAGACACAGAGCGTTCTAAATGAAATCTACACTCAGGTAAAGTTTACATTCTTGGACCACATGCCTAGCAATTAAATGACCAGATGAGTCATTCTGAGGACACTGACTGTACTGAGAGAATATCATATAATGGAATAGATCATCTCAGTTGTGCCTGATTTGTAAAGACAGAGCGTCTTCACTTCTAACAATTTGGGGGCAGTGCGGCTATAATTGATTAGTTGGGTATTGTCACATTTCTGAATATGAATAGATCATCTAAAGTTCTTTTATGATTATACTTTAAAGCAATTCAATGGAAATTTACATTTTATAATCCAAAACACTTGAAGTGTGAAAATTCTCATTTTTCAAAAGAGGTAAATAGAGACCAGTACTTCAAGATATGTGAGTGCTGACCATTATACAATTGATTCTTTAATATTTGCTTCCATGATGTTTCTGTATTTTACTAAATGTTTCCTAACTATATGCATATACTGTATTCAAATACTCGTTTAATATAGCAGCAGTACTATCTTAAGAAAAAATCAAGCCACTCCCACCCCCACCAGTGCAGAGGTACCAAATAAAATACATGACAACCAGTTAAATTTGAACTTGAAATAAGCAACAAGCTAGGCATATTGTCATATTCTGGATAGCATACTAAAATATTATACTTTGTTTATAATTTAATTCAGCACCAAAAGTATGAATTGCCAATAACTTGATTGCTGCTAGACTAAGTATTGCTAGTTTCTTTTACTGAGTAATTAATGAGATGTCTTAATATTAGCATTTTATAGTAATTAAAAATAGACATGTATAAAATAATAAGAAATATGCATATATCTGCCTCCAATGCCTGATATAGAGCTCCTAGAACCCTTAAAAATATGAGTAGTGAGATAATCTTTTGTGCCGATCCTTGACTCTGATTTGTGACATGGACCTCCTAAGACCTTTATAATTTCCTATGTGATATGGGCATCTTTTGCTCTAATGACATAGGCCTTCATGTGCTCCTGGATGGGGACTGGGCATGAGAAAGACAATCCACAGTTAGAAGCTTGGAACCTTCAGCCCAACCCTCATTCTCTGGAGAGGGAAGAGTGGCTGGAAGTGGAGTTAATAATTGATAATGCCTATGCGATGAGGCCTCCAAAACAAATCCCACAAGTATGAGGCTCAGAAAGCTTCCAGGTTAGTGAACACATCCACAGGCTCACCCCAACTCCCCAGGGTGAGAAGCTTCTGCGACAAGACCCTTCACATCTTGCTTTACATATCTGTTCCTGTGGCTGTCCATCTGTATCTTATTACTCATGTATCTTTCACAGTAAGACAATAAATGTAAGTGTTTCCCTGAGCTATGTGTGCCAGTCTAAGGTATTACCAAATCCATGAAGGGGCTCAGGGGAATCCCAATTTATAGCCAGTTGGTCAGAAGCCTAGGTTGTCACCTGGACTTGCAAATGGCCTCTGAGTGGGGGGTACAGTCTTGTGGGACAGAGACTTCAACTGGTGGAAACCGATGCTGACTCAAAATACACAGTGTCAGAATGAATTGAATTGTAGGACACCAGCTCGTTACACAGAACTGCTTGATGTGTGATATGAACATCTGGTGTCAGAAGTGTGAGGGTAAAGGAAAATACAGAGAAGTTTTTCTAAGACAACATGTCACAGTAAAATCAAACAGTACAAAAACTTCTTAGGCAATGCTTACAACAACTGCAGTAATATTTAGCTACAAAATCTGCTGGGTGCAAAGAAGAAAGCATAAGGTTTTTTTGAAATTGGCACCTGAGCCATGGTTGGTACGATTCAGTGGATGGAACACCAGCATGCAAACCAAAGGGTCACTGGTTTGATTTCCTGTTAGGGTACATGCCTGGGTTTCATGTCAGGTCCCCAGTAGGGGGCGCACAGGAAGCAACCATACACTGATGTTTCTCTCCCTCTTTCTCCCTTCCTTCCCTTCTTTCTAAAAATAAATCAACAAAATCTTTACAGATAAAAAATAAATTGTGCACCTGGGTAGAGTTGCCAGACTTGGGAAATAAAAATACAGGATGTACAATAAAATTTGAATTTCAAACAAATTGAAAAATAAATTAACAGGATTGTATCTCATGCAATATTTGAGATACCCTTGTGTTAAAAATTTACTTTTTGTTTATCTTCAAATTTGACTGGATGCCACTGTATTTTTTTCCTGGCAACCCTATAGCTGGTGTGTGTGTGTGTGTGTGTGTGTGTGTGGTGGGGCTATGGTGGGGGTGGGGGGTGGTTCACCTTGTCTGAGAGCTCAGGAAAGGTGTCCCTGAGGAAGTGAACTGAATTTAAATGACTGTGAAATGATATTTAAAAGTGTTACAGGGGAATAAAATGCTTTTCGAGGAGACCCAATGTGACTGTCCTAATTGCCTATATTAAATTTAAGCATTATTCTATGTAAGGTCTGATGGTCTGGGTGAGCTTGGTTTTACTATGTTTGGGATCTAATCTGCAGAGATTTTTCTTGTAGCTGTTGACACATTATCTTTGTGATATTTAGACCTTGTTACCAATGAGACGATAAATTCCTAAAGCTAGCAAATGTATCCTTCCCTATGGTATACCCAGCAGCCAGCTCAATGCCAGTCACATACATTTTAAAGCATTAATAGATGTTTTAAGTAAATAAGAAAATTCTCAACTGTATTTCATGGTAAAGTCAACAAAAGTCAATAAATGTAAAATTCTTATAAAATAAATATATTTATTCTATTTTAATCCTGCCACATTTACCAGTGATTTCACATTATGCTCACAATAATAAAATACTCAGATAAAATTTGTAAATATGTTACTGAGGTGAAAATCAGTTGTGGGATTATGCTTACAGAATTATAGTTAATATTTGGAGATTAAAAAGCAAATACTAAACAGAGATGTAGCTGTAATATATTTTAAGATCAAATTCATAAGACCCCAAATAAAGTGCTACAAAGCTTTTGAAAGTCCACATAAACCTGATTAAATGCTAGAAATTGGCATTTTAATGCTGGAAACTACTTGTTTCTAGCAACTGCTAAACTGCTTCCTGAGAAGCAGTTTAATAAAACAAGAATTAGAAATGAATCTTCCAGGGAAATCTAGGAAAAAGTGCTTAGGAAAGACATACTGAGAGGTCAACAGGTTGACCTCTTATGCATTCTGATCAGCTCTAAACCTTCAGCACATAACAGCCGAAGCTGGCACCTTCCACAGCAAACTTGCTGTGCACTGAATCTTGACCCCCAAAACTCTCGTGTTGAATCACTGCCTGAACTGTGACTACATTTACAGATAGGGCTTTCAAGAGGTGATTAAGGTTAAATGATGTCATAAGAGTGGGATCCTAATAGAACAGGATTAGAGGCCCTATAAGAAGAGGAAGGGAGAGCTATCTCTTTCTCTGCTCATGAGCCAAGAAAAGGCCAGGTGGGGACACAGCAAGAAGGTAGCCATCTGCAAACCAGAAAGTGAGCCCTCCCCAGACCCAACCATGCTGGCATTCTGATCATGGACTTCCAGCCTCCAAAACTCTGAGAAAATACATTTCTCTTACTTAAGCCACCCAGTGTATGGTATTTGGTTATGGTATTTGGTTTGCTTAGCAAAGACAAATTTTAAAAAAAGAAGTATTAAGCATTTTCTCATAGATGCCAAACACTACACCTGCACTTCCCAGTTCAGTATTCATTGCTGAAACATCGATGATTTAGAGTATGTATGCTTCATAATCTCATCTTTTTGACTTCAAACTTGTCCCACTCCCTAACTAATGAAAAGCAGGGCACTTCTATGAAAGTTCATTAAAATGTATTGGAAATGACGATAGATAGTCACTAAATAATTTTGGCAAAATAAAATGAGTGGTGGGTTTTAACCACATTTCCTGTGCCTCTTCCTTATCAATACAATACATTTTGGACCAAAATGTATTGAAATAGTGAAATTGTGCTTAAGAGAACTTTCACAAATAATAATGAAACTCCAGAAGAATCTTATTAGATAATATTTTGATGACTCCAAGAATCTTTAGTAATTTGACATGCTAACTAACTTAGTGGAGCTACACATTTGTAAGTTTATAAATGTGCATAAATGTACCTCAAAAATATTTTCATCTACCTAAATAATAGCAGGTAATAAATGTTTGTGATCTTCAAAATATTTGTACCATTTTATTCATGAACCTATGTTATACCTTAAACATCTACTTTAAAACAAAACATTCCCTAAGAAATGATCATTTCAAAGAACATCTTGATGGGGGCACTTTTTTTTTTAAACCACTGAGATGCTACCATTCAGATTCACTTATATTCCTTCCCAAGAGGATGGTGCCTTGACCATATAAACCTTTTAGTACAACAGAATTTCCTGCAGAAAATAGATTCTTGCTATAGGATGCCCTTTAGAAAAATAAAACAAAAGCCAAATACCAATGTATTAAAAATATGAACAATTTAAGTATCACACTGTGTGGAATGTTCCCTTTAGTGCCCTCCATGTATCTTACACCATAGGCGACTTACACAACAAGTCATATTATAAAGTGACTGTTGTGTAATGAACATCAAATCACAAAAGGGGACTTGGTCAGTTGTGTTAAACATTTAATGACAGCTATCAAAACAGATTTAGTCACTTCCACCATTAAAACTGCAATGCACAGTCTTTTTACTAAACTCCCTTCTCTTTTGCACGACACTGGATGGGCATTGTGAATATTTCAGGACTATGATTTTATCAGATGAACAATAATCATTCTGGAGAGACAAAATGTATACATGGTGATCATATCATTGGACTTGAAGTAATGGAAAGAATGGTTTTGAAAGTCTGGCTTTACTGCTTTATAGACCTGGGCAAGAAAAGGCCTCACCTGGCTTCAGGTGTATAATCTATAAACTTAATGGGATTAAACTATGTGATTTCTAAGATACTATGACCTAATGCCTTAAATTTGAAGAGTTCTACACCAGAAAGATTAAAAGGTTGTTTACCAGTTAGTGTCTATAACCTATTGAAGTTTCCTGCAAAATGCCATTAATAGGGTTTATAGACCTACAAAATCAAAACTGTGAATTTATTGGGAATTATCTCATTTTTCCCTGAGTTTGTATGTCCTTAATTGTCTATACATCTGTGCCTTCAAGTGTCTCTACAGAGCCACTTGTGATATCAGCAGAACATGAGCAAAAGCCTCTGTGTGGGAAGTTCCCCAAGGCAAGCCCTGCCTCTGATCAGTGAGTGGCTTCCTTCTTCAATAGATCAACAGGACAGTACTGCACCCAGGGTCAAATCTAGTACAACGACAAGTACAGCCTGGTCCTTTGCAAAGGAAGTGCACTCTTTCATTCTAGGCAAGGCCCTGTGTGGATGATGACTGTGAACTGTGGGTGACATGGCCAGGGCTAAGTTCTTCCTGTGTAAATCGGAACCACTACTGAGCAATGAAAAAAGTTTATTCTTCTTTCTCTCTCTACATTTGGAAATGCTGGCTTCTCTGACAACCAAAGACCCTCCATCACACCAGATAAAGGAACAGCGTGCACAGATTTGCACCCCCTCCAGGCTGTTGGCTGCCACTGGTGCGATCAACAAAGACAGGAGATTAATAGTCCTTTAGAAATGAAGTGGTAACCTAAACAGCTGCCCTTCAAGTTAAAACAAAAATTCAGTGGACTAAACAACAGCACATGAGACGAATATATCAAGAAAACAGTATTTTAGTGCCAGATCTTGAAGGGAACTCTACTGGGAATACAAAGAGGACTCATTGCCAGTGGGCTGGCCCCTTTCATAATGGAGTAAATGCTTTCAAGCAAGAAGGTACAGAAGGTGAGTAGGGAGGGCTTCACAGTGAGGTACAAACCCAGAGTCAAAGGACTAACACCCAGCTGGAAAGGAAATGGTCCCAAGGTGAAGGAAACCCCAGGTTGATTTATAGATAGCTGGAATTTTTTTCTTAATTACACTGGTCTAGACCCCCTAATTGCTCATAAGACCTATATAGGTTGATTATTTATGTAGTTTTCTTAATACAAAATACCAAATAATGGCATACAGAGTGTATGAGCCTATGTAGGAAGAGGAAGCTTTCAAAAGGTTGATATTCATTTTAAAAAGCATCAGTTTTAGTAGAAAAGGTACAAAATAAGTGTTGTGAAAATATCCTGACCTCAAGATCAGATTTGTGTTTAAAACTCCACCCCTCTGTGAGCAGACATGATATCACAGACAAGGTACTTAATCTTCTGAGCTCCTTTCCTTCCCTTTGAAAATGGAGATAGTATCACCTACCTCATAGACTTTGGTAAAAACAAAATTAAAAGAAATAAACAATAAATTATGTCAAGTCCCAGCAGTGCCTGGAATATAATATATAATCAATAAACATTACTCCTCTCAACTTCCTTTGGCTGGGAAAAATGATGATATCATTAACTACCCCTTATATTTCTTCCTTCTGCCCATATATTAAAAATCTTTCAGTACCAATAAAAATACTACATATAAGCTTAGACTGTGGTAGCATTCATCTAAAAGCATGAATTAATCACAGGTACATATGCATGTTTATATATTTGCTACTAGGAAGGAAAAAGTTCCAGAAATATTTTAGTTTCTAAAACTGCATATTATATGCTGGAAAAGCACTAATGTTATTTTCAGTCATTTATGTAACGCACCATTTAGTATATTAGTTTTAAAGCATCATGGCACCTAATCTAGTTTGATAAGTTAAAACATGTAAAATCATTGTAAAAAATATTTTCCCAATGATTGGCCAGATATTTTCAAAGTTATGTTACTCTTAATGACGACATATTTGAAATGAAATGGTGAGGCGAAGAGCAGAATCAGCAACAAACCATATATTTTATTTTTATGTTTAGTCTTTAGAAGTTTCTCTAAAAGTTAAAAAATGTACTTAATTTTCATAAACATACAATTTTCTTACTAAGACTTATTTTAAGATGGATTATTAAAGTCTACTTTACTACAAGTATGCCATTCCCTGAAACAGCTGGCAGTTTTAAAAATAAAAATCTCAAAATCTCTTAGCTGGACTGAGGTTTGAAACTTGTTTCCAATTATTTTCACAAAACCACTTAGCAGATAGCTATTTTGCACATGAATCTTTCATGAAGCTCTCTGAGGGTCGATGCGCTTGTAATAGCCACCGAACGTGTTCAACTTCTGAGACAACGGGAAGATCCGTGATTAATGCGACTTGGTATTTTTCCTAGCATTTACTGTATCCGTCAATAGTGGTTAATGCAACGGTTTCCAGTAAGCAGCTGCCTTAAAAGCTCAGAAACATTTAGCCATAAAAAACAAAAGTGCATCATCTGTTCTCCCTCCACACATGAAGAATGCTTTTCCTACATAAACAAGAAAAATATATGCGAAACACCAACATAAGAACTCACCGCTCTTTTCATGAAAAGGTGTGACAAACTGAGATTAGAGAGACAATGTGGGTAAAATTGTGTGTGACTGAGAGGAGGGGGCCCTGGGACCTAGCCTTTGCTCTGCCACTCACTGTGCTTCCTTAGACGAGTGTCTGACTTGAAACTAGACTTCTAGCTCAAAGTGAGAATGCTCTTTAACCCAGTCACTGGAGTGGAGGGCTAAGATGTGGAACTCTGAAACGGCAATCTGTGTAGATGCTGCGATCCATCCTGCCCGGATTCCAGTTCCAACTTTTCTGCTTACTGTGCTTCATGCCCCTGGGCAGGTTACTCAACTCTTAGCTCTTCAGTCTCCATGTCATTAAAACAAGGATCATAGTATTACAGTATCCACTTCACTGTGATTGGGAGGATTAATTGAGAATTCATGGCCTGAGATGTACAAAGAAAAAAAAGTACAATAGCTCTCTCTGTCTCTCTCTCCATACCCCCTCAGAGAACTAGCCTTTCCCCGATAATCAGCAAGTCCTGAGGCGCAGAAGACAGTAGCCAAGACCTGACTAATGGTCACAAGGTCAGGACAGCTGGCAGGCTAAAGATAACATCTTGACCTTAGTTATGTTTGACCTCCTGCACCCTAAAGTGGAATACTGGCTACTTTCCCATGACACCAGAAAGAGGAACACTGGAGCAGACCTCAGAACTGGCCTCAAGACCTAAAGAAGTAATTAATTACCCTTACCTCACCCGTGACAATCAGCTCCCAGCACGACTGCCAACCCGTAACCTATTGTCTTCTGATTTTGCCCTGTATCATCTGGGAAGTTGGGGCTTTTGAGCATTAACTTCCCATTCTCCTGGGCGGCATGATTTATGATAAAATAGCCAATATTTCTCCACTGTGATTCTTGATGTCTAGTGTTTGGCTCTGCCAGTGCCGAGTAGATGGACTATTTCTGCTTAATGACAATATTAATATTATTGTAAGTAGAAGTGGTATTGCTATAACTATCGCTTTATTCTGAGAACTTGGGTGGCTTATAGATAGTACAAGAAATACAAAAGTGAAGAAATCCAGGAGAAAGGAAAATGGAAAAGGGTATGAAGAACAAGCTGAAACCATAAAAGCACTAAATTAATTAGCCAATTAATTAATTAAAATACTTGATACAATCCTTTTTAAGCTAACCAAAAAAATAAGAAACCATTCTCTAAATATCTCAATTTGTAATCTGCCTCATATTTAGAACAATCAGAACTCAGACATTTCAAGCCTCTTTCTTAAATGTGCTAGGGATTAAAAGAATGACCTTGAATAATTCAAGAAATGATTATATAATGCCAAATAGTAACTAAAAATACACACATAAGAAATAGAGGGAGGCAAGTGAGGGAGATAAAGGAAGACAGAGATGGGGAGGGGAGGGGAAAAATACATTTCTGAGCACAATCTAAATACCAAAGAGATCTCACCTTGGGCTACTGGGGAAGAGTTACTGAGGCAACAGATTTCTGCCAGCTGCCTTGTGGATGGCTTCCCCCTGGGGATCATCACATGTGATCATTTTCAAGCTGCTACTTTCATGCCCTTGAGCAGAGGCCCTGCCTTTTGCTCATGCTGACACGCAAAGCTTGGTTCTCTACCCCAGGAAACAGAGGGCGACCGGGAGGGCAGCACGGCAGCACATGGGCTACCCATCTCTGGGGAGTCAATCTGAGTTCCACACTCTCCACCCCAGGGGACTTCGTCTGGGGCCAAAGACACACAGTAGCCCTGCTACTGTGACTGGCCTTAAATTCTCCAAATAGGTTCTATATTAAAAACTAATTTGCATCAGAGTTATAGCTCAGAACAAATGTCTGTGGGTGCTCTGGCTTTCCTGGAGAAAGCTGCCAGTCTGTCTCTAGGCTTTCTTTTCCTCCAACGACAACAACTAATTTTCTCTGGTCTGAGTCAGCCTCAGATTTCTCATTCTGCACCTGTTCTCTGTGTGGCTTTATTCATACTCATGGCTTTATTTGCCAGGTAAAGACCTGATGTCTCCCAAATTTCTCCTGATTTTCAGCCAGTATATATAAACTCCCACCAGGCCTTTCTACCTGTATTTAGCTTTCCCTCTCCCCCGAATCCCTACTGCAAATTCAACATGACCCAAGAAAAACTCAGCATCCACTACACCCCCACCCTGTCGCCTCTTTCTGACTTTGCTGTGAGTGATAGCAGCTAATCAGTTTCAGCAACATGAGAATTTCTATGACTATCTCTCCCTTACGTCCTGCATCCAATTGCTCATCAAAACTTACTGATTCTACTTAATAACCATCTCCCCAATTTGTTCCTTCTTTTCTAGTCCCACGTCAAATGGCTTAGTTCAAGTTCTCTACTTGTGGCTACTAAATAGCAAACCAAACGGTTTGTGGGTCTCAAAAATCTCTCCATTTCATTTTTCACATTTTTGCTACATAGAATCTTCCTAAAAGGTAATATCTTCATGGAAGCTAATACTTAGAAATTAAGCAATTTGCCATGCAACCAAGGTAAATCTCAAGGTAGGGTCAAGGTAAATCTCACCCTCTTGTACTTACCTGTAATCTCTAACTGAGGCCCACCCTCTGGGTCCCACTTCATAGCTGCACACAGCCTTTATCTGATGGTTAGAGGATGCCCCAATTAGAAAGTAAATGTGGCTTTCCCCTAAGAGACATTTATCTCAAAAGATCAAGTACCACAGACAAATGCTTTGGGTGATGATATGAACTGGGAGCTAAAAACTCTAGATGACCATTTGTTTCCTAAGGTCAACCTAGGTGTAACTTTCAGGAAGATTAGTTTATTAAACACAGAACCCCAGTCTTTAAAAACCAGTTGTGGCTCCCTAAGCATTTTTTCTTGCCTCTAGTTATTGATCTGTCCCTGGGACATTAATTTTGTTCCAAATACACATTTAAAATGGGCCTTATGTAGATTAACTATACAGTTAACACTGCAAACCCATGAGTAAGAAGCAAAAGGTAAGTACAAAAACTTTATTTTTAAAAAATTAAATATAGCTTATAATAAAAGTCTGTCAGTGCTATTTTACATAATTAATCTGAACTTTGGCACTCTTAAGCTTGCTAATGCAGAGCTGCTAATAGTAATGAATTGAAACTGAGTGCATGATACATATTTTTCAAATTACAGCAGTTGAAATATGCATAAAATGTACAAAACACCTCACCTGGGATGACTCTGTAATTTATTCCAATAATTATTTCACTAATGTCCTTTTTTTAACCAAAGATTTTATTCATAAATACATCCATTATTTGCCAACATACTAAAAATAATAGAACTAACTAATCACCTAAACTAAGAACTTAGCATTGTGTACAAAGGGCTATGGCCTCAAGTTCAGATGAGCGAGGTTGTCTCACTGCTTGGTTCTCTCTTTTTATCTGCCCATCCTTTATGACTGGCAAGTAGATTAAAGACAAGAATCTTAAATAACTCTCAACCCCACTCCCTCAATGCTTTTACAATCTTAGAGACCACCACCAGACAGTCAAGTTAGTAAATGTGCAGATTCTCAGCCATAGGGTGGGAGACCCTATGGGTGTCTCCCTAGGGGAGGCCCTATAGGGTGGGATGCCATTGTGACATTGAACACACTGGGTTCTAACAACTGGCACAGCCAGGAAATGTCACTCAACTGCAGCAGTTCTCAAAGTGCGGTCCAGGGACCAATGCTGTTCCTGAGATGCTTTGAAAGGTTTATAAAGTAAAAACTGTTTTTATAATAATCACAAATCATTATTTGCCCTTTACACTCTTACTTCCTCAAGAGTGTAAATGGAGTTTTGCAGAAACTCTAGGCATGTGCTATCATGACAGATTGAATGAGCAGGTGTCTCCTATCCGGCTGTCTCCTATCAATCCAGATGATAAAATGACTTGCAAAACATAAAATAATGCCACTCATGAAATATGGTTTGGGGAAAATATCTTTCACAAAAATATGTTATTAAGTTAACAAGTAATAGGTTTATTTTTCTATTTCAAAATTATATAATTAATAATTATTGTAAGAACTTCCCCATTTTAGATCTATTCCACATAAACAAAAGCTTGGCTCAGAAAGATTGAGAAGCACTGCACAACCATTTTTTTTAAGAGTGGGATTTAAGCAATGATTAAAGATCATACACTGTGACCATCCTCTGGGGTCATTTTCCAGCTTTCCTCCTCTTGGCTAAAACCTCCCCTCCTTTCTTCCTTTAGCAAGTTAAATTAATTTAATTTCCAGTTAAATTAATTCCACAGTTATATCCTTGGAGGCTACTAAGAGCAATGCCCAGGAAATGGGCACCTTTGGGAATATAAAGCTCAAAGAGGATATGATAATTTGAGAAGTGAAGGTGTCTGTCCACATAGCAAAGTTAGACAGTGATGCATAGCAATACCCGACTCAGTGATTAACAAAGAGAGAATGCTCCTTCCTTTGCGATTAGGAGAGAAGTGTGGCTAGGAGTTTTAGTGACAAGCCTTCATAGACAAAGCAATGATTTCCTTATCCATTTTCTGCCTGGTTACCAAATGAAAATGTGGTAGCTCACAAAATGCACACAGGAAGATCAGAAACAAAATAGATATACGGTGACACCAGGATGCATGAGAACAATGCATAGAAGAGTAAAAATGAAGGCAAGGATGAAGCTAGAATTAAAGGAGACAAATGCTGAGGTCCAGGACTTGCTGCATAATTTGCATGGCCCAGTAAAAATTAAAATGCAGGGTTCTTTGTTTACAAAAAAAAATCAAGCATTTCAGGATGGTAACAGCAGAACATTAAATCCAGAGCAGGGCACACGGAAGCATGGAGCTCTGGGTGCCTGCATGGAAGGCAAATACTGAAGCCAGCCCTGCTGATGTTCTTCACGATGAGTAAGTTCACTCTCCAATCCAGCTATAAACTAACTTAGAAGGCAAAGCAAAGAGAAAAATATGACCAGTTTTAAAAATCCACAGTGTTCATTCCACAGGAAATGCCATGAAAAACTACTAGACTTACATCAGAACAGAATTTAACTCCAAGAAGGAGATTGGAGTTTATTTCATCTAAATTCTTTCATTTCTGTGTTGAAGCAGTGGAGTCCCTGAGGGCTGCCTGATTCCCCAGGAGGCACGCGGAGTTACAGATCCAGGTGAAAGGAGATCCCGGGCTGCTCATTCCCACCAGAGTGCTCCGAGACACAGGTGTCTTTCCTCCTCTTACACCTCCCCATTCATCGTCACCCATGTACAGGAACAAGAATGACAAAAATAGAAGCAGCAAATTTTTTGAATGCTTACTTTGTCATACATTGCTCCCAACATCTAACTCTTATAACCACTTTGATACAGAGACATCAGATGAGATCACTAGGGAGAAGTAAGGAGGGGCCAAAGGAGGAGTTCGCTGAGGCAGCGGTAAACAGGAATGGCTGAGAAAACAGAATGCCTCCAGAGCACATGGAATTATGGGCAAGAAGATTTGAGATAAAAGAAGGGCTCTTGGGCTCCTGAGCTGGCTGATCTGGCTCTCGGGCTCTCTTCCTTGAGGATGCCTGCATTTCCCAATGGAAGCTTTTGGAAAGACTTCTTTCCTTTATCACCAAACCTTTGCCTCTGGAATTTTGCCTACAGGGTGGCGGCAGGCAACTGGACCCCAACTGCTGTTCAGTAACAACTTTACCCCTCACCCCCTTACAGAAAAAGCAGTGCACAGCAATTAAATAACTTGCCCGTGACATGCTCTGGAATGTGAACTCGGGTGCTCACAGTCTTGCTCTTCTGTTTCCTATCTTTCATTCTGTTTTCCTAGACAGAAGCTGCACAGGCACCTTTTAGAAGGACTTAAGTGAGCCTGCAGATTCGGAAAACAGAAAGAAAAAAAAAACCCTATATAATATCTAGCTAGTCCAGCCCTTCATTTTACACATAAAGAAACTAAGAGCCATAGTACTATAACTTATGGAGCTCACCAGCAAGAGCCTGACAGAATTAAATTAATGCTCTTCACTCCATTTTCCCCAAATTTACTGTGTATCAGAATAGTCCTGGGAGCTTATTAAAAATGCAGAGTCCTGGGCCCCCTACCAGACCAAAAGTCCAGATTTCTTGGGACCTGGCCAGGAGCCAGAGGCTTTTCTAACAGCAGTTCCACAGATGATTGGCAGCAGCCAGCCAGGCAGTAGTCAGTGAGCGGGCTGACACTTCCTGCCCCACACTTTGCAGTCGTCCCCTTTATACCAATCACACCTCCCCTTTGTGTAACTGGAGATAACAGAAGTTACAACAACATGACTCCCTAACATTCAACATCTCTGAATTAGACCGAAATCAATAAACCTGGCAAAAAAACAAAATCGATGCTTTAACACTCTGAAATCTGTTTCGGGTAGATAATACGCATTTTGAAGAAGGATGGGTTAAAAAATAATAGGCAGAGATAAGCTTTTAGAAAGCTTGGATGGAAGGGAGACATCCAGTGAAGGGAACTGCAAGAGTGTGCAGTGGGCATGTGAACTGGGAGACGTATGGAAAAATAATTTTTGTACAGGAAGAATTTGAGGGTTAGGTGAGGTTGAAAGACTGTGTCTGACTTCTTCCTGGAGCCAGAAAGCACCCAGGTTTCTCAGTTCCAATACTAGTTCCTTCAAGTACACAGGGGTCAGATTTGTATACTCAATAAACTTAAAATATGCTTATTTGCAAATAATCTTTAAAAGTTGTTAATAACCAAGATAGTAATATGTAAATTCAAGTATTTAGAGATGGTGAACTGATATCTTCAATTCCTTTTGAAATGTATAGAAAGTGAAATGGATTTATGGATAAATAAAGTCATGGATAGATGAATATACATGTGATAAAACAAGTGCAGCCATTCCCCAACTTATGATGGTTTGACTAATAATTCTTTGACTCTATGGTGTTGTTAAAATTGTACTCAGTCAATAAAAATCATGCTTCAGATTTTGAAGTTTGACCTTCCTCGGGCTAGTGATATGCAGCACATTTTCTCTCAGGAGGCTGGGCAGCAAATGACACAAAGGTGGCCGTCACCCTACAGTGTACTGTGTTGCTAGCGTTTTTTGGATATTGTGTTTTCACATCCCATTTTGTCTACAAAACACCCATCTCCTGTTTCTGGTGAGAAGAAGAGGAAGGCAATTACTCTTGAGATGAAACTCAAGATAATTGCCCAGCATGAATGCTGCCAGACACAATTACCTAAATTACATGAGATATTCAACACTTGATTATAAAATAGGGTTTGCATTAGAGAATTTTGCTTGGCCGTAGATTAATGTAAATGCTCTGAGCACATTTAAGGCAGGCTATGCTAAGCTGTGATATTTGGTAGGTTAGGTGTATTAAATGCATGTTGACTTAGTATTTTCCATTTTTACAATGGGGTTAACACAAGTGTTAGTCAAGAAGCATCTGTATAGTAAAATGAGAGTGGCAAAATCTAGGTGGTAGATATACTGATGTTGACTCTAAACTTCTCTTGACTTTTCTCAAATTTTGCAAATCTTCATAATAAGGTATTGGGAGGGGAAATGTATTTAATAAAAGTATCCCAAACAAGATGACATTGTGTCTGCATCTTGAAACCTTTACTACTTAGAAACAAAAGCAAAACTTAGTTTCACTGATATACAGACTTTAAAGTTAGAGGAGGAAAAAAAAGTTTATTTCTTATGTGCTTGTTAAAGGAGCTCATTTCTCAGTTGTTGGTATCCAAGCGTGCTCCCTGCCTTTTGAAGACACTATGAAAAACAGGGCACTGGGATTTCACGCATTAAGACGAGGAAAATCAATTTCCTCCCACAAAACATAGAGCTAATTGGGGTAGAAAGTTACCATTTATTTCTTATTAATAAAGTCTTAATGGATTATCCATAAATTAAATATGCATTAGGCTCAGATGACAGTTCCTGATTTCAGTCCTAACCCAAGGACTTAGTAAACTCTGGGACAAGGAACTTTGACTTCACACTAACCAGAGAAGGCATTTTCAAAGGAACAAATGTAGCAAAGAATACACAAAACAGCTAATTCCTTTCCTCCTGGTTTCCATCCCATCTTCTAATGGGCCCTCTTCTGGTACAGGACACTGGTGTGTGTTTCGTTTGCCTTTATAATTCCTATGTGAACACTCCCTATCATGCTTTGCTCTTTCAAAGAGCCAGAATTTCCTTGTACATTTCAAGAACTCCTCCCTCAATCAGAAAAGACCATCAGTACTTTCCCGGAGAACCCTTCACCTGACCCCTGAGCACATAACATGCTAAAGATGGGGCTTCATTCTTTCGAAAGGATCTACATGTTTCTGAGGCCCCTGCTTACCAACAAGACAAATGGAACACTAGCTCATTTACAAATAACACTGCATTTTTTTTCTTTCTTTGAAATTAGTATTGAACTCACAGATAGAGAAGAGAAACATGGCTGCTGTAGATTTATTCTGCTTTGGAAGAGGACAGTATGCTCATACCTCTTGATTTATTGTAGTTCATGTTTATCTTGTCCTTAGCACCCTATAGTAAAAAATGAGGGCTTTTTTCCTTAGAATAATTCATGTTATTAATACCATTCTTAATATAAGAACCAAATTTTTAGTATTCATTTGCTTTGTGTTGGCCATTTCTTTTCAAGACCTACATTTAATTCAGTACATTATCTGTTACTTCTACATTCTGTTACTTGTTCAACAAATATTTATCAAGTGCTTGCGTCAGATATTGTATAACCATTGGAATACACTTAATATAAAGTTAACTAAAAGAGTATCCCTGACCATTCATTGTTTAAAGGAGGAAGATACGAAAATAAATAATTTTAATGTACAATAAGGCAAGTATTACCCTCCTAGTATGCTTCAAGTTCTGATTGTATTTTAAACAGTTCCCATTACCAAGGCCACCAGCAAGCACATTTTAACATTTTTTAATGGTGTCTTTTGATCTCCCCAGAGTTACAATAGCAAAAATGAAAGGAGAACAACCTAGAAAATTTACAAATCATACACTGTTTTTCACTGAAAGCAAATACTAGTACTTTTCAGGTTTGGTTTTTCATATTGTGATTTCTGGCAGAGTTCCTAACATCCTGGAAATGTCCTAAGTAACGAAGCAACAAAGCTTTCTTTCCATATGTTAATGAAGTGGCCGATTGTCAGTGAAATTGACCAGAGGATTAGAGGCTTAAAACTTTCCATCCTACACCTCTCCTCTGACCTCCAGGAAGGAAAGAGGGGCTGGTGATTGAATCAACTGCCAGCAATCTATGATTTAATCAATCATGCTTCTGTCATTAATAAAAAAAAAAAAAGCCAAAGGGACAAGGTTTGGAGAGCTTCTTGGTTGGTGAACACACCAAAATTCAGGGAAGCACAGTGTGGCTGGAGAGGAAGCAGAAACTCAGACCCCTTTCCACACACCTGGCTTTACGCATCTCTTCCAACGGCTGTTCCTGAATATCCTTTTATAATAAACCAGTAATTTAGTAACTTGTTTCTCTGAGGTCTGTGAGCTGCTCTGGTAAATTAATCAAACCCAAGAAGAGGGTCACGGGAACCTCTGATTTATAGCCAGTCTGTCAAAAATACAGGTAACATCTTGGGCTTGAGAGAGCTCTGAAGTAGGGCAGGGGTGTGTGGGGGGGGTTGGGGGGGGGTCAGTCTCATGGCACTTAACCCTTAACCTGTGCAATCTGACACTACAATCTGACGCTATCTCAGGATAGATAGTGTCAGATGAATTGTAGGACACAAAGTTGGTGTCTGAGAGTTTTTGGGTGGTGGGGGGAAATCCCCCACATTTTGGGACTGATGATCAGCATCTTAAGTTTAAAATTCCAGTAGCAGGATTTTGTGTAATAAAAAGAAAATATTTAAAATAATTGCTAAAGCACTTTAAAAGAAAAGGCTGACCACAGCAATCTGTTATAGAAATTCCTTGCTTATTAGAATGCCTAGAATTAAATACAGAATAATTATACCACTTAACAGTTGGAATATGTGGGAGATTTTGTTCCTACCAATCATCTAAAATTTAGTATTTTCTAACTTCAGATATGGTGAAGCTATTATTAACACCAGAAGTTAAAACTTGGGGACACAGAAAAAATATATTATTCAATCAATAAGGATCCTGAGGTACTTGAAATATCAAGTGATTTAACTGCACGATCAAAATTATAGCATCGTGAGTTTTGGCAGCTCACCCATCACACCAGCAACCTATCCACATGTGGCTGAGCTTGGTTGTAATTTGTTACTGCACCCTGTTTCTGTGAGACCCAAAATCTCGACTAAGCCTGTTATTGGAATCCTTTTTATCAAACCATCCTCATTGAAAAGGACTCTTTGGATATTTACTCTCTACCTCTTGAAGACACTTGAATGAAATAAAGTGATCAATCATTACTTGTTTGCTTTTCAACTATCTTATATTGAAAAGAGAAAAAGCAAAATATAACATAATAATAAATCTCAGCTTAATGGTCCATCTGGCAATGACAGCAGGAAAACTCTGTAGAACAGTGTATCTGCCTCCTCAAAACAACTTCCTAAAAACTCTGCACTCATCCGGGACCTTCCTTGGGCATTCTAGAGTTGTCTTGAGTTTACTTACGTGTTTAGTAGATAATGAACCAGAAATTATACTTCTATAAACCACCTTCCATCTAGTACAGTGGCCTTTCTTATAACTGCTATTATGACGAGATCTTACAAATTTCAAATTCTAGTATTTTGTCGGTTTGGTGAATAGTTTCTGTTTATTCTTCTTGCCTTCAATTTCACTGTCAACCCAGGAACATCTAACTTTCAGCATGACTTTATTAACAGAACCTGCTTTCACTAAGATTGTCAATAATTTCAAGTTTCCAAATCAAAACAATTTTTCCCTCAGTACTTCTATTTGGAGACATGTCTGCTAACGGTGATTATACCTTGACTGCCAAAAAGGAATTTGCTGAACTTATGAAAATCTCACTTTCCTCAAAATCTTACTTTTCTCTGCACCCCTTCCCTGACCATCCTTCCGACATTTATCATGGGTCTCCAGTCCTCTGTCAGTTGTTAGATATTGGTTCATCCAAGGGTCTCATTCTTAATCTATACCTTTTTACTGCTCCCTTAGTTACTGATGCTCCCAAATCTATATCTCCAACCCAAAGTTCTCCT
Organism: Phyllostomus discolor; assembly: GCF_004126475.2. Classification (NCBI taxonomy): domain Eukaryota; kingdom Metazoa; phylum Chordata; class Mammalia; order Chiroptera; family Phyllostomidae; genus Phyllostomus; species Phyllostomus discolor. Next base: position 141,148,408 of record NC_040907.2, read on the forward strand.
TTGAGTTACAAATGTATATATTCAATTTTATGTTGCATATATGCATATATGTTGCACATATGAGCTGATAGCTTAACAAATAATTTTTTTATTCAACTTCATCTTCGTAGTTAGATTTCTTTCTCATGATTCTCTACCTGCAGAAAACAATACTGGGAGTCCCGAAAATCTTAACTGCTTGCGTTTCTCAAGTATAGGCTTCCCTCTTCATTCTACTAACTCTATTCTAGTTCAAGGAAATGTTTATAGAAACATGGCCTGTGAAGACAATGTGTACTGGAAATTATGAGAGGGAAAATAACAAAAATACAGATACCATTGCTTTTAGCTTTTCTTGCATAGCACCTAGTCCAGACAATTTGTAAAACACTTTAAATTAAAATCTTAGCCCCAAGTGTGAAATAGCCTTTTCTTTGTTTCAAAGTGCTAATCTAGCAACGCTGGGAACATTTCTTCCCAAACTAATCAACTACTGACTTGTTACCAATTCTCATAGAAACCTTATCAAAAAAGTTTTTGAAAGATGAATACACTGTCTTTTTGGCCATGTATTTATTTACTCTTTTAAGCTTGAATATAGGTTTAATTTCCCCCTTTAAGTATGTTGACTATCAGTCAAGGGTACAAGGTTTAATCTTTGTTTCTGTCCAAAATGGGAGTCACATGGGATGTGATCAGAATTTACATAAGACTAATAATTTTGTTTCAGATATGTATGTGTGTATTTAATATACTGCAATAATTTAAAACATTTATTATGGGCTATGGCCAAAAAGTTCAAAAGCTCTAGTTAAATGTATTGCAACACATAATTGCAATAATACCATATAATTCATGAAGCAAGCCAAAAAATTTAAAAAGCTGTGTTTTTCTCTCTTCCCACTTCACCTGAGTAAAGTAACTTTCTGCAAGGTCAAAGTCTAAAATGTATTATGTGCAGTCCCTTTTTTTCCCAATCATCAGCAAAAATAATTTGTTCAGTTGTCATTCAGGTTTGCTCTTCATTGCTTTTGAAGGCTAGAGCCTTTGTAACCATCACAGTCACCAAGCCAGTCCGTACAGAGCGGTGGGAAGGCAGGAGGCTGCCAGGACTCAGACTACTGTTGCTCTAGACCAGCAATTTTCCACCTTTCTCCTCTCATGGCACACACAAACTAATAACTAAAATTCTACAGCACACCAAAAATATATTTTTTTGTCAATCTGACAAAAGATAGCTATAATTTTGATTCATTCACACCAGGCAGCTAGTGTCATGTTGGCTGTTGTCATTGTTTTATTTGACAATCTAAGGGAAAAATGGTCAGTTCCCCTGACTAAGTAGTCAGTTATGGCTTGTTTTGAGATTTTTGTGGCACACCAGTGTGCTGCAGCAAATGGTTGAAAGTTTCTGACCTGGGTTGGAGGTCTGCCCTTGCCTTAGGGCAGGGGGCCCCAACCAGACCATACAGTATGAAGTGAGCAGCGGGAGAGGGAGCGAAGCTTCATCTGTGTTTACAGCTGCTCCCCCACACTTGCATTACCACTTGAGCTCCGCCTCCTGTCAGGTCAACAGAGACATTGATTCCCATAGAAGTGTGAACCCTACTGTGAACTGTGCCTGCAAGGGGGGCTCTAGGTTGCACACTTCTTATGACAATCTAATGCCTGATGATCTGAGGTGGAGCTGAGGTGGTGATGCTAGCACTGGGGAGCTGCTACAAGTACAGATTATCCTTAGCAGAGAGGTTTGACTGCACAGAGACCATAATAAATCAATTGCTTGCAGACTCATGGCAAAACCCAATCAGTGAGTGGCAAGTGACAATTAAGCTGAATCTGGTAAAAGGCTTTCTAGTGGCAAGTCAGTTGACATACTTCAATGGTCCAGCTGCAGCTGGTGGCAGGCTTTAAGTCAGAATCAACACTTATTTTAGTCTGCACATGGCCCACCAATGATTTTATTTACCACTTCCACATGTGCCTCTTTCGCCCACTGTGCCTTTGTCTCGGTCACAGTTTTGGTAAGCCCACAAGCTAACCCTAGCCAAAATGAGCAAAATACAAATGCCACTGGAGAGCTTCTTTGCAAAGGGGAAAAGACCCAGTGATAAGACAGCAGAAGACTCTAAAACCATCAACAAAAAGAAAGCTGCATTTAAAAGAAAATACCAAGAGTCCTACTTAAATTATGGGTTCATTGCAACGGGTGACTCACATTCGCCAAGCCTGCTTTGTATAATATGTCATGATGGACTATCCAGTGAAGCCATGAAACCTTCAAAACTGCTTCACCACATGGAGGCCAAGCACCTGGCATTAAAAGTTAGGACTTCGAGTTTCTGTGATTAAAGAGAAAAACATGAACACAGAGAACAGAAGCAATTACCAAAGGCCACCACTTGATCAAATGTGTCTGCACTGAGAGCATCATTCCTAGTGGCTGACCACATTGCTAGAGCTAAGAAACCCTTTACTATTGGTGAAGAGTTGATCCTGCCTGCTGCTAAAGACTTTGTCTTGAACTTTTAGGAGAGGCTGCAGTTCAAAAGGTGGCAAGTGTTCCTCTTTCGGCCAGTACCGTAACTAGACAAACTGATGAAATAGCAGAGGATATTGAGGCACAATTGTTAGAGAGGATTAATGAGTCACCATGGAAGGCCATCCGGGTTGACAAGTCTACCGATGTTGACAACAAGGCAACAAGGTTTGTTTTGTGCAATATATTTACAGGAGGATGTGAATGAGGATATATTATGTGTACTTTTGATGCCAACCAACACCACATCTGCAGCATTATTCAAGTCTTTGAATGATTACATGTCAGGAAAACCGAACTGGTCATTTTTGTGTCACTACACACATGGATGGAGTGGCTGCCGTGACAGGGGCTTTCTGGTTTCACTACTCAGGTCAAAGATGTCGCTTCTGAATGTGAGCCTACACACTGTGTCATCCATAGAGAAATGCTGGCTAGCCAAAAAATGTCACCTGAACCTAACAACATTTTTCAGGATGTGATTAAAATGATCAACCACATTAAAGTACATGCCCTTAACTCACGTCTATTCACACAGCTCTGTGAGGAGATGCACCCAGAGCACACACGTCTTCTCTTACACACAGAAGTGAGGTGGCTTGCTAAAGGGGGCTCTCCGGCCAGAGTTTTTGAGTTATGAGAGCGACTGCAGAGATTTCTTTTAGAAAACAGTCACCACTGGCAGCACACTTCAGTGACACAGAATGCATCACAAAACCTGCTCACTTGTGTGACATATTCGACCTGCTCAAGGAACTCGGTCTGTCACTTCAGGGGAGAACAACAACTGTGTTCAAGTCGGCAGATAAAGCAGCTGCACTCAAAGCCAAACTGGAATTATGGGGGTAATGAGTGAACATTGGGATTTTTGACATGTTTCAAATATTAGCAGAGATTTTGAAAGAGACTGAGCCAGGGCCTTCTTTCTCCCAGCTGGGGCATGATCGCCTATCTCAGCTTTCAGAAGAGTCTGAGCATGACTCCCCAACCAAAAAAGACCCCCGAACTGGGAAGGAATGAATTGATGGTCCATTTGTGAATAAGCCAGGTGAATCGACTTTGTCTTTGCTAGAAGAGGATCAACTGCTAGAGATCACAGATGACAGTGGCCTTAATAGTATGTGTGAGACAACTTCAAATCTCCCTATGTTCTGGATTAAACTCAAGGCAGAATATCCTGAGATTGCCACAAAAGCACTGAAAAGCCTGCTTCCATTTCCAGCATCCTATTTTTGTGAAAGCAGGGTTTTCTGCAGGGACAGCAACCAAAATGAGATTATGGAGTACACAGGACATACGCAATACACCTCTGGTGTCGCTGTCTCCTATCACCCCCGGATGGGACCATCTAGATGCAGGAAAACCATCTCAGGGCTGTCACTGATTCTGCATCATGGTGACTTGTATAATTGTTTCATTATGTATTACAATGTAAAATAATAGAAAAAGTACACAATAAAGGTAATGCCCTTGAATCATCCTGAAACCATCTGCCCTCACCCCCCCGCCCTGTACCCCTGGATCCTTGGAAAAATTTTCTTCCACAAAACTGGTCCCTGGTGCCAAAAAAGTTGGGGAGTGCTGCCTTAGTGTATATCTTGCAACAAACAGCTTCTGAAATATCAGCTCCAGTTCTATTATTACTCTGAAAACCAGGCCTTTCTATATTTTAGGTTGCATTTTTACCACAAGGGTAGGGAGCTCTCTTTAAAAAGGAACCCTGATTTTCTAAATCCAGAAAATGTACAAAATCAGGAATGAACCCTAAATGTAAACTATGGATTTTAGGTAATAATGACTTATTGACATAGGTTCATCCATTGTAACAAATGTGCCACTCCAGTGGGGGATGTTGGTAATGGGGAGAATATGCATATGCATCTGTGAGAACAGGGTACATGGGTAAGCTCTGTACTGTCTGCTCGGTTTGGCTGTGACCCTAAAACTGCGCTCTCTCTTTCTCTCTCTCTCTCTCTCTCTCTCTCTCTCTCTCTCTCTATATATATATATATATATAGTATTCTTTTAAAAGGGACTTCAAATGTACTTACAAACACAACTAATTCTCCTCTTCAATATCTGCTGATATTACTTGTATTACCTAGGCCTTTGGCTTTTCAATTTCCCTCACTCTTGCCAGAGGCTTTTAGGTTATTTTATCAATCAGGCAAAGTGCTTCATAGATGGAAGACAAGGCCATCTTTTCACTCTAGCACTAGGGATAATGAATCTTATAGAATGAGTTATAAGTACAAAGCTGACCTTGGAACTTCTTTCCTTCTATTCAACTTTGAATGTGGGCATGAACTGGAATGTATGTGAAATATATTTAGAAAAGTAAGAGAAGTTGAAGAGGTTCCATTGCATGGGGCTGGCTAATGGACAGTTTCACAGTTGCCTAGCTGGAATCTGACACTTTTTAAAGTGTAAATTTCTCAACAGAGAGTAATTTTTCCATGTTGCTGATCGCCTTTTTGAACATATGTGGAGCAAGGTGTATTGGTTGCTACTTTGATAGATCTTCCCCTCTGTTTTATTTTTGTGTCAAATAGCATATGATCATGGCTTAGTTTTAGAAGAAAAATAAAATGAGTTTTAAGAGATTTCTAATCTCAAAAGGGAAAAACAGTTTTATATACAATTTCAAAGTATAACATGTTTAGCCATATTTTAAATTTGGGAAATTTCCTGCCCTTACCTGCAGGTCGACTTGTAGGACACTAATATCTCTTTGCCCTTACACAATGAAGCATCACCTTTTGACTGATGAACTTAAGGTACAACTAAGCTCCTGGAAGTCGCCTTTCTCATGCTTCCATTCCATAGCACTTTTTTTTTTTTTTGGTCAGTCTATAATAACAGCTAATTCTTATGTAGCACCTTCTATGGCCGGGCACTGTTCTGAATCCATTCCATGTAATCATTATAACAGCCTTATGAGAGAGATACTTTCTAATAGATTCCTTCCTTGCCTGTCTGATAGCCTGTGAATTCCTTGAGGGTGGAGATTTTGTGTTTTTGCTTTTGATCCAAAAAATGCCCAATAGAAGTTTGCTATTTATTGTGTGCTTGTTGTAGACAGCACAGTTCCAGAGTTGATAACTTAAAAATAAAACTTTCTGTTTGCTTGAGGCAAAATATTATTTTGCTGTACTAAACGAAAACAGGTAGAGAATGAGACTATGTAACGTGTCATGGTCCTAACTAAACAGCAACTTATAAAGGAAAGGAGTGGGGGAAAAATTGTTTCCATCCACGAGCTGTTGGGCCCCCTCTCAGCTTTTATGAGGTGGGAGGAGGAATGAAGAGCAAGCAAAGTTTGGAAAACCCAGCTGGGTTTCATGAACATAGTCACTGTGTCCAGAAACCAAACGAGACCCCAATGAAGAATAACATTTATTCGCTGTTGTTAACAGTAAATGCTGAAATTAATTAATTCAGTAAACACTAAATTTTCAAAGAAGAAATTACCTAGTCTACGGGTTATCTAAGCTCTTTATTCAGAATCAGAGGAATACAGTGGAAAGAATGAGTATTTATAATCAGAGAGAATTAGTTTGAATCTGATTTCAACTCTGAAAAGCTCTTTACCTTGGACAAAACATTTGACGGCTCTCAGTCTCTTTTCTTTTTGCAAAATAGGGGTGTAATCTGCATTGCAGAGTCATAGTAAGTATTGAATAGACTGACATGTGTTAAGTATATAATCTATACTAGATGCTTTGTAGACCGGTGGTCACAGTCATCATTGCTTCCCCTTTATTTTCTCTCAGACTGCCGACATCAAGCCATTCCTTTGCATATATTTGAATTTCACTGTGTAGTGGCCAACCAGAGGAGGCAAAAGATTATAATTTGAGTTTATTCAGTAATTTGAGTTATTAAGCTTAAAACTAACTCCAGAAATGTATTGGTTCAGCTAGATTTGGGATTACATCATTTTTCTTCACGTTTCTTATTTTAAACACTGCCATTGGAAGTGGCCAATGTCACTTGTTCAATCTCATCTGAGGCACCATCCTGAAACAATTTTGGAAGTTAGAGACAAGATACAATGAACAGTTCACCAGTATCACTCTTGTGGCAGAGCATCATGACAGGGCACCACAGGTGCTGAGTGGATGGAATAAAGGTACATAAAATACAATAATTCTGCTTTTCTGTACCAAGAATTTTTTTATAAAGTATGTTTTTTACTTCACAATGTTTTCCAATTCATTTCTTTTGAAGTTTATTGCTAAAATAATTTTGAGGCATCACACGCAATGTTTTAGTTGGTACACATGCAAAGAAACAGAGGACTAAATATGTTAGCACTTTTTCTCATCAGGGGATGAAAGGAAATCTCAAATTTAATATACTTCTAAATGACCTGTGAATCGCATTCTACAGATTCTACATAAAGTTTCCAAGATGACGTGTGTGATGTATTAACATATCTATAAACACAACCTTTTTTTCCCCTTCCATGTGGTTTGTTTTAAACTCTGAAGGTAGTATTTTTGAAATAGAATAAAAGCCAACTATTCATTAAAGCAAGACTTTTAAAGTGCACAAGCTACCAGTTTTGCTTTTCTTTTTTGTTGCATACAGCAATTTGAAAAGAAGCATTTATCCCTGGGGGCTCCGTATGAATGAAGTTTCAAATTGGACCACGACATCAATGTATACATAGTAATGAATACTTTTTCAGGTCTCACTATATTACAACTCCCTTGGAACTCTTAATTTCAAAAGGCAATAATATACATTTAAGCAGTCATTTACCTCTAGCCTCATTATTCTGCTAGGCTACATAAATCTTACAGCCAGCTTCCCATCCATGGGACTACTGTCCTACACTGTGAGTTAAGAAACAGGGTATAGACTTGAGGTAATGCTTCTTCCTTCATCTGGGAAGATCTGGGCTTCATCAAATTATAGAAGCTCCTTACACTAACTAATGAGTGCGGTTGGCCAAAGAGAAATATTAATGTTAAGAGATTCCCAGTTCAGCTCGTCAGAGCCTGTTAGACTGATATACACTTGACCTCTGCCTTTGGCTGACTTCTAACTCAATTCATCAGGATTATTACAGTAACTCAAAAAAACCTCCCTTTCAGACACAGGGTCAAATCAACATATTCAGGTGTGGAGACCACTTATTCACAAACATTGAACTCATAGTTAACAGTTATACTTTTCTTACCACCACCACCACCAACAAAAAGTTAAAGTGTCAAAACCTGAAACTATCATATTTTCATGAAAGGAACAACTTCTAAACCAAGGGCTGGTTGAGACAGGCTATATGGTCATTTGGGTAAATGCCTTTACTTGGAGAGATAATACAATAGGCAGAAGAAATTCTACTTGCTTACTTAACATAAATTGCTTACTTTCGTGCAAGATTGAGATTTAACATTAAATCAATTCTTAGCAAAGAGATAAGTTAAATATAACTCTATTATATCTATGAAAGTTTTTACAACCCTGGGTGATCGACATTAAAAAAATGTAGGTAGAATGCTGAAGATGAATATGTGCATATGAATTTTTTCCTATCACTCTACTTCCTCCCTGAAAACAAACTACAGTTTTCTATAAAGAAGGTATGTCCTGGAGCCAAAAGATAGTCTGGCTTTAAATATTATCTTTTTATATAACATCTTGCCTCTCAGAATACCCATGTAATGATATGTAAAATAGGCACAACTCCGTCTAGATCATGATATTGTTACAAGGTATAAATGAATTATTCCACATAGAAAACACCTATAAAACAGTAGATATATAATAAGTATTAACATAATATAAAAATGAACATAATTTTGCAGTAAGTTCCCTGAGGGCAGAGATTAAGTTTTCTATTCTCCATACCAGTTAAGCACCAGGTGTGTTATCTGGCAATTAGAAGGTGAACTGTGCACAGTTTGGGTTTGAATAATAAAAAACACACAAGATTTACAGAAGGAAATTTTGATGGCAAATAGCCATAACTGAAAACTATTTCATGAATAATTTAAGATTATTACTTGCACTGACATAAAGAGTGTAAAGTATAATCCTGCCCTGAAGAAGGCAAGGCTAAAAATGCATGCTAACAGCTAAACCATATTATTAGAAATGATGAAGGTGGCCCCTGGAAAAAAATGCATCTTGTTAAATTACCTGGGTACAGAGTAAAGATTCAGTAGAGCATCTATGGTTGATATTTAGAGTTTGGATTTCCCACATGGACAACCTGATAATTTAGGAAAATGTCACTGATTATGATAACAGTCTCTACTTTGCCTGGGCTACAGAGTAAGTTAACATATTTAGGAAAAAATGCATATTAATTCAATTAGCAGCAGATGGTAACAGCAGGTGAGATTTGTGTTCTGAACAGAGCCTCCTCATACCGTGTGCTTCACTTGCAGTAATGGATCCAAGGATAACTGTTCAGTTTATTGTGATAAATACTATGGATTTTCACAGCACTTCCCTGCCGAACATTTATCTTGTTTTGACACTGACTGTAAAGCAAATGTGAGAAGGTGGGTAATCTGTTATTGCAAAACCTCAAATCTACTTCTGAATTCAGTGGAGTTTCTGATTAGTCCTTTGGCCCATCAATCTAACCCTTGATCTTGAAGTACTAGAGTGCATTTAATTAATATTTATTCAATAACTAGCACCATCTGCTAGCAATATATTATGCGAAATACTTGTAAGGGTCAAAGATGATTAAGTTTAAGTCCCAAACCCCACCTCACCTCGTTTATTGATTTTCACCTTGTCGGGTGCTGGTTAGTTGCTAGCAAGCATCATATTGCACTTTCACCATGTCCTCGGAACACCTTTGTTACAGGCACAGCTCAGAGAGATTAGGTCGCTTACCCAAACTGAAAGATCTAAACCAGGTCATTTATCTAGTAACAAGAAAGTATTGATAGAACCCTTAGTAATATGGATTTTGGAATATTACAGCTTAAAAGCTCTGCTGGGACACTATGTGACCTTTGACAAATTGATTTTCATACCAACTAGTAGGATCACGTGTCCTGGTTTCCCCTGAACAGCCTTGGTTTATACTTGTTGTCCCAAAGTAAGTATGAATAATGTCCCCTCTTCAGTTTGGACAATGCATTATATAGACATCCCACCTGTAAGGATCAGCCTTCCCAAGTGCAGATGAAGAAGGAAAAATGTTCGTGAGAACACTGTTGAGAGTCAATGTGGTAACAAAGGTGACAAGGCTCTTAGCATAGGCTATGGCCCGCTGTTTTAAAAACCTCTGTCATCTTATCAACCAATGTGACCCCAATAAATTTAATTTTAAAAAGTTCTCTGTTTTTTATTATCATTATTGCCATCATCATCATCATCAGTCTAATAAGACTGTTCAGGTGTTTTACATTAAGTATACAAGTCTGTGTGGAATGAGCTGTATAGGTGTGTAGGATATAGAAAACCGTAAGTAGGGACTGAATTATGGAGGGTACTGTAGGTCAGGATGAGGAGCTTGGTCTCTATATTTTCAGGGGAAACTAGTAAGGTTTTGAAAATGAAAATTGATGATACCATTATATCTATTTTTTAGGAAAAGAAACCTTATTGAAATATCTTCCCTCCTCCTCTTCTCCTTAATCTTTCTATTTCATGACTTTCATCCAGTCCATCACCATGTTTCTCCCTGGCTGCTTCCAAACACTACCAAATGCATACCCTTCCCTCCATCCCCACCCCACGCCTCCTCGCCTGGCCACCACACCTCTCATCACGAACACTCCGAAGGCCGTGATCCTCACTGCTCTCCTGCTTCCCCTCTTCTACCCCAGCCTCAGTCCACTCATCACATAGAAGCTAGAATCCTCTCCTGTTTCCCTTTTAAAATGTTTCAGGTGATGATTTTAGATGTAAAAGAAAGTTGTAAAGACAGTACAGAGAGTTCCTTGTACACCCCTCACCCAACCTTACCAGTGTTAACATCATATAAAACCATGGCACGTTCACTGAAACTGAGCCGGTGCTACATTCCTATTAATGAAATCACAAACTGTATTTGGATGTTATCAGTGCTTCCAGTAATGTCCTTTTTCTTCCTCAAGATTAAGTCCAGAAAATACTGTTGCATTTAGCCACTGTCTCTCCATAGTCTTGTACAATTTGTGACAGTCTCAGTCTCAGTCTTCCCTTGCTTTTCTGTGACTCTGGTGGTTCTGAAGAGCACTGCTCAGGTAGTTTGTGTAGTGTAGCTCAGTCTGGGTTTATCTGATGTTTTCTCATGACTGTGGATTTGAGGCAGATCACTGGAAGTGAAATATCCTCATCGTATCACATCAGGGAGAATGATAGTTTGGGATGCTGTAACAAAATACCACAGACTGGGTAGCTTATAAACAACAGAAATTTCTTGTAGTTCTGGAGGCTGGAAGTCTGAGAGGAGGGTGCCACCAAAGTGGGTAAGTGCCCTTTTCTGAGCTGTAAACTTTTTGTAATTTTTGCCTGGAGGAAAGGATGAGGCATCTCTCTGTTGGGAACTGCCCTGCCTGGTATCAGAAGCTGTAACCTCCACCTAGGCTACGGCTAAGGAAATGCCCTTGGACCCATAAGCCAGCAAGGAGACAAAAGCTTATCTCCCTGGCAGGACTGCTGCTTCTGCTGCTTCATTCATAACTGAACCCCAAAGCTTGGTCAGTTAGCCAATGATGGGTAAGATTCCCCAAGGGGGGACGATCTAAGACAGGCACCATCACGTGGGAGGCCCCCAACAAAGGATTTTGGGGGCTACAGCAAAAGGGGGTGATGGACCCTCGCTCCTCGGCTTTGACATAGCCTGAGTCCTCAGCGTCTGGGAGAAAACCTCCTTATCTCTTGGTTGCCTTAGTTCCCTTGCTCCACCTAAGCCTGAAACAATGACAGGGTGGTGCAGCTCTGTGCTGAAAAGGGCAGGTTCCCCGGGTGATCGGGTGATCGGGCCTAAGAAAGAATATGTAAAATCCTGTGAAACCTGCTTTGTTTAGAATGCTCTCAGTTGAATAATAAGGGTCCAAGGAAGAAGTAAGTTTGTTCCTCAAAGTTTTACAGCTCTTTGACCCTGACTCAAATAGGCCCTCAGACTTCCTTGTTATCTATTGTTTGATCCTTACTTTCTAGCAATGAGTAATGAGCTTTTACTTGAATTCTTATTTCAAATGAAACCAATAAAAAGCCTCTCCAGAGGGGGAACGGGGCACTCTCCCCACCAGGGAGGGTGGCCAGCAGCACACTCCCCACGTGAGGAGTGGCCATGGCGCCCTCTAGGAGAGAGGGTTGCCAAGGCGCTCCCCACGTGAGGAGTGGCCCTGCTGTTCCTATTCCCCCACAGGACCTGGTTGTCTCTGTGTATGTTTTTCTCGCGTGTTGACGAACATCCACAGCCAAGATGGATACTGCTGGCCAGTACCCTTCACATCTCTCCGGGGCCTCTTTTGCAAGGTGCAAGGCTCCTCCCTCATAACCTAATCACATCCCAAGGATTAAGTCTCCAGCAGTACACGATACCCACATGACTGTTATCACTTAGTCCTGCTGGTGTCTGTTCAGTGTTTTCACTCTAAAGTTATGTTTTTCCCATTCCATACTCTGTTCAGTAGGAGCAAGTCAAAACCCAGCCCATACTCAAGAGGGGAGAAATGAGGTACCACTTTTTGGAGAAGAAAGATCTACATTTAAATATTATCTATATTTAAAATATAGATAATACGCCATTACTTGTCTTTTTTAAATGCCCCAATGGCTTTCATTTACACCAAAAACAAAATCCAAACTCTTTATCCTTCTGAAGAGACCTATATAATATACTAGTCTGAGATGTTCTCTCATACCACTCCCTACTCCTGCCACCCTCCCCAGAACACTGATGCATGGCTATATTGGCCTCTGCTTGAACTTGACATGGTTCCCCTGTTCCCATCTTGGGACTTTAATCTAACTGGCCTCTGCTAGGAATACTCTTATCTCTGATCCTTGCATTCAGGACTCACCTTCAAAGCCACCTGTTCAGAGAAACCTCTTGTGATCAAAGTAATTATCCTGTTACATTAACTTATACTGCTAAAACACTCATTATAATTGGAACTTATTATATCAATGTATCTGTTTGTTGTTTGTTCGCTCCCACCCTCCCACTAGAATATAAAGCCTATGAGAACAGGAACATTTCACCACACCTGGCACTCAGAACATTATCTGTGGCATAAGGAATAACAATTGCCCAGTGAATATTTAAATAAATACATAAATGAAGGAGGAGGACCAAGAGACCTGAGACAGGAAGACAAATTAGAAAAATGCTGAAATAATCAAGGCAGGAGGCAAGGAAGACTTAAAATTTCAAAGGCTCATAACTTCCTGCCCATGCTGTTCGTCATAGGCTCATTCTCTCGTTTCTAAAGATGGTTCCCTTTTTACTTGAGAGTCATGAATCTCAAATTTGGATTTGGGAAGTTGCCAGTAGTTAAGCAGCAAAGCTATATTTGTTAGGCAGGATAAATAGCAAAGGAAGGCAGGGAGGAGGAGGGAAAATACATGTCCCATCCACTGTCCCATCCACTGACTCAGCAGTCCTTGAAATTCTATGTATCTTTTCCATTGTCTGGGAAAGTAAGTCTAAAACTGTGTTTTTGCCCCCTGGCCCCAAAGGCATGAAAGGGACCACAGTGCCTAAAGGAAAAGCCTATTAATACCTTTGGGTATACACACCCCCAGCCTGGAAAGCCAGCACCACCTTCACCTGTCAATCAATACGTAACTTCTTCACTCTCCCCCATCCTGCCAATTATATAAGTTCTCAAGACAAAAGACTCCTGGGCTTAATAGGGCTTGACAACTTGGCTCTCTGGCCACCCTGTCCCTCACCATCCCTGTGCTTCCACCCTGGTCTTTGGCTGCCCTTATCTTTGCTGCCCTTACCCTGCTTCACCCTGAACCTCTACCTTTCAGCCCCCAACCCCACCATAACTAGGCCCGTTCACTTCCATGAGAACACATCATCAATAAACCCTGTTGTTCACTAATAGACTTGCTGATCTTTAATTTTTTACTGCATTGGTGAGAAGAACCGAGTTTCTGGGAGTTTCTACTATAACACATTTATATTATATGAGCACAATAAGTACTTTTCAAAAATAACTGGCTGCACTCTAGGCTCCATACCCCCTCACTAACTTGACAGATCCTTTCTTTGGCTCAGAGTTCATGTATATACAGGGACAGAGAGAGAGAAAGAGTGGGGGAGGGAGACTGCAGAGGGAACCTGCTATGTGCCTTCCATCTGCTTCCCTAGTCCTGTTAGTGTAGGAGGGTGCATCCAAAGGGTCCCCAAAAGAAGGATTTCTAATGGAGTTCAGAACTCAAGGTGTCCAGGAGATATTAGAAAAATATATAGAATGTCCTCACCCTCCACCCCAGGGGAAGGGACAAATGAAGCAGGGCCATTCCCCAGAGAGCTGTTTCGCATAGCAACAGCCTTGCAGCTACCCTCTGGAGTGGCCATTTAGCATATCTATAACCTTTAACTGGTTACATAGATATGTTAAATAGCTGTGATCAGCTCTGAGCCAGGGGAATGGAAGTAACTTCCCCACCAAGATGTAACTGGGGGGCAGGTCCCCCCGAGTTACAGAGCCTGCGTGGGAACTCAGAGAAGATTGGCTCCATGACATGGGGCCACGCTTGCCCAGACTCATGATGGCAGCCCAGTAAAGCTGGAAGGATATGAGTTCTGGCATGTGAAGCCGAGTGCGGGAGGAGTAGGAAATGGGGCTGCAGAGGAAGATTATCCTCCGGGATTTAAAACCCAGACTTGGCAGCCATTGAAGAGAACCGTGCAGCTGTAGCAGTGCAGGGAGGACAGCAGCCACTGAGGAGAGAACCATGCAGCTTTAGCAGAGTGGGGACTCCCGTAGCCACGTAGACACCGTCCGCGATGCAGCCGCCTGCGGCTCCTCTACCACCTGGCTCAGAGCCCCAGCCAGCTCTGCAGCTGAGGCCGCGAGAAGGGGCCACCAATAAGTGACTCAGGAGCACCGGGTCACTGCCCGGCCGCCACAGCCACTGCCAGGCCTCCACACACTGAGCCTGAGCTCTCACCACTCGGGCTCAGCCAACCTCGCAGCCACCTGCTCTGGCCAGGACACAATGAGCTCCGCGCTAACCCTCTCGGTGCTGCTGCTGCTGCCATTGCTCTCCCAGAAAGGGGGATCACACTCGCTGCCCCCCCCCCCCCTCCACCACGGCCATGAGAAGAGTCACCATGTAGCTGTAGCTGGAGATCCTGGCAACACAACCAATGGTGTTGGGAACTAAGGAAGGCCTGCCAGCCGAGCACAAATTACTAGGAGAAACCAAGAGCTGCCTAAGCCACAGACTTCTGTTTCTTCTCCTGAGATATGGTACCCCAGACTGGGCAAAGGGGGGAAGGAAGGACCGTGTGTGTTTGTGGGTGTTTCAAGGGACTTTGGGATTTTGGCAAAGACATTAAGTCATTACTTTTAGTTTGTATAACTTGAATAAATAACTCTTTCTTTTCACCAATCTCTAGAATGGAGAGCTATAATTCTCTGGCTTAGGGAAAGGTGAACCTAGTACAGGGGGACCCCAGGAGAAATGGGGGTCAATTCGGTAGCATCGTGGGACTTCCCTGGTGGCCAATCAGGGAAAATCATGGGAGACCACACATGCAGTAGCTTTAAAGTAATGCAATTACTGGTATATACTCAGTAAAAGCCCACCAAAACTAGCCAGGAAGGATCCACCCTATAGAAATAAAGTCCCTCCAGCCCATGAGGTCAATCTCTGCTTGGAGTTGGCCTGCTCCCATGTTCTCTTCTATGAACTCTGGGTGTTCGGTTCAATTCTTTGTCCTGATCACTAAGAACCTGGTTACCTGTGCCCACCTGTGACATTAGGTCTAAACTGCTCCATTTTCAGACCAAAGCACTTGACCTGCAGGTGTGCTTTCTTGATGGGAAGAACCAGCTGGAATCCTACTACCCACCAGGGTGTTCACATGGGCTGCCCCTCCCTCCTCTCTGCTCCCAGTCCTGACAGGACCCTCAGATCTCACAGAAAGAAATATTAATAACAAAAACTGCTCTACCTTTATTCAAGGGAGGGCAACAGAGAGGGGAACTCAGCAAAGAAAGCACTTGTATTAATTCCATCTTAAGCCCATGTGATCCTGGAGTGAAAATTTGATGCTGGCTTTCTTAAGGGATATAGAAGCAGGTGCAGGATGCTTATCACTAACACAGGTGTGAAGACCTGACATTTCCCAGCTTCTCCCACGCTTGCCTGTCACCATCAGAATATTTCTATGGGAAGTACCCTTGCTGCTTGCATTGCCCCACTTGTATTTGCCTCTGGGCTTTGCATATTTCCTCGCCTCTGCCTGTGATGCTCTTGATCATGTCCTTAACTAGTTAACTCTTGTTCCTACGTTTGGTCTCCACATTGTGTTCCCTGAGAAGTTGTTTTGGTAACACTTTCAAGGGCCAATAATAGTGCCCTTGAACTCTTGTTCTGCCTGAACTCTTGTCATCACACTCTTCATATTGCTTGTTCATTTTCTAGCTTTCCTGCCAGATTCACAGTTCCTTGAGGGCAGTGACTGAGTTGATCTATTTAAACCCATCTCGCAGAAGGAACTGTTAACTGAAAATGTTATAGAATTAAGTCCTGGACTATTTAATCAAAAATTATTAGAGAACTTTTTTATTGTTACTTTCAATAAATAAGCTCCTCAAAGGAAGGCACTGAATCACAAGAACAATAAACTGGTCACAGTTAATATCCAAGTAGTTGCTGTTATTATGCTCCACATACAGAAAGTCCCCATTAAGTCAATGTTTCCGAATAAGTATTGCTATTACCTAAATAACTTTTGTGTTTTTTTTAAGAATTTTGTTTATTTAAAAAATTTTCCCAGTTGTATCAAGATATAGTTGACTTACACCATAGTATTAGTGTAAGCTGTACCATGTAATAATTTAATGTATCTATAAACTGCAAAAGGATGGCCACAAGAGGCTATTATTGTTTGTGTATTCGGCAACGTCCTATCTCATTTTAACCTACTTTCAGCCTCTTCATGTCTAATAAAGCCTGTGGAGGACCGGGATCCGAGCAATCAAACAAGACTTGGAACTCTGCTACTGTGGGATACTTTAAAAATATATATTTACACTAGGAACCTTATCAATCAGAATTCTTTGCAAGGGCTGCTACTTTTATTCCTTCTTTGAAACCTTCACCTATTGAGGCAAATAGGCAAAATAACCTGAGAAATCCTGCATTTCTAATTTGCCATTTATATAACATAAATGTTCTTATAGCAATATAAATTTTACTTTATCCACAGGGGTTTTTTTTAAGACTTTATTTTTTAGAGAGAATGAAAGGGAGGGAGAAGGAGAGGGAAGAAACTTTAATAGGTATAGTAGACTATTCTGCGTGGCATGGGCCCAGCTCCCACTCGTAGATGCACAGGACCCACGCCCCTGGATAGGTTCCCCTGTGGGGAATCAAGCCTACAATATACCTAGGCCGCTGTGAGTCTTGCTTTTTGCTAAAATTCCCTCAGCCTGAATTGAGGACATTTACTGTGAAGCAACTTTCTAAAAACCGTGCTAAACCTTCCAAGGATGAGTATAACCAGTCCAACTACTTTTGCCTTTTCATTTGCAAATATCCCTCTTCTGTGATGCGATTAGCAGCATTGGCTCCTTTGTTTTCTGTAAAAGGTAACCACCTAAAGTGAGCCCGTGCATAGTTAATAAGGACCTTCTTCTAACGTGCCCAGTAAGACAATAAAAGCTCATGGAGCAAGGGCCAAGGCTTTTTCTCCCCTTGAGAGAAAAGCCATGCTGTCCCTTTTCCTCCACCCCACTCGGTAGTCCGTGTGAATGTCTCATTTCATCCATAATGATGTGGACACTGTGGGCCAGTGTCTGCATCAAATAGGTAAGAAATAAATGGGTGGGTTGCCTCTTTCACACGCCCAACTCAGGACCTGGCCTGCAACTCAGGCATGTGCCCTGACTGAGAATCTAAATGGGGGGCCTTTTGTGACCTTTCAGTTTGCAGGTCGAAGCTTAATCCACTGAGCCACACTGGCCAGGGCTATCTACAGTTTTCTAAAGCTTGCTACACTATTAACTACAAATGATGTTTTATGAGGAACCAAATTCACAAAATAGTATCTCCAATTTTATGATGGACATCCGTAGGAAAACAGAATTTAGTATACAGGCAGATTTTCTGCAACAAATCCATTCCATTTACTGAGGACTATTAAGGGTGCTTCCCATGAAATTGAGAGAGCATCACTTGTCCTTTCAAAGAAGAAAACCTACATAACTAGTAAGCATAGAGAGCAGCTCACTGAATAATGCAGTTTTTAATGTTAACAACTCAACAGCTATATGCACACTGATTCTCATGGTTCACACAGTAGTTGTCACCTTGGCAACCCAAAGCACAATAGCAATTACATGGAAACACATGTTCTACTTGTTTCGATATTTCCTATTATATAATAAGATCCTGAAAACCAGGGAAGCTATATGCTCAGTCTATTAATCCTAGGTTATAAGACTAAGTGACCTGAAAAACTGTTTCCAGGAGGCATCCTGAATAAAATGTTTAAAAATATTTGTGGCAGATTTTTAGGTCCTACAAAACCAGAGACCTGTGGATACATGAATATTCAGATACCTGGGGTTAGTTTTAAATGCGGTTTCAGAATGGGAGGGAATGTGTGACTGCAAACTAATATAAAGCCACTCAACTCTCCTCCAGTGCCATTTTCAGAAACCTGGGTTATGGTGTGTAGACTGGAAGAGCTAGGTTTCTGCTTCATAGTATAACAAAAGGTTTAATTAACTGTGTATTCATGTGGAAGGCAAACCCTCTTCCATTCTCCTTAGGGGTGGGAGATAGGAACTGGCAAAAAGCAAGCAGTACCAGCAGCAGGCAGTAAAAGCAGAGAAAGAATGAAGGGTCACCTTCCGCCAGGAGGAGTGGTGGTAATAAGGGCCCATCATGGTGCAAACCAAAGAAGGTCGGCCACTTGTGACTGGACATGCTTGACGTCCACATGCAAAGCCTCAGCGTTCATGGGAAGTGAGGTTTAGGAAGAGGAGATGAAATGATTTGGCATCCTAATAATCCCAGGAGATGTGAGTTACCAAAACTCAAATGTCTAACGACATTTTGCAAAGGCCTGGGGAAAAAAGGTCACATGAGCATATACTATAATGTCATATTTTTAGTGAGTATCATGAAAGGCAATATGCATACCAGGTAAGTTTTCTAAGAAAAATTTCCAATATTTTCCAAAATGTTTGACTCATGACCTTCCCTATCAGGGCTCTTTATATCATCCCTCCAGGGACAGGCAAGGTATGTATGCCCAGACGACATGATGCACACAGTGGCAGTACTTCCCCTTCCTTTGGGTACCCAGAGGGAACCCACTATATTCTAGTGATTTCCCACAGGGATTTCTGATACATGCTAATTTGGTTGAATTTTTAAAAAATTGTCTATTTATCTATGAAGCTTGACAAACAGTAGAAACCTAAACTCTAAGTTGTATCTAATGAAATGCTTTTATCGTGGGAGGGAATGAGGAGCATATGGTAAATAGTCCAAAAGCAAAAATAGACATGCCATGAAAAAATAAACCTCCCGATTGTTCCATTCTCTAGTCCTTCCAACTCAGAGAAAACTGCAGTTATTAATTTCTTTGACATCCTTTGAGAAATCCCTTATAAACATACCAGCATAACAGGCATATACATATATACATCCCAATGCGGGGGTAGAGGAAAAAGAATGGGGCTTACTACCACGTTGCCCTGTGCCTTGCTTTTTTTTCATTAAAATATACATTTAAGAGATTATTTCATACGAACACAGATTTTCCTCATTTTAACAAGTTACATGTAATTCTATGAAAGAATATATTTTATAATATATAACTACAATAAATATAACTCATCTATCTAATTCACTGCTGATATATATATGTTGTCTCTAGCATTTGTGATTACAAACAATGAATGATGCCCCCACCATTTCAGAACCACTGGCCCAAGCAATGGTAAGGATGGTTTGGTTTTACACTGACTACAGCACAGGTGGCAAACACAAGGCCTGAGGGCCACACCTGGCCCTCCACCTTGTTTTATCCGGCCTGGCACCTTGTTTTTATCTGGTGACAGTTCCAAGCTCCTTGCCCTAGTAAAGGAGTAGTTACATTTATACAGTCCTAAAATTACATTCAGCCTTTTGAAGGCAACCTCAAGGCTGATGTGGCCCCCAGTGAAGATGAGCTTGACATTCCTGGACTACAGGAAAGCGTCATGGTCATTATTGGTGCATCTGCCATTTTCTGAAATGGGTGGTCCATACGGCAACACATAACCTAGGACATCCACACCTCCATCTACCTTTGTGTGTCAATTCTTTGCCTTCTCCATCTCTTCTGTCTTTTCAAGAGACGAAAGAGACTCTCTTCTCTTCTAAAGTCCTACTGCTTTTGACTGCCCTTTCTTTCATTCCACTCTTGTTTGTCCTAAATGTGCCTTAGTCTTCCACGCGACTGAGGGTCACTGCGGGAGGCTGACTCATGCTTCTGCTGTAGTGTATGCATGGGGTGTGTGGCCCCTCTTCCTCTGTGCACCCATGATGAGGAGCACTATATACATGTAAGAAATAAAAATAACAGTGTTTGCCAGCGTACTGAATCTAAGTGGCTCTCTTTTAGAGTCTAAATAACATTTGGAATTCTGAATAATCTCTGGATGTCTTTTTCTGAAGAGACTTTGGAAGCTATAAAACACTGCTGCACTGTACAAATGTGAGTCTGACCCAATACTAATATGCCAAACGCAACCATTGCACAAACCTGTAGGTGCCTGAGGTGCGAAGAGTGTTTTGAGGTCTACAGAGGTCTGCAAAAAAATACTTTGATATTCATCACCCTAGCTTTAAAGCTAGAAAACTGTCCATCTATTTTAATGCACTATTGATAAAGAATAGCTTTTGAACTTCCAAACATGAAATGTACCACTTTAAGTGTTCTATTTACCAAAGAATCATATATATCTTATTTCACATAAATTTCTTTCTTCAGAGCGACAGTTTCAATGGGAAACAGCTTAAATTAATAGCCATCTCTGTTTTACTTTTCCTCTCTGTGAAATAATTTAGAGTTTCCAGGCACTGTTTTTATAAGTAAGCAGCCACAAAAGATTAGAAAAGAGTATATAGCACAATGAATTTTCTTGGCAAAATAATATATTAGCTAAATGGTATCTATTAAATCACCTGGACTGCTGGCAGCTGGTTTTAGTGCCATACAATAAATGACAAAATAAGCCTGTGTGAGGATTTTTCAGTATTCTGTCATGTGGTTATAGATTTCACAGTTTTTTTCCTGTCAGTTTTATGCTGCATTTCTTTACAAAACTGACAGGCAGCTGACAAGGCAAGAAAAGTTAGAAAATTTGGCTGATAGTGAAATTAACATAATATTTTTTTCCTTGGGGGGAATAAAACCTTTATTCTAACTTTAGAAAAATGAGTTCCAACTTTCAGGAATTAACTATTTCCCTTAGATTGCCTGAAGTCATACCTGTCTCTTATCTTCTATAAAATCTTGAGCACATTATCTCCCCTATTTGTGCCTCAGTTTCCTCATGCATCAAAAAGCTCTGATTAAGTTTTTGTGAAGGTTGAAAGAACAATCATGTATAAAGCACTTAGTATAGTGCATGGCATTGTAGTTGTAATAATAATATCTTGGATTCAAATGGTTCTCTTTTAGGTTGTAGGGATGAATATTAAGTAGTATGTTAGAGTCTACATTTATACTAAAACACTTCGAGTTTTAAAATGATTTTAAACCCTTTATTTTCCAAATAATACTGTGAAAATCATTAACATTTGACAATAATGCATAGATACAGGTGGAAAAACTATTTAGAGAGGAAAGGAGAAAAGAATATAAACCCATTGTTCTATTCGTGTATTGCAATCTGTGCCTTTCTGGATCTAGTCATTAAAATGTTTACTTCTGTCTTCACTCACAACTCAAACACTATCCCCCAATTTAGCTTTTCTAACAATCCATCCCATCTGCTTTCTCACTCATCCACCCACCGTTACTGACGGCTACCTCCTACATGAGGAAAAAAGTGCTGATGTCTTTTAAAGGAAGTAGACAGAAAAATGCTACAGTGTTGAGGGAAGCTGTCAGGATGGCCTTGAAGCCGTTAGAAGAGGGACCAAAGGCAAGAAGACTTCATTTTGTTTCCTAGGGTGCCTTTCTTCAGAGCACAGAACTCTTTGCTACCTAGATCGTCCAAACAGGTATACTTAAACTTTGGGTGAAAGAAGGTCGGAAAGTAACGGACATAGGAGACACCAACTACAGAAATAAGAGAGAGAAAAAAAATTGGGGGAGAAAGTATGTGAACAGAAAAGTCATCTTATGAAGCAAAGTCTTAAATAACTAGTTACTGAGCCCCACCAACAGGACAAAGTATCACGGCAGCAACAGAGGCTTAATTCAGCTATCCCTGGTTAGATGACGGTCAAAGGTAAACTCATATTTGTACCATTTGTTCAGAGTACAAATAATATTTGAATTTAGTTAAAATGCCTAATTTAAGCAATAAACTTGATTATATTTTATTCATGCTGTCCTTAAGAACTCAAGCTGTTTTAAGATTAAAGTAACCTGCTCTTGCATCAAAGGGTGGCAATGACATACTGTAGGAGGGTGCAGCCAAAGGGTCCCCAAAAGAAGAATTTGTAATGGAGTTCAGAACTCAAGGTGTCCAGGAAACAGAAAAATATATAGAATGTCCTCGCCCTCCACCCCAGGGGAAGGGACAAATGGAACAGGGCCATTGAGAGCTGTTTCACATAGCAACAGCCTTGCAGCTACCCTCTGGCATGGTCATTTAGCATATCTGTAACCTTTAACTGGTTGCATAGATATGCTAAATAGCTGTGACCAGCTCTGAGCCAGGGGAATGGAAGTAACTTCCCCACCAAGATGTAACTGGGGGGCAGGTCCCCCCGAGTTACAGAGCCTGTGTGGGAGCTCAGAGAAGATTGGCTCCATGACATGGGGCCACGCCTGCCCAGACTCATGATGGCAGCCCAGTGAAGCTGGAAGGATATGAGTTCTGGCATGTGAGGCCGAGTGTGGGAGGAGTCGGAAATGGGGCTGCAGAGGAAGATTGGCGCAGGTCAGGCACGGCAGCCATTGAAGAGAGAACCATGCGGCTTTAGCAGAGTGGGGACTCCCGCAGCTGTGCAGACACTGTCCCATGCAGCCACCTGCGGCTCCTCTACTGCCTGGCTCCAAGCTCCAGCCGGCTCTGCAGCCACGTCCGCGAGAAGGGGCCACCAGTAAGTGACTCGGGAGCACCGGGTCACCATCCTGCCGCCACAGCCACCACCAGACCTCAGCGCACTGCGCCCACGCTCACCGCTCGGGCTTTTGGAGCCTCAGGCCAACCTTGCAGCCACCTGCTCTGGCCAGGACACGATGAGCTCCACACTAGCCCTCTTGGTGCTGCTGCTGCCGCTGCCATCATCACTCTCCCAGAAAGGGGTTGAGAATTTACCCCCCCCCCCCTGCCCCCGCAGCCATAAGAAGAATCACCACAAGGCTTTAGCTGGAGATCCTGGCAACACAACCAGTGGTGCTGGGAACTAAGGAAGGCCTGCCAGCTGAGCACAAATCACTGGGAAAACCGAGAGCTGCCTAAGCCATGGACTTCTATTTCTTTTCCTGATATACAGTACCCCAAACTGGGCAAATGGGGGACCGAAGGACCGTGTGTGTTTGTGGGTGTTTCAAGGGACTTTGGGATTTTGGCAAAGTCATTAGGTCATTACTTTTAGTCTGTGTAACTTGAATAAATAACTCTTTTCTTTTTACCAATCTCCAGCATGGAGAGCTATAATTCTCTGGCTTAGGGAAAGGTGAACCTAGTACAGGGGGACCCCAGGGGAAACAGGGGTCAATTCAGCAGCATTGTGGGACCCTCATCCCTGGTGGCCAATCGGGGAGGATCATGGGAAACCACATGCCCAATAGCTTTAAAGTAATGCAATTACTGGTATATACTCAGTAAAAGCCCACCAAAACTAGCCAGGAAGGATCCTCCCTATAAGAATAGAGTCCCTCCAGCCCATGAGGTCAATCTCTGCTTGGAGTTGGCCTGCTCCCATGTTCTCTTCTATGAACTCTGGGTGTTCGGTTCAATTCTTTGTCCCGATCACTAAGAACCTGGTTACCTGTGCCTACCTGTGACAATACTACCCACAAGGAGACAGGCTTTGCCCTCATGCCTTACTTCTAGACCTGTTACAGAGCAACAAGGGGGGCCTGGGACAATATACTATTACTGAAAGGAACCCCCCAGGTCCATCATGTCCACCGCCAGAGGAAAGATGTCTCTCAATGTCAGAAATTCATGAAAAGGAAAGGAAATGTTTATTTAATGCTGTACAGACTTAAAGTAGTGACCTAATGTCTTCATCAAAATCCCAAAGTCCCTTAAAACATCCACAAACACACACAGTCCTTCCTTCCCCCTTTGCCCAGTCTGGGGTACCTATCTCAGGGAAAAAAATAGAAGTCTGTGGCTCAGGCAGCCCCCGGTTCTTCTCAGTAATCTGTCTCAGGCTGGTAGGCCTCCCTCGGTTCCCGGCACCATCAGCTGTGTCGCCGGGATCTCTGCTAAAGCTGGGTGGTGGTTCCCCCTTCTAAAGCTGCGAGGGTCCCCACTCTACCAAAGCCGAGTGGTTCTCCCCCCTAATGGCTGCAAGGAGGGGGGTCGTGGCTGAGTGGCGATTCTCTGCTAAAGCCGCATGGTGACTCTCTCTCGCAGGGCCACGGGAGTCCCCACTCTGCTAAAGACCCAGTGGTTCTCTCCTCAGTGGCTACCATGTCTCGGTTTAAATCTCCACACCAATCTTCCTTTGCAGCACCATTTCTGACTCCTCCTACAATCAGTTACACCTGCCAGCACTCACCTACTTCCAGCTTTACCGGGCTGCCAGCGTGAGTCTGGGCAGGCAGGCCCCATGTCATGGAGCCAATCTTCTCCAAGCTCCCACACAGGCACTGTAACTCAGGAGACCTGCCCCACAATTACCTCATGGGGGGAAGGTACTTCCATTCCCCTAGCTCAGAGCATGGCCACAGCATTTAACATATCTATGCAAGCAGTAAAAGGTTTTAGATATGCTAAATGACCAACCACATCAGAGGTCAGCTGAAAAGCTGTTGCTATGCAAAACAGCTCTCAATGGCCCTGGCTCCATTTGTCCCTTCCCCCAACCCACACCTGTGGGGGGCAGGGGTGAGGACATTTTAATATTTCCTGAACCTTGAGTTCTGGACCCCATTCCAAATCCCTATTTGGGGCCCCCCCTCTTGGCTGCACCCTGTTACAGACAGAGAGGAATCTGAGGGACTGTCAGAGATATACTGGTTTCCTGTCGAATGTTGTGGGGTGGTGCTGGACATGGCTCTTTCAACCCACGTAATGGAAGGTTGGCAGGAGGGTCCCTGGCCAGAACGAATATGTATTGCTTTAGAAATGGATGGTAACTCCCTCCTCATCTCCTTTTTGGAGCGGCTGCTTGTCCTGTGACTGCTTCTTGACCTTTCTCTCTGCACGTGCACACTGAGGTAATGTAGTTTAGGGTCACACAAAGACACGTGCCCCCTTCATCTGGGATCCCTTAAAACACGTGTTGGAATCACAGAGCTGCAGTGTTACTTCACCGATGGGCCACCATCAGTGCTCCCTGTAACGTCAGTAATAAAGGCTATGTCTGCTCCATCTGGTCCTTTCTGTGTGTATGTTGTTTTTTTTTTTTTTTTTTTGGCTTATGTGAACAAGCAGTCAAGATCCCCGGACTTCACCCTCTGTATTACAAATGCAATCAGTTATAATTAATATCCTCTGTCCTCAGTGTATATGGGTGTGTATATAGGTAAATAGAGCCTAGCATAGTTGAGGCAGGAGATAGTCAGGAAGGAAGCTCCAGAGGCCCCCGCAGGGCTGAGGTAGAAAACCTCTATACATGACAAAGACCCCCTAAGACAGGTTGTTCCTGTTTACTGGGATAACTCTGAATCATAGAATGCGCCTGCGCGCTACCCCTGATTCATTATAATATCATTATAATGAAATAACATCGTGGGACTCCCTTCTCCAGTAGCCAATCAAGAAAATCATAGGAAACCACACATGCGCAGTAGCTTTGAAATCCAACTCCTTGTACCTGCGCAGGAAAAGCCCGCCAAAGATGAGCAAGGGGGCTTCTGCCCTATAAGAATAGAATCCCCCAGCCCACGTGCCCCTCTTTTTCTCTGCTCAGAGCTGGCCCACTCCCGTGTCCTGTGGAGTGTACTATCACTTAATAAATCTTCCCTCTTTTTTTATGCTATAAACTTTGTGTGTTCGGTTCAATTCTTTGTCCTCGATCACTAAGAACCTGGTTACCTGTGCACACCTGTGACATAGTAAAGAGAAGTAACAGTCATTTTCTTAGTAATACAGGGGAAAATTGCTTTTTATCTTCAACCTCAGCAAGAGCGTCAATGGGAATACAACAGTTATATTTTCATTTTCTATATACCTCTCAGGAAATCAAACAAATCAAAAATGCATTTGGAAACTGTTTGCTCAAATACTGTATTCTCCATCCTGCCTGACAGAAAGGAAACACCTTTCAGGCGCAGCTATTCTGACACACATTGGAGTCTGAGCACTGTAAATCCTTAGTAAAAGTTCAGGAGAAAAGCTCTTCAAAGTTTTTACCGAGAAGTTCTACTAAAAGCAGGAATGGCATTTCAGTTCATATTTAAACCCTCCTATTGTCAAACTCAGTGCCTACCTTCCACTTAGCCCATCCTCAGTAAATGTTTACAAAACAGGTGCTAAATCCTTTTTAGTTGATAATAATAGTATCCCTACGAGTTTTCAGGCCCATACTGACTTGGAATGGGTAAGTTTCCTTCTTGCCTTCCCCCACCTCCTCCCCACCTGCAGACACCTGATACCCGAAGGACCCTTAGAGCCTGGCCTCCCTGTTTCCCTGAGACTGACAATGAAATGCCTGCAGCAATCACTCACTCTGCAGAGGCCTTGGCAGCAAACCCCAGACCATTACATTGGCTGGGAAACTTCTGCACTTTCTTTATTCTCCCTGCAGGCATCAGTTGCTCTTTCCTGGACCCCTCATGGGCTGTGGGCTAACACACACAATTCCACTTTCAGGGCTAACAAAAGACTGAGCTCCAGAGGAATAGGTCACTTGTACTTCCCTGTTTCCCTGCAGGCACTTGCTTTGTTCCCCAGAGCAGGGAGGGAACTGGCGAACACCTGGAGCTAAGCCAGAGGAAATTCTCCCATTGTACTGCTCTGAGAGAAGTATAGGCAGCTCTTTCAAGGTAAATGTCAAATGATAATGATGAAGATGATAATAAATAGAATTGTTACCTTTTTGTATCATTACATTGTCAGGAACAGAATTATCAATATTTTTATATGAGATTTGGAAGAGTTTGATATTTTAAAATGTATACTCTATTCACCTTCCAGAAATAAATAAACATGCACACACACACACATAAAAACTCACACCATATATATATACATATATATATGGTGTGAGAAAATTGTGAATGACTGGCTAAACATTTCTTTCCTGTTTAATACCAGGCCATTTATCTATATGTAAATCAGTATTTCAAATTTCTATGAAAATTACTCATTTTTGGAACTGATATTTTATTTTGGCAGAGACAGAGGGATTGACTTAGCATGATGTTATGAAAGAAACTGTGATAGGCGGCACGTTGAGAATGGCTGTCTAGGTCACAGCAACCCTTTTAACTGCTCTGCTCCCTAAAAAGGGTAGACCAGTAGGAGCTACTTTTGGAGTTCATGGTCATCCAGGATAGATATTTAGCTGTTACCAGGACAGATGCATTAGGCACAAAAATAATTGAAAATCTGCACCCAATGATTAACAGCCATGCACTGACCCCCTAAGTGTCCCTGTCCTAGACCCCTCCACAGCCTAGCAGGTAAAGGAGGTTAACTCCAGGCACTGCAAGGGTCTGCAGGCTCCCTCCCACTGCAGCTGACTGCTGGGCCCTAGCACAATGTTGTTAAAAGTGTCCTATCACCCTGGGTACAGTCCCTTTCCCACGTTGAATTAAATCATGGATGGACATCAAAGTCGAGCTGGACCTTTAGTTTATCTCCGCCAGGAAGCTGGAATCAGCACCCAGAGAAACAAATCATTCTCTCTGCACAAATCTGTGGCAAGTAAATCAAAAGCCTGTAGAAGAGCCCTTTGAAAGGCAGGGGACCAGGGACAGGAATCAGAGAGATCTGGTTCTTCAGAAGAGAGATGAGAGAGAGAATGGGAATGGAACACTCTGAATGTGTTACAATCACCCATTCCTTCATTCCCTGAAGATGACTGCATGACTGCATGTCAAGGACTAAAATGTGTGCCTCCCCCAAACCAGCTTTATATGTTAAAACCCCAACTTCCAACGTCATCAGGGCGGTGCCCTAATCCAATAAACCTGGTATCTTTATCAGAAGTGGAAGAGACACAAGAGGTTTGCACACAGAAAAGCAAGGCCCCATGAGTGCACAGCCAGAAGGTTGCCATCTGCAAGCCAAGAAGAGAGGCCTCCAGAGAAAACAAACATGCTGGCACCTCGGCCTTCAACTTCCAGCTTCCAGAACTGTAAGAAAATGACTTTCAGTGGTTTAAGTCACCCAGTCTATGGTATTTTGCTGTGGCAACTCAAGCAGACTACTCCTCTGCCTGTAGGTTCTGAGAGGTAACAGAGTACTGTAGTTTCCCCTTATCTGCACTTTTGCTTGCCATAGTTTCAGTTACCCAAGATTGATCATGGTCCAAGAATATTAAATGGGAATTTTCAAAACTAAACTATCCTAAGTTTTTCATTGTGCCCGGGTCCGAGTAGCATGATGTAATCTCCCATTGTTCCACTCTGTCCCTCCCATAAGATCACCCATCCCTTGTCCAGTGTGTCCACATTGTGCCTGCTCTCCCTACCCGCCCTCCCTGCCCCCACGGCCGAGTAGTCACTCAGCAGCTGTCTGGGTTACCAAATGGAGGCTCCTGTTATTTCAGTGCTTAATTTCAAGTATCCCTTAGAGTAATGTAGCACTCTGTCACAATGCCCCCTTCATTCCCCTCAGGGCATCTCATCAGGTAAGCACTGTGTCATCTCACATCTTCACAAGAAGGGTGAGTATAGAGTGCAAGGGGTTTTGAAAGATTATCTTCATATAACTGACCATAGTATATTGCTATACTTTTTCTATTATTAGTTATCATTGATAATCCATTGTGCTTAATTCATAAATTAAATTTTATTCATAAATTAATATCTATACATAAACCATAGGTATATATAGGAAAAGACATAGCCTATAGCGGGTTCTATACTCTATGTGGCTTTAGGCATTCACTGAAGGTCTTGGAACATATCCCCCTTGGGTAAGTGGGGGGCAACCATATCATTAAAATACCACCACCACCCTTTTTGTTCACTATGGTTGGAGTTGTTTTCTGTACTTGAACCAAAAAGTACTAGCTACTACATTCCTATAAACATTGGATTTTATATTTTTATCTAATTTTTGACTCTGGGAATTTGTTTTGAGGCAAATTTGAAATGGCACTCTAAAGTAATGTTTCTCAAGGATCCTGCAAATGTGATAATGAATTCAAAATACATTCTGTCACACTGTCGTGTTTTGTTGCTGCTTTTAACAATCTGAGTCCTCAATCAAATTTGAGGAAGTCCTCTTTCCTGTAACTTGGTATAAATAAAGGCTCATTCTATAGGCCGAGTGAGCCTCAAAGAGATACCAGCCTAACTTCTGAAGTGAACAGCAGGTCAGACATTCCTCTGATGCTGGATATTGGATTTTCATGATCTCAGAAAAAAAGATTCATGAGTTGTTCATCTGAAACCTAAACAATGTCTTTGTTCAAGACCTGGTTCCAGGACTTGCACTTTTTCACAGTTTAGGGGGATGCTTCCTTCCTCTGTGTTCCTTCCAGTGACAGCCTGGCACAAGAACAAGGTAGCTCTGCTTCTTGTCCAATTAGTTATGCTTTTCCACGTTTGAACAAATGGCCTGTGTCTGCCAATGCACACTCACAAGTAGTAGTCCTAGTGACATGCTGGACATGTGCTCAAATAAGTAACCTGTGTGCCAAACCAATACACTGTGGTATAAGCCTGGATCCTCCACAGTCAAAGTTCGGGCAAGCCCTTTTAATAAAAATCAGTAAGTGGAAATTCAACCACTAAATATTTGAAAAGTGCATTTCATTATTTAGTATAAAACCTTAATGAGCACCAAAATGATCAGTAAAATTCTCATTGAAGTGTCTAATGGGATAGAGTGTGAAATTATCCATGTTGAACTGTAAAATCTACCATAAGTTAAAATGGCAATTCTATCCAAGGTTGTGACTATACAGTTTTTAAAATGATATATTCTGAAAATAGACCATTAATTCACTCAGTCCAACTCTCTTAAAGATAAAAATGGAGATATAAACAAAAAATAAATAGCATTAGACTAAAATTTGGGTCTCTTTCACTTCAGATGTTGCTTCATCTACTACTATTAATTCCATATAACAGCTGTAGATTAATAATTACTATACAACATAAGTAATGATAAAACATACCTTGTATTCCATACAGCAATCTAATATGGGTGACATTATTCCTATTTAAATGATGCAAAAATGAAAGCACACAAAATTGTCCAAGGCTACCCAGTTACTTGAACTAGGCAGCCCACACAAGTTTCTCTAAAATTAAAGTGTGTTCTTAACCCCTTCACTCCACTGCCGCTCACAGTGTTGGGGGCACAGTTTGGATGGGAAAGTCTGAAGATCTAGATCCCATTACAAGCTAGGCCAATTACTAGGCACCTGCCTCTAGTCAAAGTCCCTTGTCTTTCCTGGGCCTCATTTTTTTCATCTATCTAAAAACGGGATTAACTACTCAGTCCTTCCAGAGAGAACGTTTAGCTTTCTCCAATCTCTAGTCCTGAAGTGTCATATTCCCAAATTCATGAAACCTTCCTCTTGCCAATAAAAGCCATTCTTCTCATGTCTAAGTAAATGAAACCTACTATTTATTCCTCTGCATGTTGTTTCATGTTAAATACATTTTTTAAGTTGTGAAAAATGTCATGAATCAACCTAATTTAGGATGTGAGAAATTTGGGCTCTTTCATTTCATGGAAAAACCTGTCTAAACTGGGTGGTTTCTTTTTTTAAAAAAATTCTTATTTAATATTTAACCATAGCCCTCCACACTGAAAAGGCACATTTTTAAAATTGCTACAGTCTTTATATCTAATAGTTCATCTGTTGCCACAACACTGATTGTGATGTCAGAAGTGCAATTAGTTACTCTCATGGACAATCAGGAAAAAGGCCCAGGGGACTGCATCCAAGCCTCCACAACCTTTGATTGCTGCGCTAATTGTGAAATGGGAAGTTTAAACTCAAAAGACCTGGTTTCAGGCTGTATCTCTGCCTCTTACTAGCTATGTATCTTTGGAAAACTAATTTAATGAAATAATTTAAGAGCTTGAGTTCTTTGAGTCAAATTGTGTGTGTTAAAATCCTGCTTCTGCCAGTTAAAATGGGCAAATTATTTAACATCTCTGTACTTCTGTATTGCTTTAGCTATAAATCCAGACACCATGAGTGCCAACCTCAGAAGGGTTGTTGAAAGTATTAAACAAAATGTTGTATCTTGTAAAGCATTTATGAGAAGGCTACCTCCATATTAAGTTGTCAGAAGTTATGAATAGTATATGTATTTTTGAGTGAGTCAGTTGTTTGGTAAACTTCTAGGTAACAGTCCTCTAAGTTCCCAGTTCTTTAAAATTAGGAAAAAATGGTATGTACCTCACAGGGTTGTTGTCAAGGCCAGATGTGGAAGCCCAAAGGAAAGTGCTTTGTAAGCTGAAAGCATTATGTTACCACTCAGTTAACATATGTAATTTGGCATAAGATGATCATATATTAATTTAAAAGTATTTATTGAGTGCTGATAATATTAAAGGCACTGGATTAAGCAATATGAAAAATATAAGTCAGATATGGGTTCTATGCTTAAGTGCTAACACAAGAATATTGGCACCTCTAACATAAGAGAAAAGATAATGCAGGCCAAATCAATACTCTGCTTTCAAAGGAAAGTCTTTGAGGTGAACACAGGACAGAAGAATTTATTACACTGATATGGGGGAGAATGAGAGAACAAAGGAGACAAAAGAAAAAGTCCCCAACAAAAAAATAGTATGAGCAAAAGCTAGAAAATTGAAAAGCACAAATCATGTATGAAACATGAAAAATGAGTGGTACAATTTAGCCAAAGGAGACTACATGAGGGAGTGTGAGTAGTGAGAATGAGGCCACGTTATAGAAGATGTTAAAGAGTAGTCTAGGTGCAAAAGGTACCACTGAGGGATGTATAAGATTGATGTTCTTAGACCTCTGCCATTATTATTCTATATCCATGTTTTAAAAGATGAAAGAAAGCCTACTGACTCTTACATTGTTAACATTCATGAATCTGATCTTCAAAACCTTTTTATAATTTGTCCCAAAGACAATCTTTGATCACACTTCTCTATGGGTTTCCTCTAAGGGTGTCAAAAACACCCATTTCCAATTTCATGCCTTGGTTATTTCTAGCTCTTGGCTTATTTTCTTTATCTTCTGTTTATGTATACCTATATGTACCAGATTATAACCCACCCCTTAAATCCCAGCCTCATCAGGAAGATGTCCTTGATGATCTAGACCTTAACACTCTCTTCCATCCCTAATACTTTACATCTATTTTATCAAATAGTAACACGGAACAACTATCAGTGACCTAGAAATATGAAGACAAGGGCTCTAACATGTGCTGATTTAGGGCATATTATTTAATGCCACATGTTATTTAATCCTCTTATGTAATACAAAGGGTTTGTGAATTAGCTGACTCTTAAGGCAGTTCCAAATCATTCATTCAACATACAGAGTCCAGTACAAATAATGTCCCTTTTTTATTATGAAATCTTTTATTATAAAATCATAAGCATGTAATTCTGTAACATAACAATACCACACTCAAGCATACCACATGACATTGTAGGTGAAATGTTCAAATTAAAACTATAAATTATTACATTCACATTATTACCCTGCCAACCATACTCAAGCAAGCCTTACTTCTGCCAGACCCTATATAATGAGCACCCACCTATGCTAAGTTTTGACCTACATGCTGAGGATATAGAGGTGAAGAAGACAAAGTATCTATCTATCTATCATGTATATTAGTTGTCTCCCTTTAGTTCAGTGATTCTTGAACTTTACCCTGTGTCAGAATCACCTGGAAATCTTGGTAAAACAAGTTTCAGTTTGCACATGCATACACTCTCACACACACCACCACCACCACCCCTCCCACCCAAGGGTTTGTGTTGCAGCAGGTTTGGAGTAGGACCCCAAATTTTGCATCCCCAAGATGTTCCCAACTGATGCTCATTCAACTGGTCCAGGAACAACACTTAAAAAACCTATGTTCTGGTGGAATGTCTCTTTCACTCCTGTATTGCCAGTGCCTAGA
This sequence comes from Phyllostomus discolor, assembly GCF_004126475.2. Classification (NCBI taxonomy): domain Eukaryota; kingdom Metazoa; phylum Chordata; class Mammalia; order Chiroptera; family Phyllostomidae; genus Phyllostomus; species Phyllostomus discolor. Next base: position 141,181,689 of record NC_040907.2, read on the forward strand.
ATACATATTTTGGGATAAAATAATAAATATAAGGCACTTTGTTAACAAAAGAAACCCAGCTCTTTCTTTGACTGATGCTATAATTTAGAAAGAAAATCACAATCCTACTAAAAGGTAGAGGAATTACTCTCATTAGAAAGGTATAGATATGGAGTGGTTTATATCCAAAGGAAAAGGAACTTCTGATCTATACGAAGGAGAAGGGAAATTAAGGAGAACTTTGTGGAGAAGTGTACTTTGATCTATTCCTTGAAGGTCCCATGTACTTCTTTCAAAAATGCCAGTCATAACTAGAAATATTTTTAGTACCTCTCTTTGGAACTTATCCATTATTCTATGGTGAATCATTTTTTTTTAAGATTTTATTTATTTATTTTTAGAGAGGGAAGGGAGGGAGGGAGAGGGAGAGAGAGAGAGAGAGAGAAACATCAATGTGCGGTTGCTGGGGGTTATGGCCTGCAACCCAGGAATGTACCCTGGCTGGGAATTGAACCTGGGGCACTTTGGTTCCCAGCCCGTGCTCAATCCATTGAGCTACGCCAGCCAGGGCTGGTGAATCATTTTTAATACCACTGACTTTTTTTTAAAGATTTTATTTATTTATTTTTAGAGAGGGAAGGGAGGGAGAAAGAGAGAGAGAGAGAAACATCAATGTGCGGTTGCTGGGGGCTGTGGCCTGCAACCCAGGCACGTGCCCTGACTGGGAATTGAACCTGCGACGCTTTGGTTCACAGCCCATACCACTGACTTTTACAGAATGTTTGTATTCTGATATAAAGTTTGCCATTTGTAAGTATTTAATATCATATTTTGGCCAAATGTGGTCAGAAAGTTAGTGATATGGCTGTATAACCCTGTTCTTGGTTGAAAACAAAAATATCCGAGAGTTAGGATACTGGTTCTCTAGTATGATTTATAAATGAGCCCTCAAACAATTTCAGCATAGGAGTTCAAAAATCATTTTGAACAATGGAGGCACACATACATTAAGTATACAGTTTCTGAAGGTGATTAGTTTCAAGGATAGCGTCCATTTGGCCATATGCCCTGATGTGTTTGTTTAAAAACCACTCTTGCCCTGGCTGGCGTAGCTCAGTGGATTGAGCATGGGCTGCGAACCAAAGTGTCGCAGGTTCAATTCCCAGTCCAGGCACATGCCTGGATTGTAGCCCCCAGCAACCACACATTGATGTTTCTCTCTCTCTTTCTCCCTCCCTTCCCTCTCTAAAAAAAAAAATAAATAAAACCTTTAAAAAACCACTCGTAGTACAGTTGATATCTTCATTTATTGAAAAAACAAATCCCTGTATGTGCAAGATATTCTGTACATTTTTCTTTAGAGTATATGCCATGTTATAAACAGTTCAAGTTTAAACACTATGGGAACAAAGAAAGCAGTATAAACTAGAAATTCTTCCAGGGTAGATCTATGCTGTCACCAAGAAATGTACACAGGTCTCTAAAAGCCCTTGATAAGTCTGGGCCACTCAGTTAATAATAATTAATAGTTTATGTGTCCTGATCATTGAGCTATGTGCTGGATCACATTTGTCCTCTATGAAGGGAATCATATCAAGCCATTCTTCTTGTTTGGAATAAGGGGACTAAAGAGGACATGAAAGATCTATGGCCAAAAGCACAGCCTCATTGTCATGGCTTCTCCCCTGTGTGTCCCCAGAGTTCCTCAGCTACCCTTTGAGCCCAGGGTATCTGCAGTGTGGGATCAGCATGTACAAGCTGTAGTAGGTCAGCATTAAAGCAGCAATAATTTTTTCAAGAACATTCATCTCAATCTCATACTTTATAACAGAGTTTACTAAATTTAGTTTGGCCCGATACAAATGAAAAAAAAAAAAAAGGCAGAAAGGGGTGGGTGGAGGTGGAAGAAGATATAATGGGAAAAATACAGTTCAAAATAAACTTTCATTTTATTTAAAATTTAAAAAAAATAAACTATTTTTTTAAAAAGCAAACACTTCAAGTCCCTTTGTTTAGAGCAATGTTTCTTAAAGTTTGGTCTACAGACCCGTGGCATCAGCATCACCTGGCAACTTGTTAGACATACAAATTCTCTGCTCTCACCTCAGAAATGCTGAATCACAACTGGGCAGGAGAGGAGAGGAGACCCAGCAATCTGACTTAAGCCATGGCTCCAGGTGGCTCTGACGCATGCTGAAGTGTGAGGCCCGCTGGGTTAGGTACTATCAGCAGCAATAGTAAAGAAACCACCAGGCAAGCGGTGCAAACTTTTATAAACTTCATAATTTGTTCTAATAGCCTATTACCATCCTCATAATTACTACATTTAACATATACACAATTACAGACATAACTGATGTCTAAGTTGTCCTCTACAGAATGTGTGTAAAAAAGCCATGGCTTCTCTCTGTAAAGAGAAGGTAGGGAGAAACCCGTCTCTAACTTCAGTTCTGAAGCCTGTCTGTGAAATGGTGGGGGCGGGGAGAAGCCACCCACCACTATGTATACTCAACTTCTGCCATCAAAACTTGCAGCAGAATAGAAATAACTAGTTTGCCCTTCGTTTTATGGAAGAGGTGGTGAAAATGTTGCATCGGTTTTTAAAAATTAGAATCAATATAAATGCCTACAATATAAGAATAAATTTCATTCATATTCTGCAGCCATAAATACTATTAGTCACTAATATTACTATCGATTAATTAAAGAAAAAAGTAATATTATCAATAGCTGACTGCTGCCTGCGCGCACGGAGAAAAACTAGGAAGGGCCTGCTACTTATCACCCGCGGGTGTCCTAAGGAGAGATGGGGGCGGGGACAGAACTGGCACGCTTTGTTCCTCGGCAGTAATATTTTCCTAAACCGGAGCTATTACTTTTGTATTTTAAGGAGCATTTCCCAAATCTACTTTGAAACTACACTTTCATAAAGGTTACAAGAAAGTGCTTTGTGAAAATACTTCTGTCAGACTTAAGAACAACCGCCATGACCAGCTTTCGGTTGGCAGTTTCCCGCGCCGGCAAACGGAAGCGAAAGCGCATCTGACGTCAAGAGTAGGGGACGGCCTCTCCTTGTTACCATGGTGAAGCTTATGCGGCCATCTTGACTGAGGTTAGTGAGCCGGGAGGTTTTCCTGGCGGGGGCGTAGTGGCGCACCACTGAAGTCGGAGGAATAAGAGACGATAAAATAATCAAGCATCTAAGTAAGAAGCAGCTGACAGAATCACGTCAGAATGAGGGACAGAAAGAATTAGCTAACAGACTGGAATGTAAAAGTGCAGATTCCGCACATAGGCGGAACGATTTAAGTGGGCTTTTCAGGTTTCTGCACGGAATTGGAAAGCCACTTCCGTTGCTCAGCGGAAGTGTGGGTCTGAGGAGGACGGCTCGGGAATCCGCTCGCTGCTGCGTGCAAAACCGGAATCATGTCGAGCTTGGCGGTGAGAGACCCGGCAATGGATCGATCACTGCGTTCTGTGTTCGTGGGGAACATTCCGTATGAGGCAACGGAGGAGCAGTTAAAGGACATTTTTTCGGAGGTTGGTTCTGTTGTCAGTTTCCGGCTAGTATACGATAGAGAGACGGGAAAACCCAAGGGTTATGGCTTCTGCGAGTACCAGGACCAGGAGACCGCGCTTAGTGCCATGCGTAACCTGAATGGGCGGGAGTTCAGCGGCAGAGCGCTGCGGGTGGACAATGCTGCCAGTGAAAAGAACAAGGAGGAGTTAAAGAGCCTAGGGCCTGCAGCGCCCATCATTGACTCACCCTATGGGGACCCCATCGATCCGGAAGATGCCCCAGAGTCAATTACCAGAGCAGTCGCTAGTCTCCCCCCGGAGCAGATGTTTGAGCTGATGAAACAGATGAAGCTCTGTGTTCAAAACAGTCACCAGGAAGCTCGAAACATGTTACTTCAAAACCCTCAGCTGGCTTATGCGCTGTTGCAGGCACAAGTAGTGATGAGAATTATGGATCCAGAGATTGCGCTGAAAATTCTGCATCGCAAGATACATGTTACGCCACTGATCCCAGGCAAATCTCAGTCTGTCTCTGGCCCGGTTCCTGGCCCCGTCTCTGCCCCTGGCCCTGGCCCCGGCCCTGGCCCTGGGCTCTGCGCAGGACCTAATGTTTTGCTGAGCCAACAGAATCCTTCAGCACCTCAGCCTCAGCATTTGGCTAGAAGACCTGTGAAAGACATTCCTCCACTGATGCAGACCCCTATCCAGGGTGGAATTCCCGCCCCGGGTCCCATACCAGCTGCCGTTCCTGGGCCTGGGCCTGGCTCCTTGACTCCTGGTGGAGCTATGCAGCCGCAAGTTGGAATGCCAGGTGTTGGTCCAGTGCCTTTAGAGCGGGGACAGTTGCAGATGTCGGATCCTAGAGCACCTATGCCTCGTGGACCCATGACTGCTGGTGGACTGCCTCCCCGAGGACTGTTAGGAGATGCTCCAAATGACCCACGTGGAGGGACTTTGCTTTCAGTCACTGGAGAAGTGGAGCCCAGAGGCTATCTTGGGCCACCTCATCAGGGTCCCCCCATGCACCATGCTCCTGGTCATGACAGCCGTGGCCCTTCCTCACATGAGATGAGGGGAGGGCCATTAGGCGATCCCAGAATGCTAATTGGAGAGCCAAGAGGACCCATGATAGATCAGAGGGGTATACCTCTGGATGGTAGAGGTGGTAGAGACTCTCGAGGAATGGAGGCCAGAGCTATGGAAACTGAGGTCTTAGAGACACGAGTGATGGAGAGAAGAGGGATGGAGACCTGTGCAATGGAAACCAGAGGAATGGAAGCAAGAGGCATGGATGGAAGAGGAATGGAGATACGAGGCCCTGGCCCCAGTTCAAGAGGCCCTATGACCAGTGGAATGCAGGGTCCTGGTCCTATTATGGGGGCAGGTGGTCCTCAGGGACCCAGGCAGGTCCCAAGCATTTCAGGAGTGGGAAATCCTGGAGCAGGCATGCAGGGAGCGGGCATGCAAGGAGCGGGTATGCAGGGAGCAGGCATGCAAGGAGCAGGCATGCAAGGAGCTGGCATGCAGGGAGCGGGCATGCAAGGAGCTGGCATGCAGGGAGCGGGCATGCAAGGAGGAGGCATGCAGGGAGCGGGCATGCAAGGAGGAGGCATGCAGGGAGCTGGCATACAGGGAGCTGGCATTCAGGGGGCTGGCAAGCAAGGTGGAGGCCAGTCTAGCAGTTTTAGTCCTGGGCAGAGCCAAGTAACTCCACAGGATCAAGAAAAGGCAGCTTTGATCATGCAGGTTCTTCAACTGACTGCAGATCAAATTGCCATGCTGCCTCCTGAGCAAAGGCAGAGTATCCTGATTTTAAAGGAACAAATCCAGAAATCTACTGGAGCTTCTTGAAAGGTTTTAGAAATACTTGGCAGTAATTTCAGAAAGTTTTCTGTAGCATAGAGAATGGGTGCAAAAAGCTGACTTCTGCACCCCCACAGTTTGATGATTGGGGTTTCCTTCCTGCCAAACCCCAGTCTCATTTCTTGGCTTTTTTTGTTGTTTGCTTTGCTTTGCTTTTTACTGTTAATTAGGGAGGGGGGAAAGGGGAAGGAGGAGTGGTTCTGTTCATTTTAATTTACTGTAAATACACGAAAATAACTCTGAAAATGATTATATCATACTAAGTAAGATTACAAGGAATATGCAGCAATATTCAAGTGTCTGCAATATGTTAACTTCTTAAAAAATAGTAAAACAATGTAAAATCTGCACATAAAGACTAAAAGATAACCTGTTAAAATGGTAATGTACCAACATAGTTTAAAATTTTTGGTTGTATAAGGAAATAAAGAAGTTTACCTCCAAAATATGACACATATTTTGGTAAGTCATTTGAAATACAAAATCCTGTTTGGGGGCAGTAGAATGTTGTATTAGGTTAAGCATTGTTTCAGTGTTCTGGAATTATTTTGGAATGTTACAGTTAACAGGATAAATCTACACTTAGGTACTGGAGTTGTTTTTCTAAAGCTATGCATCTGGGTGTGATGTTTCACTTATCTCATCCATTGGAGGCCAGCAGTATTCTGGCCCAAACTGAACATGATGGTTTTACTGGAATAGTGCTAGGATTAACCAGGTTATTTAAATCTGCTCTGATGAGACTCAGTATCTCACTCCATACCTTCCTATGTCTCAGTAGTCTGTAAGTCCTAAATCTGAATCTGAGTTACTCTCTCATATCCTTCCCTAAAATGGGACCCAGTATATCTGGATGAATTATACACCACATTGGGCTTTTCATAAAAAGTAAAGGGCTTCATGCATAAAGCTCTGCTTGGTAATTAGCCTTCATATACAGATGATACCCATTTGATAAGTCAGAACCAGAAGTTAAAAATCTTAAGTCTCACCAATATTTAACATACCTTTAGTTTTCTTATATTAACATCTATTTGTCTATTACCATTTTATCAGAATAACTGAGGCCCAGGTAGGTAGGCACATTCTTGTAACCTAAATTTTCTGCTCAGTTGGTGGTTATTGCTTTTTATTAAGTTTGCAAAGCTATTTAGTTTTAGTATACATGCCACTGAGACATAGTTAAAAATTAGTGGGAAGGTCAGGCTTAGCACATTTCCATCAGAGCTACTACCTAATTTATTTGTAAGCCTTGAGGATGTGGACATAAGAAAATGTGTATCATAGAGCACTACTTAACAAGCACAAACACCTGAATATCCAGGTGATCTTACTCTGAAGAAAAAAAAAACAACCCAAATACCCTGTTACAGAGGGAAAAATCTCATTTAATACAAGGAGAGAACTAAGACTTGGAAATCTATTTCTTTTCCCTTTGCAAGGTTTTACAACTTAAATGGGTAATTTAAAAAGTTTTCATCCCTGTGCTGTTGTTTCCAGCTACCTGTTTTACCTCTGTATTCATTGTTCATACTGTTAATTTTCCCATGTTTTCTATATGCTTCCCCTAGATTGGAGGGGATAACCTTGACTTGTATGATAGTTCTGGATAATACTCATTCACAGAGTTTGTTTGATTACTTCAAAATTATAGTTGCTTTATCCCAGAGCTTTCACTGAAGGACTCTAAATTGAAAACCATTAAATGTTAAGCTCTTTGTTGTAGTAAAATCTCTGCATTGTTTAATGCGGACTTAATAAAAAGAATGCACAATATCTGATGTTTATTTTTAATGAAGGCATTCAAGTGATCTAGAGAGATCCATGGGGACTTTTTCTTTTTTTAATAAAAAAGAAAAGAAATTGCAGGAATGGATGGGGATTCATTATCTATAGCTACACAATTGAAATAACTACAAAGACATGTTATTCTATGGTTGGTATCAATAGCAACATCTTGGTAGATACTCAGATATTAGGCTTCCTTTGGTTCACCACAGAGAACTCTGTATCCCAGGATCATCCTGTATTTTCCTAACTGCTGTATCCCAGGATCACCTTATGTTTCTTCATTACTGACAGCACTTTTGTATTACGATGTGCTATATTTACTTTTACTTTATATTCCCCATTCCCACTTCTAATAGACCAGGAACTGTGAACACAGACTGTCACTCATTTCTGTATTAACTAGCAAAAATCACAGGTGGGAACAAAAAACATATCAGAGTCTTAAGGGGAAAAAAGTCCCATTAAGAGCACATACATTTCTCTCCAAGGGATTTAGATTGCACACAGGCCAAATGAGCTATAACAACTATTTACATTAGAAATTAATTTAGAAGTAGATAAATAGCAATCTACTTTGGTAAGCCTAATAAAATAGGTTATTTCTTTTAATTCACTGTCTGACTTTCCTAGTATTGGTGCAGAGTATAGAAACTTCATGTCGATAGTGAAGAATATAAGCAATGTGTGTCTGCTACAATTAGCCTGTTTAAATATTTTCTTTTTGGTTGGCTACAACCCTGGCATCCTGCATTACCCCATATATGGATAGACTACAAATGAAATCACAAATTCATAATAGTTAAAGATAGTGGCATAAAACTGATTTGCAAATACCTCTTGATCAGTACACGTGTCTCAGGAATAGGAAATGATTAGATTTAGTAAGTGCCCACTCACTAGTTCTTCCCCTCTTGTATTATTAACATCAAAATGTGTTTTACTGTCTGATGATGCCCTTGTCTCAGGACTAATGATTTTGGGGTATTCAGTAAGATATGCCAATGTGAATCTCAGGTGAAGGAAGCCAGATTCAAGTGATATTGTATATGACTTTTCAACTAACTACACTTTTCAGAATTCTAATGGCAGAAAAACAAAGAAACAAAAAACTTGATAGCTTTTTTCTTCACTATAAAGTTTTTGTTTTTTTTTCCATGCTGTGATGGGGCATTAACTAAACACATGGAACCTAATTTCCTACGATGTGTCGGGCATTTTTCTTAGGTCTGATGAGGTCTAAGGATAACTATCTGCAACAACCTACTGTGGCAGAGAGACTGAATTCTCAGTTATATCTCAGTCTTCTCAAAAGAATATGTCAGCATCTGCCACTTTATAGTGTCAGCTAATTTGGACAGACTTCTGGCTGGTGCTTGCTTTTCTCATCAGGCTCCTGGAAAGAATGCTCAATAGTCAAGAATTACTTAAGGAAATTAATATATTTATTGAAAATATTTTAATATTAAATATTACTCATGGTATAATATAGGATATTAGTGTATTATGCAATATGCTAATATATTTCATATATATATTTCAGGTCTTAATCAGATTTTTAAATATTTTTATGTGCTTTTTTTCATATCACTTTTTTTCATGAGATATAAACTAGCATGTTTCTTCTTGTTCTTTTTCCACCAAGATATACATAATTTGTCACTAAACGGCATGTATTTAATCAAAACTGACATTGATATAGCAAGGTAAAAACAATACATAAATTAGTAAAGTATTTGCCTAGAAAAATAAATGATGTTCTGATTAATAACTTTAAAACCAGGATTTGATTTAGATCCCAAAGGTAGGTTAGTATAATGAAGAAATTGAATAAAATATACCACATTCTCAATCATAATTGATTATATGATTCAGTATATATAAAATGCAGAATCATTTGAAATATCATTTGAAAATATAAAATCATTTGAAATCAAACTCATGAGTCACAAAATGGTGCCTTTAAAAATTGGTCAATTGAAAAAATCATATCTACTTGATTACTTATGTGTGATCTTATTGCAAAAATAGAATGGGTAATCTCTTGGGCATCAAGAAGTGAAACCAGTAATTCCACCCCAAATTATTTTCTCTAATTAGCTGTTTTCATCAGAATTTTATCTTACTAAATTACCGATCTCTTAAATAATTTACTGTGAATATCTGTGGGCCAATTAGTAGGACCTGTAAGCCTTGGATTGTTCCCCTACCTCACCTTGCTGTCTGATTATGAAGCAACTTGTACCTATTTAGGAATCTATGAATGTATTCAACCCCGGATAGTCCACAGAAGAAGATACAACTTTTATAACTTCTGTTCCTGGTTTTCTTTATCTTAAGCAGGGGTGTCCAACCTTTTGGTGTCTCTGGGCCACACTGGAAGAAGAGTTGTCTTGGGCCACATATTAAATACATTGTGACATATAATCACAAAAAGATCTCATAATGTTTTAAGTAAATTTACAATTTTGTGTTGGGCTGCATTCATAGCCATTCTGGGCTGCATGAGGTCTGCGGGCCACAGGTTGGACACTCCTGTAAAAGGTTTACTTTAATAACATTCAAAACATGAGATATCAAAAATTGTATGCTTGAGTTAATAATGTGATGGAAAGGCCTATATTGGCCTTGCTTGGTACATTAATATTCCTAAAATTATATTCTATATCCCAAATATTCTTATTTATATGTTAATATAGCAACATAACTAAGAAGGACTAAGAACATTGAGAGACATAATATGTCAATAAATACATTTCCTATTTTTAGGTAATACTATATCCAAAATGATTTCATCTTTGTACACTTAGCAGAGAAAAAGATCCTCATCTATTGTAAGAAACACAATTTACATTACTGAAATCTAAAATCACATTATCTCCCTGTACCCCCAGGTGAGTTTTGTCAAAAGTTTTATCCTGTAGAAACTTTAAATATCTTTGGACCATGAACCACAAATCTGTAGCCTGTGCATAAATGAAGTCTGCAGGTATGTGTTGTTGGATGAGCCCGAGGTTCTCAAAATTTTTGAATCTGAATGGATTTAGGTGCAGCACATATTCTCCAATTTGGCCACAGGCTCAGCCTCTCCCTGTGTCTTATATTAGGTTTGAGTCACATGATTACTTGCCAGTCCTTATAATATATTGAATTTACAAATCCTGCTTTTATACTATAAAAACACAGCTATTAGATTCAATTGGCATTTTGAAAAATGTGAACTAGAAAAATGGTCAAGGAACTGATTCAGCAGTATTTTTCTGCAAAATCAACAAACCAAACAAAAACCCAGAACAAACTAAAACAAAAAGAGATGTATGGCATTTTAAAAAATTTATAGCTTTCCATGACATGTACCAGGCAAAAGAAAGTCCTGGTTTGCTAATGCAAATAACTACGTTTCTCCCACAAATCATCTGCATGACTAATAAATATTAAACCAAAATGTTAACATTTTACTATTCAAAAATAGATTTATAAAATGAGAAATATATGTCATATATAAGCAATATTAAATGCTAACAGCTCTAGAATTGACATGTGTAAATTCTATACATATATGTCAATTATAGATATGTATTATACATAGTAGAACAGAGTACTTTAATTTTTATCTGTTATTAACTAAAGATATAAAAATAAAGAGCCACTATATAATTTCCACATAGCAATTTGTAGCAATACTGATTTGTCCACATACTGACTTGAAAAAATAAATAACCTTAATTAGATCATGTCATTCTCTTGTTTAAAACCCTTCATGGCTTACATTGCTCCTGGAATAAAATTCCAAATCCTTGCCATGTCCTATAAAACCCTAAGTAATTTAGATCTTCCCTATACTAATCTCACACCTTACCATTGGCCCGCTGACTCCTGGCTAGCTACAACTACTTTGGGCCTAGCTTCATTTTCTTGAATTTGACAAATCTCATTTCCACCCCTCGGCTTTCTCCTGGACAGTTTCCTTTGCTCTTACCCCACTCTTTCCCCAGGTTCTGAATGGCTGGTTGATCTCTACTCAGGTTGCAACGTTTATCACTTACTCAAAGAGGCTTTCCTTGAACACCTTGTTTAAAATGGTCTCCCCATGCTGTCTCATTTTTGTTTGTTTTTAATTAGTAGCTCTCTTACATGAGCACAGCTTAAACATTAATCCATGCTTTTGCAAAGTATGTTATATGCACAAGACAAACTTGATGACTGGCATTAATGAATTAATCTTTATTATGCCCAAGTCACATTTATTATGTCAATTTTGTTTGTTCCCAGATATATGTTGTGTACTTATTACTATAATGTGTAGATTTTTGTATAGCCATGAGTATATAGATGTAAATAGTATGTGTGTATATAGGACATACGATTACAAAAAAAGGTTATTTCTAAGAAAACCATGCTGAAAGTATATTGGTCATGTCAACTGTATTTGTAAATCAGTTTATACCAACTGCACTGATTTTTCTAATGCATACAGTGATAGACATGTATTAACATGAGCATGGAAAAGGGGTTATATCTATGAAAACTATGTTGAATGTTTTGAAAACACTGACAAAGTTTGCGTGGCTAAAAATGAATAGCTGTTAAGTTTCGTAGGAACAAGATAATAGAAAAAATATTCAAAAGCAATCTTCAACATATAGGTACTCATATTACTTTGTAAGTGTCTAAATCTTTGCTCCATTTTAAACAAAGTTTGAAACTTGTCATCATAATGAAAACATTATGTAAAACCTTAAATTTTCTCTGAAATTTTTCAGTATTGAAGGAAAAAGTCCTTGAGGAAGTTAAATTTCAACGTTTGTACTGTCACAGTTGTTCTCCTTCCCTGTCTACGAGAATTACCCAGGAAAGGCACAAGCATTCCTACATCCTAGTTCTCCCCCTTCCCCTCCCCACTATATTATATGCTGAAGGAACCTGAGTGTGCTTTAAACTGTTAACTCAAATGTGGTGCTTGGACCATCAGAGTCACAAAAAGGCCCACCCCAGATATTCTGAATCAAATTTGCATGTTAATAAGATCTCCAGGTGATTTAAATTCAAACAAAAGTGTGAGAAGCACATCTTAAAGCTAATCCTAAAAGAAATGGAAAAAACAACAAGGAGTTTAACAATTAATGTCATTATAAATAGAAGGGATTTTTAATTTACCCAAATGGCTACCCCTCCATTATCACATAAAGTCAAGAACTGGCAAAAACTCCTACCTCTCTGAAATAAATAAAGGAGACAGCCCCTCTATTGGAAGCCATATTGCAAAAACAAGCAAATAAACAAAAATTCCGTTCCTTCACAGATAATTTAGTGAACATTAGGCTTAGTAGGAAACTTAAAACACTGTACCTGAAATTGATTTTGTTTTGGAAAAATCACCTGAATTTGTATTTAGTCTATGTGACTTTTTTTTTCTGGGGTGGAAAGGAAGCTGTGTCAGATACATTAGAAACAATACATTTATACTCATCACAAGTCAAAAATTGTTCAGACAAGCTGTAAAAATTCTCTCCTAAAACCTGGACTGTTTTCCAATCCACAAATCTTATAATTTTCTTGATAAAACATATTACCATCTAGTCAGGAATGCTGTCTTCACATTGGGGTACTATACTTCCCTTTGTAAATGTCTTGAAATGACCGAGAAATATTTCCTAAATAACTTCACACATCTTATCATGTAGGTAAACAGAAGAAATCTTGAAATTACAGTATTAGCATGGTACTTCAGTGAAAAGTAAACTTGCATAGAATTCTGCTGCTAAATATTTTTTAACCTTATCTAAATATTTTTATGCAACACACACACACACACACACACACACACACACAAAGAACCAGTATAACAGAAGCAGTTAACAGTATCTGCCCAGCATTTGTATTGTTGTTTTCAGTAGCTTTATTGGAAGTGATATCAAAACTCTATACTGCAATATGAACCAGATCTGAATTAAGGGTACAAATTAACCAAATCAACATTTGTAAATTAAGCAAATTAGGATTTTTTTCCTTAAAGAAAAGTTTACATTGAGTTTAAGTGATTGAACTCAAATGTTTCTAGTAAACAATTTAAATTCAATCAAGGCCTTTCAAATGGTGACATCAAAGCCTCATCGTGAGGCTGTGAAAATGACCTTGGAATATGTCTCACTGTCACATGTCTTCAGGCTGCTTGTATTCTCGTTCTTAATTTGGGACACTGTTTGCCTAGAGGGGAAACAAAATTGGTTTAATTGGAATATTTTGAGAATCAGGAGTGAGATGATTTGTAGAATGTTGATTGGTGGGGATTTAGTTGTCATTGTTTTCAGATAAACACAGATTAGCAATTTTCTCCCTTAGCGCATTCTTCTGCTGGGATTTACAAAATAGATGAGCCCTGAGCAATAATAATGTTGGTTTAAATTGCCCTAAAACTGCCCCTCCTGAGGAAGTAGAGCTGGATTATCTTGGGGAGAGGAGAAAAGAGGCTTTTCTGCATCTTTTGTCCTGTCTTTCTTCCACCCAGGCTTGTTCACAAGGAAAGGGAAGATGGACGAGCTTGCTAATGACAGCCAGGGCCAGCCAGGGTAGGACTGTGGAACTGATCTGTCCTGGCCGACACCATGGTGAAGTCCTGCAGGTTACCAGGGTTGGAAAGTGGCGTTTCAGCATGAATTTACTCTTCAGGGGGATAGAAGGAGAAAAAGGCGGGCAGGGGAGACAGTTTAAAAACATTTTTTACTAAGTGTCCCCAAACCACAGACATGCTCCAGCCATGATCATGGCTGCCACATCAAGCAAGTAGTGTTCCCTCCAGTTCATCTTCAGGCACCCAGTGTATCTTTTGGGTCTTACCTGCCATACCTCTAAGGGCTTTCACTTTGTCTTAATAAGAAAAAAAAAAAAGGAAAAAAAACACTTGCATTGATATAGACATGAAATATAGTTTTTAAAATTATTTTTACTCAAATTGGCATTTTTATTTATATAATGATCAAATATTTTGAATTGCTGGAAGGTGTCTATATTAGTGGAATTTCCAACATTAGTCACAAGATTCAGAGGAGAGAGACTTGTTTTTAAGAGAGGGTGGTAGCAAGGGTATTTCAAGTGCTTCAAAACTACCACAGTTTCAATTGTGAAGTTCTGTGCCCTCTTCTAGAAAGTTGGGTCATGGTTCATATGTAAAAGCATTTATCAAGAACCTACTGAATGCCAGGTACTTGACATAGATCACCTCAAATTTCACTAAAGTCTGGAAGCAGTATGAAAAAATATGCCCTAGTTTGCCCTGAACCACACAGCTTATAGGAAGTAGAGGCACCACTGAGTCTAAGTTTGTCTGACTCCCAAGCCCTTACTCTCTGCATTATACCGCTCTGCTTTAACAAGGAGACAGCTGGTATAACAGTTTTTATATTGGGGACTGAATGTGGAGGAACATCAGGCACCATTTTCACCGAGTGAGGAAGTTCATCATGGGTCTGTAAAGAGATGATTTGTAGGCAACAGTGAAAGATTTATAGAATCAATCCTTGGCCCTTACATTTTTCTTTTCTTTCTTTTCTTTTTTTTTTTTTTACTCCCAAGAACCAACTAAACCTAGGATATGAGAGAATTGAGAGAAAAAAATAACAATAGATTATTTATAAGAAATCTATAAAACGAAATATTTTCTTCTGGATAGTTCTAGTAAATTTCTAATTTAAACAATCATGTGACCTATTTTTCCTATTATCTATTTTTACATTGTTATTAATATATAACTTTTGTACTATAAAATGCACTCATTTAAAATATATAATTTGGTGTTTTTAATATATTCAGGGTTGTGCACTATTAGCGCAACCTGAATTTAGAACATATTCATCGCCCACAAAAGGAACCCTGTTCTCTTTTAGCATTCACCCCCCCCACTCTCTTCCCTCTCCGTTTGGCCCTAGGCAACCACTGATCTGCTTTCTGACTCCATAGACATTCTGAGTACCCTATATAATTAGAATTTAAAAGGTTGTTTTGTGACTAGCTTCTTTCACTTAGCATGTTTTTAAGACTCATATGCTGCAGCATCTATCAGTACTTTATTCCTTTTAGTTGCCAAATAATATCCTATTGTATGGCTGTAGCACATTAGTATCTATTCACCACTTCATGGATATTTGTATTATTTCACATTTTGGGGCATTACGAGTAGTGCTGCTATTAACATTTGTGTGCAAGTTTTTGTGAACCTATACATTTCATTTCTCTTGGATATATATGCGTAGGAGTGAAACTGCATCATATGATGACTCTATGTTCACCTTTAGAAGACCTGTCAGACTGTTTTCCAAAGTGACTGCACCATGTTACATCCCCACAGCAAAGAATGAGGGTTCCAGTTCCTCCAGATCTTTGTCAAACCTTGTTAATTTCTTTCTTTACTACAGCCACACAAGAGTGTGTGAACCTGGTGTCTCCTTGTGGCTTTGATTTGCATTCCTTGAGGGCTAATGATGTTCAGCATCTTCTCATATGCTTATTGGCAATTTGTGTATCTTCTTTGGAGAAATGTTTGTTCCCTGTAATTTATTTATTATTAACACAAACTGTTTGTAAATCCAGAGTTTCTGTTTTAGGCAACCAGATTACCAGATGATAAAAATCTCTAAAACTTGAAAGAAATTATTTCTTTTGTGGTTTAAGACCTGATCTGAAATAGGAGGAGTCAATTCCAGTAATAGAAATGAGGGTTTTCAATTATATTCTTATATCCTTTGGAAATAAAAGGTAATAATTTCCATGGTTTACACATGTTAATGGGGGTCAGGACACGCTAACCAAAACATAGTACCTTGGCATATTGAATACTTTAAGCTAAATAAGTTTGAAAAAAGGCAGAAGCAGAAAGACCACTCTGAGCTTCTGCTGTTCCTCTCCCCTAAAACAGGTCATAAAACCTTCCCCGTGAGCATTGCCTCCCTGTACCAAGGAAAGGAACATTCCTATCTCTGAAGATAAGGAATAACCCAAAGAATGTTGCTGAACAGGTCTTGCTAAGTTTTCCCAATTTACTGCAATTACCTTATACTCCTTAACCTATAGCACTCCCCAGTTGTGTCCTCTTCATCAAACTTAGCACAGAAGTACTCAAGCCTGTTTCTCAGGTCTTCATTTCCTTAGGAAGGCTCCTGTGTCATGTAAACCTTATATTAAACGAATTTGGTTGTGCTTTTCCCCCCATTAATCTGCCTTTGTCAGTTTAATTTTCAGATCCATCCAGGGATCCAATGAGAGTCAAGGAAAACTTTTTTCTCTTCTACCCTATGAAGACATTAGTTGAACCTGAAGGGAAAAGAGGGTGCTTTCCTAGGGAGGCCTTACAGTGTTGTAATAAAGAGCTTGGTCTCTGCTTGTGTTCAAATCCTGACTCTAGCAGTACTACCTCTGGGACCCATTCCTATGCCTCACTTTCAAATCTGTACACTGAGCTAACTACCTTCTGGGGTTGTTGAGAGAATTGCTTGATAAATCACTTTGCACCATGCCTGCACATAGTTAACTTTTGATATGTGATATGTGCTAGATATTGCTATTATTCCTTAAAAAATAAAGCTGTGGACATAGAAGCCATAAGAGCAACATGAAAATGTGAGCCAGCTGTTAATTGCTCCCTGCATGCTGAAAGAGGGAGATAGAGGGTGGAAGGACTAGGCTCAGCTATGAGGACCTCCACTTCAGGAGAAGAAAGAAAGGACCCCCCCAAGAGAAGTCAATTACAGGAGGAGGAGGCATTTTAAACTAGAGTCTGTAAAAAGACCATAGGGTCTGGGCAGGGAAAGAGAAAAGTCACCATTCTCCTTTACCACATTCCTTATATTTCCTGATGTGGTAAAGTTGTTTTTTAAACAAGAAAACATATAATTAAAAGTTTGCAATGGTGAAGGCAGTCTTATGTTGAAAAAGTCTTATGTTGAAAAACCTTCTAACAACCAACTCTGTTTGACCCAAGAGATTGGTAACTCCTGAAAAATCCTGTGAAATGGTATCAGGGTTTTATCTAGCTTGAACTTTATGACTTATATGTTTTGATTTCCGATAGCTTTGTCTAGTACAATAAAGGACAGATTTTCAGAAATGTGTCTCCTTTTATCTAAAGCAAACTTTAATAACCCAATATAAAATTTGAGGAAATATTCGCACTATTTGTTGTGATGTTGTCATATATCATCAGGTACATGTATCTTTAAAAAAAAGATTTTATTCATTTATTTTTAGAAAAAGGGAAAGGGAAGAGGAAAGAGAGAGATAAACATGTGCAAGAGAAACATCCATTGGTTATTTCTCACATACCCTGCAACCCAGGCACGTGCCCTGACAGGGAATCAAACCGGCAACCTTCCCGTTTGCAGGCCAGCACCCAATCCACTGAGCCACACCAGCCAGGGTTGTTAAGTGTTTGTTCTACAAATGAAACATTCTTGTACAACTTAGCCCTTCATGCTTTCAAAGATGGTACACACCATCCTATTGTATCAATTAAAAGTTTCAGAATAAATGTACCAAAATATTATGATTTACTTAATCCTCATGTAGTATTTTGTGTTTTACATTTCTAGTGTTTCTAAACCTGACTTAAGAAAATGATCCTACAGAATTACATATATTGAGAAAGCTTTTATGAAACTCACTCAGTTTAACTGAAGAGTGTTAAAATAACAAATCCTACAATTATGCTTATTTTTACCACAACTTGGAAACTACTACAATACTGAATTACACTGAAATCCAAAGTTACAGATTTTTTTGTTGGTAGTGGTGTAATGAGAGCTTTATTTAGGAACTCTTAATGAGTATCATTTTTTTAAACATTCACTTGATATTATTTTAGCAAAGGCTTTTTGGTTTCTATAAGGAGATTTATGTAAAACTATTCATCATGTTTTGGAGAGTATTATGATTACTGTATTTCTACTCAAAATTTTAGTCATTAAAAGTAAAAGCAAAATTGGTAAATTTCCAGTTTATAAACCTGTTACTATAAAATTAATTCAAATATAGTATTCTTTATGTGGCAGCTACTAACTACATGTGGCTAGTGAGAAAAAATTGTGGCTGATTTTTAAAGTTTACTCACATTAATTTAATTAACTGACTGATTAGTTGCCATATGTGGCCAGTAGCTGGCCTACTGGGTAGCAAAGATGAGCCAAACACAACTGGACTCTATATAGAGGAGGGGTTCTCACGACTGACTGCATATCAGAACCTCCTGATTCTGAAAAACGGATTCCTGGGCCTCGTCCCCAGAGATCCAGATTCAAGTAGATTTAGGATGGTGGTGGTGGTATATTTTAGGAAGATTTATTTTTATTAATTTATTTTATTACTTTAAAAATCCTAATCCCAGCCACATTTGACCATTAGAAATACACAGATGCTCGGTATATATTCTGTTCCCTCGAACAAAAGGTATAGTTTACATACAATCTACTTGTTTTGGTCAGAAGCCAGTCCAGACCCTCTCTGTCAGTGGCAACCCTTGCCATTTGCTTGCTAAGAGCCTCAGAAGGGCAAGAGCAGCTTGTGAAGCTAGCTGCATTGGTGTCGCCTTTTCTATTTGCTAATGACTGTTTTTAAGTTAAACTTTGAGAACATGCTGAGAAAGCAAGACCTATTTCTTCATGAATCCACTCAGTTCTTTATTTTCTAATTAATGTCTTATCAAACTGTGCCACAGTGAGAACAAAAGACTTCTCCCTGATCTTGAATCCTCTCTTCCTTTTCTTTCACTCAACTCACAGAGAAGACCATAACATTGTTCAGACCCTATGCTGCAAGATTAAAAAAAAAATCTCATATCAGAGTTTGACCATGATACAGAAATATAGAATATTCTGTGTCCTTTTCTCACCTATGATCCTGCCCAATTTCCTCTTCTTCCAATTGGCAAGTTAGGGTTTTATTAAAGATGTAATTAACATATGCATAAATATTAAGGTTATTTCTCTAGGCTGTTTCCAAAAGCTATTTTCTCTCTGAGAACAAATAGATGATGAGATCGCAGGTTCTGCCCCAGTGACTGGCATTATCTAGGGACATCATGGCAGCTGAGTCTAATTATAGCGGGGGGTGGCCTTCTGGAAGCAGAGAGAACTGTAGTTACTGTCATATGAGTGCATATTGTTGCTTTCTCAGAGCCGCTTGGGAGTGTGTTTATTAAGGTGCAAAACCTTCACAGTTCTGTTGTGGCACATTTGTCCCAGGCATTCCCAAAAGTGTACTCTACCCTTCTGACAAAACACAAAAATACCAAAGCCTTTACACACTGCATTTGTAAAGAAGGGACAGCTGAATAATACATCCTGCCCCAAAGCACTTCCATTTTAAAATCTGAAAAATGCACTGAGAGCTCTAACCAGAGGAATACCTGCGAATGCTCATCAAATAAATAAAACATGCAAGAGTGTTCATAACAACCAGCAAGGCAGATGCCCATCAACAGCAGGGTGGGTACACTGTGGTGTATTCATTCAATGGAATAGTAGGCAGCAATAGAAATGAAAGAAACACAACCAGGTGCAAAAACACGCCTGTGGGGAACATAACGAGCCAAAGAATCCAGGCATAAAAAACTCTTATCTATGAACAAAAACAGGCCACATAGTGAATCTGACAAGTTCAGGGGAGGCCTGAATGGCAGCCTTACAAACTCAGAGACTTACAGTAAGCACACAGAATAGTCTGACTTCCTAACTAAAAGTGAATCATGGTGGGTGCTCACGTCCTAGGCTGGCATCTTCCCTGACAAATGTCAATCTTTACCTCAACTGAGCTTGACCATTATCTTTTTGCATCTGCAGTAACATACCTTTGGAATGTCAGAGTAATATCCCTTTTCCAGCCCCTCACCCCAGCACAATCTCCCACCAGAACACGAGACCACAGAACCCCATTGTTATTTTGTCCCCTGAATTCCACCTCTATGTGCTGTAAGTGTTAATTGTTAATTATCCTATACCCACCAATGTAAAAGAAGTATTTGTCCCATCATTTTAGTCTTTATCCAATCTCAGAGATTTCTTGGCTCTGCTTTCTTCCACCTCCCTAATCTACCACCAGTTAATTTTATGTAACCCCCCTGACAGCTTTCCTTTTGATTCTGATGTATAAGATAAGCAGTGAAACTGCTATTTTCTGGAGCATTTTTTTTCAATCTGTTGAGCTCTTGCTTCCCAGCAATTGTCAGTTTGGCTCAGATAAACTCACAAAAATTCTCTACAGGTTTGGATGTTTCTTATGTCCACATACTGAATGATTCCATTCCCAAAGCAGAACAATATAATCTGTGGTGTAAGGAGTCAGGACCGCGCTGTCTTGGGAAGAACAGGAGAGAGAACTATTGGAAGTGGACACAGAAAGGGCTTTCAGAGCTCAGATGGTGGGAGTCACACAGGGGTGTTCACTGGGTAGTATTTCACTGAGCTGTACTTTTCAGCATGTTAAATTTTAATAAAAAGTTTAAAATCGCTTTGAAGCTTATTTATTTCAGAATGATTCTTTGATTACATGTTCCTCGAATCAGTGCCAGCAGATAAGAAAAAGAGAATAGACGACTTAGATTAATGAGACACCTGCCATTACTGTAAATAGGTGTCGTCGCAGAAACCTCGGCTCACTTGTGACCACAGGAAACAGCACAACAGTGTTAGGCAGCAGGAAAAATTATTCCGTACTTAACCATTTTTAAATTTTGCAATGTTAAATTTTAGCAGATAAAGCAATTAAAGACGGGAAATGGAGGTAGGAGCCTTTGCAGAGTAAGATTCTATTGTTTTTTCTTCTTCTTCTTCTTTTTTTTTTTTTTTTTTTTTTTTACTTTAAGACCATTCTTTGCTGAGGTAAATGGGATGGTGTGGTGGGGTCGGGGGTGGTAATGTTGAATTGAAGTAGTTTTTTTTCTCTTTTTGTTGATTAGTAACTTTTTGCAACTTTGAGTAACAAATGAGGATCTACAATAGTCATAAATTTTAGGCAAAGGGTTGTTTGGTTTTCTGGTGATTCAGAGTGAGTCACCCCAAGATGTGCCTCTGTGGTATGCAGATTATTTTGAGCTAAAGGCAAATGTAGCCCCAGGGTCTACTGAAATTTCTGCCTCATCCATAAATATCTAGGGCTTGAATTAGGGGCCTTGTCTATAATAAAATATTATCAGAGATAACCTCTTTTGACCAATCTACAGGGCAAGACAAACTTCTATTTACTAAGCACCTGCTCTTCTTATCATCCTGAAAAGACTCTGTGAAGGCACCTTATCTCATCCCTAGTTCAGGATGTTTTATACAAGGTCTGTCTGGAAAAAGTCCAGCCATTACTAACATAATGAAAACTGTGCAACATCAATGTAACCTGGCAGCCAAAGAGAGTGGACTGGAATGTGGGTAGATGAACAATGATGACTTCACTGCACTAGTCAGCAGGAGTGATAGATGGCACTGAGTGAGCATGTGCACTGTGTGGCCAGGATACCTTATGGACAGACCTTATATACTCATGCTCCTTTTCTATCTCTGAACCTCCTATGCATGTGGGGTCTCTGACTCTTGCATGTTTGTGGGGTTTCCATACATGTGTATATATTAAATTTGGCTATTTTCTCTTGCTAATCTCTCTCATGTCTACATTTGATTATCAGACCAACCAAAAGAAACTTGAGAGTAGAGGAATGTTCGTTCCTCTCTCACAGTTCCTTGTTTATTCTGAACCAGTGCTTTCTAACAGAACTCTCTGCAATTAAGGAAATGTTCTTCTGTGATGATATCATATCCACTAGCCACATGGAATGTGGCTAGAGAAACTGAGGAAATGAGTTTGTATTTTAATCTAATTTTAATTAATTTAAATAAAGTACAATTGGCCACATATGCCTAGTTTCTACTCTTGGAAATTACAAGTCTCGATAACCATTTGGCCCCACATTCTTTCATAAAGCCAGTGATCCTTTCTGAAATGATAAAGGGATGTTGAAATGACTGAAACAAAACAAGGATTTACTGGAAAGATTCTGGAAAGACAAGAAGATGGGCATAATTTATTGACTTGCACTTTTACCTAAAGGAGAGGGATCTCTCTGGAAAACTTGTCAAAGAACTATAGAATTTCAAAAACTTTAGGAACATTAAATGGGTCCTCAGGAAAAATGACTTTTAACATTGAATGTATTTTGTTAAGAATAAGACAATAGGTCTGAATAGAGTCGCTAATGCTAAACCATGTCACAGAGACATATAGCTTTGATATTCCCAAAAAACAGGATCTGAAGCCAGCCAACAAGTAATCACCTGATCAGCACCAGTTGGGTCATCTGTCTGACAGTCCCCTGCCATCTCCTATAAGGGAAGTGATCTTGCAAATAACCAACCCACTCTTTTCCCCTTGTATATATACCTTCCTTGCCCTCCTCCCTCTGCCTATAAAAGTCTTTGATTCTGTATGGTTCCTTTCTATATGCTAGATGGGATGCTGCTCTGTTCAAATTGATTTTTGCTTCAATAAACTCTTAAAATTGTAATATTCCTCAGTTTACCTTTTAACAATCTGAATTAGCAAACTTTATATTCCTGTGTAGAGGAAACAAAAGGTGAGGGCTAAAAGCAGTTGGGTGGCAGACCAGAAAACCCCCGACTAGGATGACTAATTACCTGACATCATGACACTGGTCGGCCTTCAATCTCAACTTAGTTCATGCCTTTGAAGGTAAGTTGTTACTGATGTTACTGGCTTCAAAACTGTGGCATGGGAGGGACAGCCCAGTGTCTCAGACACACTAAAAGATAAGTTTTTCACGTATTTTTTATTTTGCCTTGATAGATTATGTCTTGACCTGACTAAAATTGCAATTGTAACTCATTTTATTTACTTGCAGAAATTAGTCTTTCTCAACAAGGTCAGTAAGACATGACTCCATCACTCATGTTTTACCCATTCTTGCTGTGGCAATATAAATATCCCAGTGTACCAAATCACAAGTTGTTTTCTATGACCTTCCAAATAGTTTACAACACTGTGGACTTAATAGAACAGTGACCTTTAAACTGCTTTATGGTTTGTGGGTCAGTATTCATATCACGTGGTATCTAACAGTAAGACTGGTTTCCCAAGTACATCTGAAGGATTACGGCTGTAAAGAGGTCTGAATAATTTCTTGTAAAAATTATTTTTCTCACCCTGGCTGGCGTAGCTCAGTGGATTGAGCACAGGCTGTGAACCAAAATGTCACAGGTTCGATTCCCAGTCAAGCCACATACCTGGGTTGCAGGCCACAGCCCCCAGCAACCACACATTGATGTTTCTCTCTCTCTCTTTCTCCCTCCCTTCCCTCTCTAAAAATAAATAAATAAAATCTTAAAAAAAAAGACGGGAACCCAAAATCTTTAAAAAATATATTATTTTTCTCACTGAAAACTATGCTGTCTTCCTCCCAAAGTGGAAATACACTATCTATTCATTTCTAGACACTTTAGAAACATTTGCAATGTTTCTGAATGTCACACACATACAATGGAATAAAGCTAAAGACAATTCTGCATTAAATATTCTGTATTTTCAACTCTAAAAGTCCCTTATCTTTTTAATTCACATACTACCATGTATGCATCAAGATGTACCTGGAATCAACATGGAAAAGAATTTGCCAGTTTACAAATAGAGAAGCTAGTTATGACAGAATTATCATTGCCCAGCCAGATTAATTATATTTTTTTAGCTATGATAGAATGTAATTGGTTTATACATGGTCACTCTGATTTAATTATTTGCATTGGTAGTGGTGCATTTAGTTAAATTTCAACATATATTTATATCTATAGTCATCTTTTTAAGTGTCTTCAAGATTACCACAAAACAGTATTGAGACATAAAGTTATTCCTTATTCAAAAGACTCCTTGTCATTTACCAGACAGCATAAACAAAGGCAGTAGAAAATATCAAATTTCCTAGAAGGTATCAACAAATTTTCCAAGTTAAAAGAGGTAGGTATAACTGAGTTATAGATCCCATGGACCCTCAATCAGGTGCCAAACATCGGTCAAAAATTTCCAGCTCACTTTAAGGGGAGGCAATTTAAATTCTAGCATTGCATAATGCTTTCCAATTCCATCCATGCCTTTGCGACAGCATGGATGGAACTGGAAAGCATTATGTTAAGTGAAATAAGCCAGGTGGTAAAAGACATATACCATATGTTCTTACTTTTAACAGGATCCCAAACAACAAAACAAATAAACAAACAAGAAAACATAAACTAAGACACTGAAACAGAGAACAGGTTGAGAGTGACCAGAGGGGAGAGGGGAGGGAATTTCAGGGGAATTTCAGGGGGAAAGGGGAAGGGTTTACAGGAACAAATATAAAGGACACATGGACTAAAACTAGGGGGGCTGGAAATGGGAGGGAGGTGGGGAGGGATGGGTAGGTGGGCTGCGATTGGAGTAAAAGACAGAAAACTGTACTTGAACAATGATTAAAATAAAATTTAAAAAATTCTAGCATTGCATAATTTAATTAAAAGACCAAAGGAAGTGTAAACTGAACTAAACAGGAAAAGAAAACAATCTCCTGGTATTCTCCAATATGCCTGTCTATGGTCTAGTTAACTCTTTAAGCACTAAAAGGTTAATAGCACTTTCCAGGTTATAAAAAGCAGCATATTACAAGGATGTTATAAGTAGCTGCTTATGGCTAAAATATATTAAAATAAATGATTAACTGTGACTATTAAATACATTTATTGTCAAATTTCAATCACTATACTACAAAATGGCATGCAATTGAATAAATATATGCGTATTTCCATTTTTGATGGACCATATACTAAACACCACATCGACCCATAAATAAAATTTTAAAACATTCCTTCAAAAACAGTGAGATCAGAAGGTGAGAAAAGAAATAGACAGGAGTTAAAAAAACAGAACTATAAATCATATCACATTATTCCTCAAATTTAAATATACCAATGCTTCCAACATCATTCAGTATGAAATGAAATAATTTAATAGTGGTCCACAAGAGCCTTCCTGAACTTCCCCTTCCTGAAACTCCTCAATACCTCCACCCACGCTTTCATCTTTCTGACTTTATCTCCAGCCAATTTCCTCCTTATTCTTTAAATATCAGGAATTTGCACTGTGTCCATTTACCCAGATAGTGACCAAAGAACTCTGTCACTTATGTGGGTCACTGAGTAAAGGTCATCTTACGATACTGGTCTTTTCTGACCACCTGTTACAAAATAGCATTACACTTTATCTCCTTTGCTTTGTCTTATTTTCTTCATTAAACTCATCAACTTTCATAATTAGTATTTTATTTGTTGGTATTACAACGAATAATGAACTAAATAAAAACAAGATGTGTGCTAAGAGGAGTAGGGACTCAGTTTTGCTTAGTAACTGTCACTTGGCAAATTCTCAATATATTTGTATTAAACAAAGAAGTAAAATTGGAGTGGTAAAGTGAAATGGCCTTAAGATTGCTTGGGGGGGCTTTCTGTAACACAGGAGCAATACAAGTCTTGAGTTTTAATGTCCAAATGGTGAATGGCAAACAGAGACTTGGGTCTGTGCTGGATGAGAGTTGTAACTGGGATCCTGGTATAAATGCTGTACCTACTACAAAAGTGTGGAGGTGGGGTAAAAAATCCACCAGGGTATGAAGGAGATCAATAAAGCAATTGACTGGTTAGGTCTTGACTCAGAGTATGGACTCAACAAGAAGAGAAAAACTTCCTTAAGAATCTGTAGCTAAGCACTGTCCTCCAATTGTTTGGTTGATTTAATGTTTACTACTGTTGTGATTCAGAAAACCTCAAGGCCAGGTATCTCGGGGTAGTAAGGGCCTGGGTTATACAAACATAAGTTCTCTCTTCAGGAAGTCATGTGAAGCCTACGTCAATGGTGATTCCACAGATTAAGTTCAACTAAATGTGATCTCACTCGAGGAAAAGTCAGGAAGATCAAATAACATACTTAGATAACAATGTTCATAACCTTTATAAGAATTTTAAAAAGAAACTAAAATTCTAGTAAAAAAGGAAATATAAAAAATAGATTTGAATATCAAAAAAGAAATTATAAAAATAAAAAGTATAATAATCAAAATGATAAACTAAATGGATAATTTAAAAAGCAGATTAAATATGAGAGAGAATTTAGGAAACAAAGAAGATAGAAGTGAGAAGGTCTAAAATACATTATATTTATGAGATATTCAAGGGAGAAGCTACTCAAATTGCCAAAGGCCAAGAATTTCAAGAATTGGTGAGAAAGGAATAATGAAAAATTTTCAAATGCCTTCATTATAAGGAAATCTACACACAAAAGTATATATGATAGTAAAAGAACAGAAAGTTCAAGAAAAACAGATGGTTTTAAAGAAGGCATAGTGAAAAGTCACATACTACACTGGATCAAATAGTGTTCCCCAAAATTCATGTTCTTTCTGGAACCAATGTGACCTTATTTGGAAATAGGATCTTTGCAGCTATAATTAGTTAAGATGATGTCATACTAAAATAGGGTAGGCCCTAAATTCATTTTTATTGGCGTCCTTATAAAGGAGAAGCAAAAGAGATAAAGAGCAGATGGTTATGTGAAGATGGGGGCAAAGATCAGAGTGATGCAGCAACAGGTCCAGGAATGCCAAGGACTGCTGGTGACCAGCAGGGACTAGGAGAGTGGCATGCAACAGATCCTCTCTGAGAGACTTCAGAAGCAGCATGGCCCTGCCAATGGCTTGTCCTTGGACTTCCAGCTTCCACAACTGTGAGAGGATGTATTCATTATTTTAAGCCAGTTTGTGCTATTTTTTTTTTTTTTTATGGCAGCCCTAGGAAACTCATACACCTACCAAAAAGGAACTGCAATTAGGAAAGCCTACAGTTGCTGTGGAGGGCAGACGACAGAGTTATCCTTCACTGCTGAAAATAGCTATTGACTTAGAATTGTGTACGTGGTTTCCTCACTTTAGAATGAAAATAAAATAAACACATTTATAGATTTTAAAGCAGAATTTAGCATGAGCAGAGTCCCATTTCTAAAAATATGCTTCAGGAAGAAGGTAAATTATCCCATATAAAATCTCTGAGACACAAGAGATAATGATAAACAAACAGGTACACATATAGGAAATCCAAGTAAACACAGGTTGTACAGAACAAAAAAAATAACACTGTCTAATTCATGAGCAAATATAAGACATGGAAAATATTGGAGGACGTGATAAGAGTTTAAACTGTTCAGTATTAAGGGTATCTCTACCCTTCTCCTGAATAAGTTTGATTTCTATTGATTTAAAAATAAATGTTACATTTTAATGGTAAATATTAAAAGAACAGAAATAGATACTAAAAGAATGAACAGTAGAGAGAAATAACCCAATATAAATAATAAAAACAGGTATGAAATAAACTTAACTAGAGAAAAAAGCAGGACAAAATAAAGTTGAAAATAATATTACAGAAATACTTCTAAGTACCTTAGTAATCACAATAAATATAAATGGATAAAACACACCAGCTGGAAGACAGATTTTCATGTTGAATTTAAAGATATTCTTTATGTTATTTCAAATGACATAACTACATCTCAAAGACACATACAATTGAAAATAAAAGTATGTAAAATATATATCAAGCAAATTCATAGATATATTAATATAAAAATAAATATAGGCTTGAAAACAAAAAAGAGCAATTAAAGAGATGAGTGAATCATTTCATAATGATAAAAGGGACAATTAACAAATATGATATAGCAATTATAAACTCATTCACATCAAGTAATACAGCCTTAATATATATAAAGCAAAATTCAAAATAACTACATGCAGAACTACTTTTAAATAATAGATTTAAAAATTATTTCTGTCTCTAGTAGTAATAGATTGAGTAAGAAAAATATTTATAAAGATATAAAATTTTAAATAACATGATTAAAAAGCTTGAATAACCATAGATAGATCATTGTCCAGAAATTAGAGAATAGGTATTCTTTTATTTTTTAAATTGTTTTAAAGATTTTATTTATTTTTAGAGAGGGGAAGGGAGGGAGAAAGATAGGGAAACATTGATGTGTGGTTGCCTCTTGCATGCCCCCTACTGGGCACCTGGCCCACAACCCAGGCATGCGCCCTAGACTGGGAATCAAACTGGAGACCCTTTGGTTCATAGGTGGTCACTCAAGCCATTGAGCCACACCAGGCAGGGCTGTTTTCTTTAAAGCACATATACAACCCCTATGAAAACTGACAAATTCTAGGCTACAAATCAAGGGTGAGTGAGTTATCAAAAAAAGAAGGTATCAACCATATTCTTTCACCACATTTAATAACAATTCATAAAAATCGACTAAAGGAATAGAAACATACATTTGGAAAATACATTATATAGCCCCTAAATCAATGAACTGAATTTCCAGCTCAGAAAGTTAAAAATATACAAATTAGGTGCTGTTGTGTTTCAAAGTATGCATTAATAATTCTAAGTAACTGTTAGTTTCCCCCTAATATTTGTTATTAGAGCCATATTATGAAATGTTATTTAGGTGTTTGATTTCAGGTAAACCATAAAACTAATACTCCCGATAAACTATTATTTTGAGAATAAATGATATAATGCATATGTAAGCACTT